>NC_086233.1:53343623-53654664 GCF_036321145.2 Pelmatolapia mariae | reverse complement strand
GGTTGGATGATCCCGCTCATCTTTAACCTCAAGGAAGGCAGGTTTATGATTTCCAGGAAGATTATGAAATTTTCATTCATCCAACCACAGAGCAATATTTCTTTGCATCATTAGGCTTTAACTTGTATTTGTGAATGCAATGATAAACACTGTTCACAGAGAATGACTTTTCAAGGTCCCATGCAATAATTTCCACTACCTGAAGGTTTTTGTATTTTGCATACAAAGATTTCTACACATCAATAAGTGGTGAACCACTACTTCACTTCTGAAAGACAAAGCCTATTTTGATACTCAGTCATACTATGAAAATAAGCTAATTTGATAATAGTTTTCAAATCTTTTACAGATGCTTTATGATTGCACAAATGTTCCAGACTCCCCAATCGCAAAATGTGTGTTCTATAGTCTCTGTCATCACTGGTGTTCTCTTCAGATTTATCTCTAATGACCTATTACACACATTGGGCCCAGGTCAATACTTCAGCAGTAACAACCACTGGTTATGACGGTAATGATAAATGGATGGAGCTATACTCGGCCCGAGCTCAATATCATCTCTGGCATGTCAGACACAAGGTTCTCTTTTATCGAAGTCGCAGGAAACAAGTCTTGAGGCTCTGCCCTCTACAATGATTCCTCCAGATATTTTTCTCGTCCTTCTCTACCCTCCATGAGTTGTTTTTCTTTCATTTAGCTGGACTCCACCAATAAAAATGCAAGCCAATTTTCCAGCGCATTAACCCAAGAGATCTTTAATACACAAGAGTTTTGGTGCAAAGGGGACGGCAAGGCCTCATGGAAAGATGGATGGGCCTGCCGACTAAGAGTGGGCAGTTTTCCCACTGCCCTGGTCTCAGCCTAGGACAAAGGCCTCATTGAGTGTGATGCTTGACATCAGCATCATAAACTAGTCATTGCTACAAAGACTCTGACACTTTAAAGTACCAGCTACTGCCGCTTTCTTTTCACTTCTTGTTACAGCATTGCTTAGGCTAATCACGTCACTTGCAGTTGTTTCTTCTTACTCAAGATGGAAAGGGTTCAAAAGTAGCATAAGGCAAAGAGGAATCAGGAGAGTTTTGAGTTTTAAATGTCCCATGTTTGCAATTATATGTTAAACAGACGACTAAATAGAAAAGGTCAAGTTTCTTTTAGACTTTTTGGTGATTAGAAGTCATCATCACCATTATCATTAGACAACACAAGATGTTTTTGAGAAAGTTAAGAGTATCAATCACCTTAAATAACAGAGAATAATCTTTTTCTGAGGTGAGCACAAGGTCAGTATGTATAATATGCCCTAGCTACATGAAAAGCATTCCGTCATTATTATTATTAGCGTGATCATCCTCCGTTGCATGAACCCGTGTGAGAACTACATGTTAGGGAATTAAGTTTTATCTCCTCGTAATTTACATTATTGTATCTATGTATTTACAATCATGAGCTTGATTGCAGTGGAGCGCATGTAATTTTCTGACTGCATTTAGCTCCAAACCTTTTTAACAACATCACTGATAAAACACAATAGATAATTGCCTTGGCAAACATTTGCAGAATATTACCTCTACTTTTACTACTGTATGCAATAAATACAAGCTCGTGTTCTGGTGTTGCGCAGGGGCGTCTCACTGTTACCACTCAACTGTTAACAGTGCCAGTGTTATTTTAACAGAGAGAGATTTAAAAAAAAACAGCAAACAGCAACAACAGTTCAATAACTGTAAAGTCATGCCATCAATAAAACAGGATGATATGAATATGCCTGTGTCAATGGAAGTCTGATGCTCAAACATGATGTCCGCTCAAAGCCAGTTTTCAGATTCTCAATGTCAGGGGAAAAAAAAGGCAAGGGTGCACTTTAATAGATTAAACATCGAGAGCCAGACAACCACGCTGCCAGGGAGGTGCTGATGGATGCAGTCGCATTTAATATGAATTCATGCTGGATTGCAACAGAAAATAAAAACCACACAGTGTGAAACACAATGTAGCAAAACACGTTAAACATATTTAGCACAAAGAACCACTATAAGAGGTGTTATTATGGTTATTGTTACATCCATATAGGTATATATGAATATAACCATATATAACTAGATGGATGTAAACTGATATAATAAATGGATAGATAAGCCATAACTATCTTCTAAGATATGGGTTTCATCCTAACATTTCAGTTCCCTGCACTCTTTTACATTTATAAACACTCTTCAATGACCGGGCCATAATTACGTCTGACTGAAGCAATTTTTCTCTAGTGGCCATACGTCAGCAAACAACGCATTCTGATTGAAAAGAGGACGTAAGCATGGGTTTCTATCTGTGTGAGTAAGAAGTAGAGGGAGAAAGGAAAAAGGGGAGTGGGGCGTTGTTGTAGGGAGAAGCTCAGACAGAATACATATACAGGGAAACAGCTGCTTCACATTGCTAACCCCTGGAACAATGTGAAGATAGTATGTTTAGACAGGTTTGGGCAAGAATAGAGGTCACCAAATCTTTAGGGGAGATGTCAGTCCTAGCTGTCAGCCACTGGAAACACGGTGAAAAAATATTAGTCCTCGCTGCCATCTACTGCAGTTTTACTCTGCTCTAATCCTGCAGGTTAATATAAGAAAGATCTGGAGAAATGACAATTTCCTCCCTGTGACTGCTGTTAATTTCCTCAGTGAGTTTGTTACAGAGATCCAACTCACTCCAGAGGGGGCAGGAAACCTGTCAGTGATGTTACTTGCATGGAAATGCAGAAATAAAGGTCTGATCACAGGTCTTAAATATCCTCCTGAGACCCGAGAGCTTGTTTGGGATGCATTTTTAATTTCTTCTAGCTATTTGGGATGAACTATGAGTCATTACTTTGTTATGTACGTTTTGTTTGCTTGTTTTACAAAATTCATTTCCTCATTTTGGTTCAGTGGGTGTATAAAAGCATACTTTAAGGCCCTAAGATCACCATACTATACATCACATGTGTTTAATATCTATATCTATAGACATTAAAAAACATGTATACATAGGTAGCAGAAGCTAAGCATACTGCACAAACTGTGTGTGCTCACACTCTCAAGTTGTACATATGTTTCTGTTTCTCATTATCTGACATATTAAATGACTTTTTGCCTAAGTTTCACTTTTCAATTCATTGCTCGGCTTAACAAAGTCTGCTTGGACCCCAGTATCCAAGCAGCCTTTTGAATGACGGTGGCATTATGCTGTTAATAGTTATCTGTCCTCAAGTCCTTGACCTCCTCGAAATGTAAACAGGTTTTTTACACCACTCTCAGCACTCTTTGACCATGGCAGTTTTGTCGACAGTGGGGCCCGGAGATAAGAGAGCAAGGGCTGAACCTGTTCCGGCCTGCACTGCCCTCTGCAGCACCTCTGCTCCAAACTCAAGTCAGATTTCTCCTAGCACTGCCAGATCACATGGGTTAATCTCTCCTGACCCCGACTCCTCAAAAGCACAAGCCTGGCTCTTTTGGATTCAGTCCCGGTGCGAGTGCAACACAGTGCCACGGAAGCAGACCCCACACACATCCCCCATGTTAACTGGCACCAGTTTGCAGACTTCAGAATAGTGAAGATAAGGTACAAGAATGTCAGGAAGTCCGACACCAATGAGCGGTATGGTAAACAAACAGTTGCAGACGTCTGCCCGCATCCCCTGCCTCTTAACGACCTTCAATTCCACCCTTTTAAATGTCAAGCTCTGAAATATGGTGATTTGGTAGAAGTATTTGTGGAAAAAAATACAAAAATAAATAAATAATGCTGCATTAACAGACAAAATTATTTGTGAATTATGCTTTCAAGCAAACATGGATTAATATTAGTGAGGTAAGTGTTTCTACAGGCTACTGTAATTTTGAAAACAAAACATAAAAACCATTTAATCATATGGGAGACTGAAATAATATCAAAGATATAATAACTGCACAGCAATATAAGAGAGTTATTTCAACTCTAGCTTAGCTGCTATGAAAAGTTATTGCAGCATTTGTCATTAAAAAGGGCAAGTATTGATTATATCTTGCAAAGCTATAGTAGGTCTACACCTAGAACTCATTTATATACGTGCTGCATGCTTAGTCAAACAGTCCCACTGCAGAGCCCTGCCAAGCTAGCTAAGTACATATCACACAATATTGTGTGTGACATGTCCACAGAGGTTGTAGGCAGTGCTGAGGTGGAACACTGACAATTATATATGCATGGAAGGTAAAAGGAACAGAGCTGGATTTCTACTGGGAGACTAACGCTCTGATATCCTTCCAGGGTACTTTGATCCCTGTGGTGTAGTGAAGCAAAAAGCCAATCATTCTTAACCACATAAAAGTTAACAGAGCATGGCCTGGTATTTAGCTTTATGTTTATCTGTGTTATTAATGTGGGCAAGAGGAGCGTGGCCTGTCACTGCGGGTCAGACTGGCAGGTGCTGAGCTCTTCAGATGCTGTGATTTCACAGCCTCTTTGCTCTCTGCTTCAGGTGAGTGAAATGATGCTTGCTTTAATAGGGGACTTGAGACTGGCATGTGTAGGAGTAGCATATGCCTCCACGACAACAATTGCCACGTCGGAATCGGTGCTTTATACTTCCTGCATTTCCCCCCACAGAGAATAAAGCTTTGATAAATTGTAATTAGTGTGCTGAGGTTTGAAATAAAAAAAACAGAAGAAGATAATTTGTTGATGTGCTAAATAATAGACAGTGCTTTGAGAAGAGATAGCATCTGGGGGACAAGTGAGTGGCAGCGGCAGAGTGGCAGATAAAGAAATGTGAGCACATTTTTACACATTGTCCGAAACCACAGGCAATCCTGATGAAGATGATAGAGGGAGTCTCTGATTAACCATCCGGTAAGCAGGATGTATGTCCCTGCCAAGGCAGACAAATGGAACTATTGTAATGCTATGACAGTCTTTGATCATTTCTGTGTTCAGGGAGATATCTTCATCAGAAGTGCTCCTTGTTAAAGCTGTCACACACTAACAGGCCTAAATATTTGCGCTGTATTAGATTCCATGTGCTATCAATATAGAATAATTGCACCGAACATATGAGCATCCTCAGGCAATGATTGGCATTAAAGCGCATGATTTGTCTTTCTATTTGATTAGATTTAGTTTTATTAAGCATTTTAAGATCCAGTGAGGGGTGTTTAAATATAATTTGAATGTAAATGGCACATTAGGAGAATCATTTGCTATATCACTCAAAGTAACATTATTTTACATGTGTGTTAATCTAACTTATCTGCAGTATGTATATCACTGCAATGTTGAAGTATAGACTGTTTGACCTATAGCAGAGATCAGAAATTTTTCACTGCCAGAAGCCCATCTGTATGGTTCCACTGAATATGCATGGGGCTAAATATGGTGTAGCCTGAGCCATTAATAATCTTGTCATCGTAGTTCTCCAGTACATTCAGTTATTGTCTAACTTACTTCCCTCCGAATTCTGCCAACTTCCCATTGCTACAAATGTCAGAGTCTAAGTTAAGAAAAAAACGGAAACCTGCTGAAAGGAAAGCAGTGGTTTACTTTTCTTTTGCGGGATTAAACATTTAGAGACTTGGCAAGAGACGTACCCACATACATACAAAGCAACTCCTGGTTGTGTACAGAGAAGACACTTTTGGTATGTGACTGTGCGTGCATGTGGGAGCCGTCCTGGCCCTGTAGCAAGCAACTATTAGGAGTAAGAAAACGGGGGGTAAGAAGACTGACGCAAGGTAGCATTTGCAATTGGGAGGTTTTGGTTTCAGACTCTCTAGTCATCAATCATCCCAGGCCTATTCTGTTCTTTGACAGCTCACTACAAGGCTTGACATTTAACACTCACGACCCTGGACAAGGCTTTGCTCGAGACCAGAGACTTCAGAAACACAAAAATTGAATAGAATGACACTTTTCCCCTCTTCAGTAAGTGGTAAAAGTGAAGCAAAGCAGATACAAATTAATAATTCCCATCTGCATTACACTTCAGGCTGGTGAAATTACTGCTTAAGGCCCCATGTTACCCTTTTGCCCCTTACTTTGACATACACAAAACAGCTAAATGAGAAAGCCAAGAGGTCTCTAGGCCTATTAGACTAAATGCTAGTATGTTTTTTTGTTTTTTTTAATGTGTGGATGGACTCTATGAACTTTATCCGAGGCAAACTTGAAACTCAACGCATGAAATCATTAGCAATCTTTAGGAAATGGTAAAGCACATATATTTTCATAGCTTAATGTTTCAGTTAGCAATGCAGTCTGATGGAATTCGGATTAATTGTACACTTTCAAATTACAAGGGAACGTTTCTCTGTCCTTAAGCTTCCTCTGATATTACACTCATTCAAATTTCCGAGGGGAAATGAGCTTATGCTTTGTGACCACATTTGGTTTTCTGCCTTTTTGGGTCAGTAGGTCGCTATAAACAGTAATAATAATGACAAAACACCGCCCAGATAATAACCGACATGACCTGACATCAACTGGATAACACAGCACCATGGCCTATAAAATACCAGATTTACTAAATTTGAACAGGTTTTTTTTCTAATGTGCACATCTGTCAGTCCAGGGATGTCACTATGTGACCTTCCCAAAACTAGACACATTATATAACAAACACCTCTCACTTTTCAGACACATACACACATCCCTGACACATGATAACTTGACGACAAGCACGATTTTCATTTACACAGTTTTCTCTAAGGCTAGATGAGCAGAAACCTCACCGTCTTGCTTCCTTCGTGGATTTAGTATGTGTGCGTCGATAGCATCGCCTGAACACCAGCGATATCCATTCACTCTTATGTCAGGGAATTGATAGCTTGTTTTGGATTGTGTGAACCACAGAAAATCTCTTCCATCTTTGTGTGTGATACGCTCTGCTTGCTGCATACTAAACATGTTGCCAGACAACTGGTCATGTCTTAACTGTGAAACTGGCAACTATTGTTAGTGCTGCTATTGAACATGCCTCTAACGACTCCAAGGGCAACCTTTCATCTTGCACAAGGTACCAGGACTTTAAAAATATTTAGTATATTTTAAAGTTTTTAAAGTTACAACAAATATAAATGTATAGATATGTGGTCACATAAAAAAATATTGAAAATATATATTTATATTTTAAACCAAATAGCGTAAATAAATGCACTGTAACTTATTCTTAGTAAGTACTTAGTAAGTATGCAGTAATAAACATGTCTCATCTTAATTTGTCACTTTCACTGTGTGCTGAGAATGTACAACATACAAAGTATGCAGGTTGCACACATGTGCATACACATGTCAACACACACACACACACACACACTGAGATAATATACACACACAAACACACCAGGGCAGATAGCTATCCAGGCGATTGGTTGTGATGTCATCATAGAAAACCTCTTTTCTGTGAAAGATTCATCAGATTATGACCAAAGCCGAGCCTTTCTTGCAACACTCCACTAGCTGCACCATATGGTGGGTCCTAAAGCCACGGGTGGAGGGTTTAATGACAGAGCGGATGTGCAGTGCACATGCCGAGGGATGTTGGGGGATGGGCTAAAAAAAACACTCATCAAGTCTTTGGCCTGGAAAGGCTGCACAAGGTCAGCTGTGCAGCGGGGGCAGGTTGAGGGAACCAGACACATGTCTACAACAAAAAGCAGGTGACCAGAGTGCAACTTTATTATGGAAAACACAAGAGTGAACAATAAAATATTTTATCAGCAAGTTTCCCTTACTTACTATGTCAGCTCTAAAAATCGCAGTGCTGACCCGTTTAGTGATTAATAATAACATCTTTTCTCAAATACACAAGGTCGATAGTAAAGGCATATCTCCAAAATAGTGACATGGAGATCCAATCCTCTTGGCAAATATGCACAGCTGCCAGAGAGGGGTGTGGGGATGAGTAAACAAAGATGGACTCATAATTAATGTTTACTAAGGCTGATGCAACTGCATGACATTTCTACTGCTGCACGCCTTGTCCACTGACCACAAATGATCTCTATAAACACTTTCTTAGTCTGACATCTCTCCTTTAGAGCTGAAAGCATGTTTAAACATAGATTCTTAATTCTCTCACCAACTCTGGGTGCCTAATTCTTCAACAGCCAGTTTGACATTATGAAGGGAAAAGGATGTAATGCAATACTAAATTCAATTTGATTGCCTCTGATTCTTTGCCTTTTGAACATTTGTATATTTTAAACCCCAAAGTTTTGGAAGGATTTATTTATTTATTTTATTTTTTGGGTGCATACCACCACAGCCACAGCTTTAGATAATATTAGCCCAGCAGTGGTGAGGTGGGACATGGGTCAGGCTGAAGAGTAAGACAGCAGG
Source organism: Pelmatolapia mariae (assembly GCF_036321145.2). Lineage (NCBI taxonomy): Eukaryota > Metazoa > Chordata > Actinopteri > Cichliformes > Cichlidae > Pelmatolapia > Pelmatolapia mariae. Next base: position 53,646,321 of record NC_086233.1, on the reverse strand, counting down.
GCAAATGATTGATGGAGTTGTGGTTGGTCTATAAAGGTCTGGAAAGAGTGCTTGGAGATAATCAGAGAGAGGGTGTCTGCGGGCCTCATAACCCCAACGCACACAAACATGCACACACCCACATACGCTGACTCAAGAGAGAGATGAGACGGGAGCTTCCGAATTATTAAGCAGACAGAAGCACTGATGATGAAATTCTGAAGGTCGGGCGTAACAAGAGGCACCTTACAAGGGTCACAACCTCTTCCTTGCTGGGTGTTTTGTTCTTTGTGCCCCCCTCACAACATCACCTTCCCACCTTCGTGTTCACTGGGGGGCAGGTGAGTGGGGGAGTTGTGTTACATCCCTGTTTATCTGTTCATGACCTCTAGCCGGCAATTCTGCACTTGATAAGAGGAGGGCTCGCCTCATAATGTGCGCGGCAGCTGATATCAGCCCTGTATCCTTGTGAAATTGATTACCAAGGCCCAGGGAGCGTGCAGAATATAATAAATAGAGATGACACATAAGGCACACATGGACTTGTAGGCTGATGGGTAACACCGCCTCAGCAATTACCTGCTACCCACTTAAAACAGGGGTCATGCAGGGCAGGTTGGCAGTGGAAGGAGTTATGGTTATTTCTTATTTTCTCTGCAGGGTGAGACACTCGGTGAAACATTTCTCTCCCTCTCCCTCTGTGTATAGGTGTGTGTGTGCAAGCAGGTGTGTGTATGTCATGCAGGGCACAGAGGTTCAGTTGTGTGAGGTTTGGGTGTAAAGGCTTTGGCCGGGATTTTTACTCCCTTGCGGGTGTATACACAGATAGCTGCAGACAGGTGTGAACACTACAGACATGTAGTTATCTTATTGCTTTCTAGATGACTTGGAGGGTACATTCAGATCATAAACGGCACGTTAGTGACTACAAAAACATGAATTCTCCTAAGTCCAAAGTCTGTCTGTTTTCTCTTCCCCAATTATTGCACAGTTGATTGTTAATTGATCTGATCTTAACAGATGTGGGTAGCAGTCTCGCTTTAACGTCCCTGACCACTTTGGTCTTTTAGCGCATGCGCAGTTTGTGCGTTTGTAGTGTAGTGGGCTACACACAAGTCCACAGGCTCAAAACAAATTAGAGGGTACAAGGACATCAGAACAGAGCCCCATGTATACCCTCTGGTAAGGAAATTCAAGTCACTTGGACCCTAGTGGACCATTGCATACAAATGGAGATAGTATAACCCTAGCCTCAGAAAGGTTAAGTCCAAACACATTCTTTCATTAATAATGAATGTCCAAACTATGACTGTCAAACACAAGAGAAATCATCACTATAATGCTAAAGGTAAAACATAGCTGACAATTTAAATTTTCATGCAGATATTTTTAAATGATATTTTTTTGGATTACAATTATATATTTTTTGTAATAAAACTGGTACAGAGCAATAAAATTTTAAAACCAGGAACCAGGAAGACATCCTTGTGTGACTGAACAGGTGCTATCGAGAAGTTATAAACAAGCTTTCGACAAAAGCTTCAGCCCTTTTCTTTCACATCATCCCAACACCCAGCTTTTAAATATCTGCTATTTTGCATCTTTTATACCATACACTTGATGTGCTTATGTAGGAGCTGTATATCACAACACTGTGGAAAACCTAGCGTTCTCCACATATACTGTATTTTCCTGTAGCCTCAATTAAGATAATTATAGAGAGGAAAACCATCATTATGTAACCAGACATCATAGTTATAATCATCACTGTAAAAATATAACAACCCTCAATATCTCAGAATCATCTCATAACATTTACAGATGACACATTTTCTTAATCATCTTTAATCTGCATGCCCTTTATTGTCCCACCAACCATCTTTCCCCAGCCGCTCAGGGATCATCATCACTCATCAGTCTCAGGAGCTGTTTTTCTTGGTGTCAAGGGTTGCTAATAATGTAGTTGTGTTCCACTTGCATCACAACTCGGAAACAAAAAAAAATTGCACAGCATTAACATTTTTGCATCATATGACGTTGATTCAGACCACACGATATATGTGTCATAATAATACTATTGCAGATTCTTTCAAAAGTTTTAATACAACAAGTTAGATTGGAGCTTAAAACCAAAATGGGCCTGAATCTGAATGTACCTTTCAAAAATTATAAGAAAACAATGTTTATTGTCTTTCATCGACTCTTCAAATGTAACACCAGATGTTCCTTCAGATAACAAACAAAGAAAATAAACACAGAAAAACAGGCAAATCTTTAACATTAACAAATTTTATGATAATTTAAAGCAAGAAGTATATTTTTGATTGCTAAAGCAAATTTAAGCAAATGAAGATTTGGTCCTAGTTAAACCAAACCAAGATTCTAAAAGAAAAGCCTGACTGGCTAATGTCGCAATAGCACACAGTGCTTTCAGCCTGTTGTTTCTTCTAAAAGAGAAATCATCAGCATTATACTTGATTGTGCACTGCACTTTTAATTGGCCCAAAAGTAAATGTGTCTGTTCATGTTCTTAAAGTTTCCACCTGAGACGTCTTAGTGAGTGCAGTCCGTAATGTGGGGTTCATTTTAAAAACAGGCTCTCCAGTTCCTTAATGTTGGCATAAAGCAGGCCATGTAGATGTGGTGCTTGCCGTTTCAATGAAGAAATCTGAATGGCTGTAAGCTGCCAGGCAAACCTTTATATCTATTTGTTCCACTTGTCTGGCTCTCAATGAGTTTAATCAGCTGAGAAGAAGCCGCGAGGGGGGTGTTGCCTTACCCGCCCATACATTAGAGAGCCCCCCTTGCACCACACACTCACACTCAAATACACACAACCCCACAGCCCCATTCTGTGTGCATCGATGTGAGAGTTGAGGGTCTCCCTCTCCCCTGTTGCCTTACGGATTATCAAGTACACTTCAATTACTGCCGATCGATACACTTCTGGCTGCAAAAGGGAGTGTGAGGGAAATTAGACAGACTTTGGGTATGGCTGTGACTACAAAGCAATGGATTAACACTGATATGCATCTCTTCATTTACATCAGGAATGGGCCCATTCTCCATCAGCATACTGCACTCTCCTCTGAACGGACGCACATTCACATAGGCTTTAAGGGGGACTTTTTGAAAGATTGCTTCTTTAAGTGCTGGGCAAGGTGAGGGCAAGCCTGTCATATGCTGTAGGAGGATTAAAACATACTGTAGTCACAACGGGGAAAGGGCCGCTGTAACCGGGCTTTCAAACTAAATACGAGAAAAGAAGTCTTGTATGGAACCATTAATGTCATCGTGATAATACGGTGTCTTTGTAGAGGTGTCTTGTCTGTGGGTGTATACGTGTGTGTTGTGCTCCAAATTGGCCAACCCTCAATAAATGATTAAAGACATGCTAATCCCGGAGCACCTCACAGCTACATTTACAATCAAGCCAGGTTCAAATATTTGCTGTAGAAGAGAAGAAAGGAGCATTTCCACTCTTAGAAAATGCTTGTCAGCAGATAATACAATGGCTGGCGTTGGTAGGAAATAATGCCGGCGTAGCCGTCCTCCTAAACTGAGAGGAAAGGGAAATGAAAGCAGTACTGTGGAAGAGGATAAAAAAGAAGTAAAAGTGTAGGAAGAGATAAGCAGTGGCTGTATCCCCCTGAGGCAGGCTGTGAAGGTCTCCTAAGCACAGCCCCTGCCTCTGAACCCCCTCCAGGTCATCTGCCCTTGCTCTCCCACCCTTCCTCTCTACAGAGGCAGTAAAAACACTCCAACACCTGGGTTCCCCCTGTGCTCTGTGCAAGCTACAGTACAACACACCTCGGACTTCATTTTTTTTCCCTCTCTCTCTTCGCAGACAACACACAAAGAAAGGGGGCTTAATGATTAGGTCTTGACATAAAAACAAAACCGCGTTTCTGATAGGTTATTGTGAAGGCCAGCCTTGTCCTATAATGACTCCCATTACAACATCTGTAAAGAGATTATTATTGACTGACCTTCAAACATTCCAGAAATATGATGTAATTCATGGCTTTAATTTGAAGACCACAAGGCTACGGGGCTTTAATCTAAACTTTTAGAAATGATTTACATCCTTTTATCCATCTCCAATTAATTAGGGTTGCAAATATTGCCACGTTCATGCCATTGTGAATCAAACAGTTTGTTTTGGTCACTATAATTTAGACGTGTCTGTCACCGAGGCTTGCGTTTACAAGACCCGCTGAACCACATCCACTTCTCTCATCTCGGGGTGAGTGTCACATTACACATTACTGCCCATAGTGGGAGTTCAGTTTTGTGTCTAAAATGCCTCCCTCTCCAAATAAAGATGCCTCTCCATTGAAAGCTCCTCACTCTACCATGAATTTTGGTCCCCCCACCTCCCTCCGTCCCTCTATCCCTCCTTCCCTCCCACTGCAATCTGTCCTGCCAGCTCCCACGGTTTGTCTTTGGAAGTGATCCGTCCCTGAGCGTTGAGCAGAGCCACTTCATGTTCACATCGGCCCCAGAGGCATTCCTTCCTGCCCACTACTCTTGCTTTCTTTTGTCAGCCAAATGGATACCAATTAAATCAACTGTTCTCCAATTAGAATTTGGAAGAATCCATCTTGTTCAGTGTTCTAAATCCCACTGCTTGACTTCTTTCTCTCATGTAGCTCCTTTCCTGGAATCAGTTACAGAGAAAATGAGACTAGTTATTTCCTGCAATAGGATACTCCTGGGTTTCTTTGTCTTTTTTTCTGTTTGTTCAATATGTTAATAGAGTATTTAGTCAAATGTTTATAGGACTGCACACGAGGGACATTATTATGGTGCAAGTTAGGCTGAGGCCAATGGTCGCTTGTGCAAAAATGAATCGGGACTTTTATGGAAAAAACAACAACAACAAAAAACCCTCCTAAACTGAGGTAATCATTAGCAGCAACAATTTACTGTTAATGTCTTTCAGTTGCACAATTTTAAATGAGTATTTTCTGTTTTCCTCTCTGGTTAAAATCAAGAAAGATTTCTTCAGAAACATGAACTCACATACTGCCCTCACACAGAGGCCACTATTTGATTAATACATGGAGGGGCATATCTTAATCTGCAGACACGGACAGCAAATGGCTTGGACTTGAGCCACGTCATTATTGCCTAATGGTCGTGTTCAGAAAGTATGCCCCATTGTGTTTCATATGATCAGGCAACACCCCCTCCTGCCACTCGAAATCACATCCAGCTAAACAAACCAGCCAGCCTGCTTCCTGTGGAGCAGCAATTCATATCCCAGGCACTAGTTTAGACGTCTGCACCCTGCAGCCTGCCACCATCCACATGTGGACTCCCCACCCCCACCGCCAGCGCCAACCCACCCCCACTCCTCCTCCACGTACAATTGAAAATACTGTAAAAATATCTAGTTGTTCGGTTTACATCACTTACTTTGTTTTACATTAGCCACTTGTTAGCTTTGGAGCACTGCTGGCAATCAGCCCCCTGTAGCGTTTCAGTAATAGAAATACCAATCCAGCCAATTGCAACTCCTCATGCAATGTAAAGACAATAAAGTGAGTAACTTAATGAGGCAAATGTGCGCACCCTGATTTGCTTGTGATTTATTGAAACATAAATAGTCCTGATGGAAACGTAGAGCTCTACCAACAAGGAGCTAATCCTGACATGGTCATTTAATACTTTCATAACAAAATGAGGAGATGAACACTTCAGTCCAAACATTCAATCCTTGCTTCCATTGCTAAGCAGTTCCATTACTATTATTATTTTTTTAATTATTTTAATTTGCAATAATACAGCATCACAAAAGGGTAAATCCAAGTAACTGTTAGAAGACCACTTTAATCAATACAACTTATTCAGCTGTCCTCTGTATGAGAATGGCTAATATGCAAATAGTGTCACTTGGACACTTCTGGTATTGGACGTTTGACGGCCCCCTACTTTTACTTTGTTATGCTTATCTGCTTTAAGAAAGGCGGCTTATTGTGCTTGAACAATGGAAGCCTTCTTATGTCCATCAGTGAGAAAAGATGGTAACTGACATTGTGCAACAGATCATCAAACAAACTATTTTCCAAAGTCTTTGCAGGTTTGATATCATCTTCTGCATTTGTGATTTCTTCACAAACAAGCCCAATTTTTAAACTTAAAATCTGCTTATTATTATTATAAACAATATTTTGTATTTATGTGTAACAAAAGGCTGAAAACCATATTTTATTGTCAGTCCACAAACAAATGGCCCTGAGCTATTTCACCATGTGATGCCAGTTTTCCTCTGGTTTTTGTAACCGCTAATTGTGTCAATATTGCGCTGCCTTTTCTTTGCAGATACACATCAGTTCTTCACCCCTACACGCTATAAGAGGTAACATTTAGCTAAACTGAACCAAAACCAACCCGCAGTACAGTAGACAAGAGCAGATTAAAATTAAATTCACTTACTTGCAATTTATTATGAATGCCACTAATACCATATTGTTTACAAACACCGATCTGAATGCAGTGTTGACAATAATTAATAATATTTTAGCCTTTCTCTGGATAAAAATTGCATCCAGGTTTCTAGATGTATGTGCTCCTTTTTTAGTACTCTCCCGCCCTCAACCCCAGAGCTGAACTTCCAAATGCCTCCAGTCAGGAAATCATCTGAGTGAGCTCTTAATGAACACCAAAATACAGCACTTGTTATTCCAGCTGTTGATACAGAGAGGTTACTGAGTGCATAAACAAAGGCAGTGCATAATTTTCACTCTTCAAAGTAGCTTGATTTATATCATACAAAACAGAATTAATATGCATAATTTGTATCACATGAAGAAAATTTCCAAACATTAGTGCTAGAGTTACCTTGGAATATTATTTTATTGAGTTTCCCATTTAAGCAGTTGCTGCCACCCACAGTTTAAATCCTTACTCACTGTAAAGTAAATAAAGGAACAATCACAGATTTTTTTCCCAGTGACTAATTCCAGAAGAAGAAGAAGACGAAAAAAAGAAAAAAGAAAAACAATTAAAAGTCCCTTCCCCTTCCCATCCCGGCTATTCCCACGCATTTTTTTGGCAGAGCTCTGCTGATGATCTCCAGAGGCTTTGCTTCTCGAGGAACTTGTCAGGAAAAGATCTACATTTCCCAGGGATGAGTGTGGGTGAAAGTGAGAAGGAAACTGAAAGACAGAGCAGAAGTTTGAGTACAAGCCAGAAAGCGCGAGTTAAAAGTGAAAAGAAGAGTCCATGTATTGACAGGGGGAAGACATGAGGTTAAGAATTTGAAGACCGGGCTCAGGGTGCAGGGGATTTGTGATATTCACAGAAAAGGGAAAGAAAAGGCTAAACTGAATAGAAAAATGGCACCTATCTGTCAGGGGTGCCGAGCAGACTTTTGTATGATAAGAGAAGTGATGGCATTAGGGAACCAAGAGAGAAATATAGATCCTTTAATGTCACTTTTGTTCTTCAAACTGTGACCCACTGAACACAAGTGCATTGCTAATCAGTTTAACCCTGTTATACTGGTTCAGCTTTGCAGTTTCACATGATGTGTGCTTGACAGCAGTGCCAGGCCCACTCTAGAGTCAGTGTGGCCTGGAGCCCAGGCCGGGGCAAAAGCCCCGACCTCAGAAGCATACTGACCTGGTAGGGGCACACCTCTCATGGCATTTTGACATCAGGTTCAGCTACAATAGAAATCTCTCTAACAGAATCTTATAGACTACTCAGCCTTCCACTATTATGATATTATCCTTATTCAAATGAGGGTTCATTTCTTTTGTTTTTTTATTTGTCTTTGGTGACATTTTGTTGATGGACTGGGTCAGTCCGATGAGTAGTGGGTCACAAGCTGACAAAAAAGTCAAAACTGGTTTTCTTGGCTTTTTAGAGATAAACACACAGCATGCCTGTTTGCTTAATCTAAGAGACAGATGAGTGACCGAAATGCTCAAATTTGATATGGCTTTATATCTAAGTTAGATTTCCTAGGCATAACACTAATATACAAACTTGCTGATGTCTCATAGACGACATGCTTAGTGCAAACATTACTTAGTGTTATAAAAGCTGTGGCTGAATAAAAAGAAAATACATCAGAAATATTAATTTCAGCACAGAATTAAACACGGTTTTAGTCCTTCCCTTTGTCTAATAGTCTAAGCCAAGGATTACTATCTTGTTTTCTTTCAGTCAGTCTTGTACAAATTCATCTCGGGGGATCTGGAAACCTCATAAGCTCAACAGGAAGTCACTACCGTCACACCCGTTAGGTCAATAAGCATTCATACATCACGGGAGGTCCCACCGTTAGCTGCGGATACATTTACTGTATAAAATGCTGACACAGTTCTTCTCTCAGCTTCTTATGTTCCTTATCTTATTTAGTGCTTTGAAACAACAGCAGTTTTAAAGTTTCATGCACTAATGTCTCTCTTCAGTAGAGCTTTGCAGGGATAAGGATTTGTTTTTCTTAGTTTTTCAGTTTGTTGTGCTTGGGAATACAGCGAAGCGTTTAGCATCACATCACCAAGCAAGAAGAATGTCACAATGGTAAAGCCTATCTCTGCTAGCAAAACCCATCACCATCTATCTTCTTAGGCTGGATTTAGGTATGTAGACCTCAGGCTCTTGTCAGCATCTCACCACTGGATCTTGAGATTGTTTTATCACAGACGTCTTCACATTAGAGACAGATGAAGCTTTACTCATTCACTCTGTTCTTTTAAAGCCTCATGTCATTCATGCAAGGCAAAGAAAGTGTGATTTCTGAATGTTATATCATTTAAAAATAAAAAACACTGTTCAGTCAAAACAAAATAAGAATTTTAGAATAACTGTGATTTCAGATCATTTATATGGGCAGGAAAATTGACTGAGTTACAATGAAATTAAATGAAAACAATTTAAAAGCATTGATTACCTTCAAATGAGGAACAAGGTCTGCCTATAGACATATAGACATATTATGACCTACTAAATAAAGTGAAAGCCTGGCATTTGCCTAACTAATCTTTATATGGCATTGAGTATATGTGTGTATTTTTTTGAACTGAGATTTGTGACCATTTGTTTATACACAACTCTGTTACAGTCCCACCATAGCAATGCTGCTGTGCTTGGGATCACTGTTCTGTTGCATGACCCAGTTTTGGAGAGATGGCTTTACTTGACTCTTGAATACCTTAGTATACAGAGGAGTTCATGGTCAAGTAAATGATTGCAAGGTGCTGCAAAGTCCTGCAAGGCAAATCCAAATCTTCACACTGCCACCACTGTGCTTGACAGTGGTGGCGCTTGTTGTAGGGTGTGTTTGGTTTTCGCCAGTTGTGGCACAGTGACTTCTAACCAGACATCTCCAGTCGTTTCATGACTCTTGTGGTTTTTTCAGATGCAATGTTGCAACATTTAACATCCTAAGTGACCGGTAACATCTGAGATAGCGCTTGGGTGTTTTTTCTGTGTGATTTCTCAGAACTAAGGAAGACTTTTGAGTGCTCTTGCTCACTGACAGACTTCATTCTGTTTGGAAATGGTCATAGAATCCTTCCAAGACAGATGTACAACAACAATTGCTTCTCTTTTTTTTTTTTTTTAAGAAATCCCTCAGTTAGAACATACATACAAAGATGAAACATCTTAAAATGGAAACTAGCAAACAAACTTCCTGTTTGCTTCTAACACTGTTAATCGTGTTTGTTTGTCACTCACAACTTTGGTTAGTAAGTTACATCCATAAACTGTACGGCAGCAATTTAAAAACATACATATCTATTAAATAAGAGTTCTAGACTAGAATCTCACTTTTCATAATCTAGGACCAGTGTCACACACAAATTACCCACAAGGCCATGTTCCTTAAAGGCAATGTCCCACCTGGAATCACTGCCCTCAATCTCCTGCTTCTTTCATCAGTTAACAGTAAGCACAGCGCTTGTTGTCAAATGGATAAACAAATGCTCAACTTGAGGCATCTGAGTAGAATCAGGGATCTTCGACTGATACTTCGACTTTCGGGGGGCAGCCCATGTGTTATCCCCTTGCTGTACATGATATGGGTCTTATGTCTCAACTTGGTCACAGGCTACCCAAGTGTCAGTTTGTCTTTATTAAGCAACAAGCAAGTTTAATCAATGCTAGGGAAACTATATGCTTTTTTCTCTCTAATGTGCCATTAAGAGCCATTCAGAGTGACTGAACAGTTGTCACAGAAAGTGGAGAAACACTGAGTAATCAATGATAGTTAAGAACTGTAATTTATCACCTTGCCACCACTGAGGGTTTGCGAAATGAGCCCTCCTGCTTGTAGGAGAGAATGTGCTAGGGGAAGCTTGGGTGATACGGTGGCCGAGGCACACAAGGGTCAGGGCCCAATTACTCTTCATCTACTACTCCTCATCACCACTGGCAGAGGCACAGTTCAATTGCTGCATTATCTAAGCATATCAATAGTGCAGAATTAAAAGTCATTGATTTTTTGCAAGTTTGGGGTTTTTTTGCCTCTGGTGAATAGAAGGTAGCAGGAGAGCCGGAGCTGTAGTACTGAACTGATGTCTTTAAATGAGTAAACGCAAGGTGAGATTGAAAAATTGAGAATTCTGTTTTAAAATATACTAAAATAAATGCAATGTAAGCTTTATCAGTAGTATAATACATAATATTAGAAAAAGAAGAAGTGTCATCATTACATTTATGCCAATACTTTAACATAGAAATTGAATTTCAAAAAGACCACCCTGTTAGAGCCTCATACATCTGGCCATTAAGAGTTCACAGAAAGCTAGAGTCTTTATCATGGCCAGACTTTCCTGTGAAAATGACCTAATAAACATAAATAAAGACACTAGCGACCACACATCAGTCACTCTGTGCATGAACAGTCAGAATGACCATAGCAGGAAAGAGTTGAAAAGGCCAAAAAAGAGAGAGAGAAAAATTTCAATTTCAAGAGCATTATTATTTTCATTAATCATAGCCCTGCCATCAACCTATCCTTATGCCTTAGTGAGAGATCTATTATACGCTCCATTTAGCCTCAGCCATATTACCTCATATGTTTTCCTGGCTGACCAAATAAGACTTAAGAGATAAAACAATTTACTGTTCATTATGATCCATGTCACTGGAATCAATCTATTAACCTGTGTTAACTGGGATGGCTGGCGAGATCCCATGGACTTTATTGAAGTAAAGAAAATGGATATTTATGTTTTGTATGTCTACCATCATAAAATGACCAGGCATTTAATTTGCCCCCTCCAACTCAGTGGATGGCTTTATTTTTCCGGTGGCCAAGGCGCCCTCCTCGCCTTTAAGCAGCCTCTGACCTGTGAAAGATTCTAACAAATTAGCTTCTATTGTGAAGCCAAAGGTGCCATCAATGAAGAGACGCTCCACTGCGCCTAAAGTATGATGGCAGAGGCAAGCAACAGAGCAGAGAACCTTGACATGATTGAATTAACCCTTTGTAGGAAATGTGCTGATAAGGATGGTGGTGGAAGGTGGGGTAAAGGGCTGTATTGCCTCGTATTTACCTCGTCTGACGAGAATCAGATGCTCAACCTGAATGCCGCTTCCTAAATACAGTGATTTGGGGCAGATATTGTAATTATCTGTGTGATACTTTAAGTATGCCATTCACTGTTCAGCTTCAGATACTTCTATTATGCACAAAACTTTGGCAAAGTGGCTAAAATTTTCTACATGTTAACATTTAGAACTTGCAAAAAATTGTGTAGAATGCAGAAAAATTAAATTGCAATATGGCACCACATGAACCATGCAGGTTCATGCCTTAATTAATGGCCATCGACCTAATGGGGAGGAAAGGAGGAGGACCTGGAAGTTAGTGTTTGTTTTTCCTAAAAACTACATTTTGGGAACAATTTTAATTATCTAAAAGTTGAGACATTAAGTTGCACTTAAGCCCAGATATTATTCGCATTTTAATAGTTTTCCCTTGCTGTCAGTGAGCCACAGGCTGATTGACAGCAGTGGAGCTGCTTCAGTCCAGCACTAAGCAGCTCCAATTTACAAATATAGAGTAATTGTTGTTCATGTAGACAGCTCCAACAATTACAATTTAAACAGACCTACTCTCTCAAGTATCACCAAGACAGTCAAAAACACATCTTTTATAGATCATCCATCAGATTAGAAAGACCTATAGTCTGTTGCATCTTCTAACCTACCTTAAAAGAGATATTTAGTCAGTGAAAACAATGACTAATCCCCCTTTTATAAACAGAAATCTAAAAGAAAAAACATGCTTTAAACTTACAAAAAGGGTAACAAATTGCTTCCAGGTAGCAACTTATTAATTAACCAACTGAACTACTATATTAGTAATATGTAATTTTGGCATTAATAAAACTTATGGTCAAGATGATCGATGAGATACTTAAAGCAAGTTTTAAGCCACTGCAATATTTTACTTATAGTACAGAAATCAATGGGGAAAAATGACAGTCTATATGCTGGGAAAGAAAACAATATACTGCTACATTTAAAAAATAAAAATGAGTGCAGTGCAAAGCAGTGATAAAGAGGTCAAGCAGTCCAGCAGGGCACAGACATCATGGCATAAAAACATGGCTTTTATTGCCCAACAAGGATTTGAAGTGAAACTCTGGATGCAGATTTAAGAGGAGGGAACAGGTGTCACTCATTCTGGCTCCATATGAATCCCTTATTCAAAGTTCGGCCCGCAGAGCTTCATTAAGATCAATATCCCAGTAAAACTAAGGTATCAGTATGAGAGGACACTCTGAGGGAATACAGCTGGTGGAAATTAGATAGTAATGTTCCACCCACTGGGCTGACAAACAAACACAGTGGCAATATACACTGGCTACTTTGTTAGGTACACCTGTTCAACGGCTTGTTAACGTAAATATATCATCAGACAATCACATGGCAGTAACTCACTGCAATTCAGGATGTAGACGTGGACAAGACAACACGCTGTAGCTCAAAATGAGTACCAGAATATGGAAGAAAGGTGATTTAGGGCTAGTTTGAATTTAAATAAACTACTGATATACTGAGATTTCCCCCACACAAAGATCGTTTACAGAGAATGACCTGAAATAGAAAAAAATATTATTCTGCCCTCACTAGGGTGTGAAGCTGGTTTCTAGCTTGGCAGATAGCTAACAGGTCCACAATAAACATCCAGGAGTCAGCGGCTACGTTTTAGATGTTTACTGTAGAAGCACTATAAAACTGGTACAGAAACAAAAATAAAATATTACATTTCTGCTATAATTGCATTTCCTTTACAACATCAAACATTAAGCCATGCACTACAATGTATATAACCCATAAACACAAGCATATCCAAACCCTTTCACTGGTTATTAGACCCACGCATTTAGCGATTAGCTTAATGCTAACGTTACATGGGAAATCCCATAGACGGGCTAACGTGTTAGCATCGCGGTCGTTTTTCACACAAAACTCTAAACTGCTACACAAACTATCGTGGGAAAGCTTACACAACAGATAGCAACTACTTACAGGCATGTGCTCTCTTAGGCTCAGCAAGAAAAAGTGAACAAAAAGTGGAACAGACAACAGTTTGGCTAAAGGACTGTTTTTCACTGGTGAGGTACTACGGCAAGTCTGCTGGTACAAAAAACACACACCCAAATTATCATGCCTGCCTTAAAGGGGCAGCACACTCCCCGCCTGGTATAGAGTACTATACCACTATGTCCCACTGAGTAACAACACAACGTCAGTGGCGGGTCTCGAATACACCCTGAGGGTGCCTCCTTGAACAACTCTCACCTCCACTTTCCTGACCCTCCCGTCTTGACCCGGAAAGGTATTTACCACAAGTCCTGTGGGCCATTGATTTCGTTTAGCCTCCTTGTTCTTTAGGAGCACAACATCTCCAACTTGCAGGCTGGCTTGTTCTGCTTGCCATTTCCCTCTCGGCTGGAGTGTCGTCAGGTACTCTTGACGCCATCTTTTCCAGAATGAATCCGCAAGGCTTTGAACTTGCTTCCACTGACTTCGGTAGAGATCCTTGAGGTCAATGTCTTCCAAGGGAGCAGACACGGAGTCCACCTTTTGTGTTAAAAGCATAGCAGGGGTGAGTATGGTCAGCATGTCTGGATCTCAAGACACAGGGACTATTGGCCGGGCATTCATGATGGCTGCGACCTCTGCCATCAGCGTGGTGAGCACTTCGTGTGAAAGACTAGGGGAATGCGTCTTGAGTAACATGCTATCCAAAATGCGGCGAGCCATCCCTATCATTCTTTCCCATGCTCCCCCCATGTGGCTGGAGTGTGAAAGATTGAAGTCCCATGTGCAGCCTTGGTCTTTGAGGTAAGACTGAAGTGTCGCATCTTCTGGGATTATACCAAGTTCTTTACATGCACCGACAAAGTTTGCGCCTCGGTCTGAACGAAAGAGCTTTGCTGCACCTCTGATGGCAGTGAATCGCCTAAGCGCATTTATGAAGCTCGACGTAGACAGAGATTCTATCACCTCCAGGTGAACTGCCCTTGTTACTAAACAAGTAAACATAACAGCCCAACGCTTACTCTCTGCAAGGCCTCCCCTCGTGCGACAGGCACAAACCGTCCATGGCCCAAAAACATCTAATCCAACTTGGGTGAAAGGAGGAGATTGGGTCAACCGATCAGCAGGTAAGTTGGACATTTTTTGTTTTTCCAGACTTCCTCTCAACCGCCTACAGGTGACACACTGGTGTATGATACTTGATACAAGTCTTTTTCCTCCCAGAATCCACAGTCCAGCGGATCTGATGGCCCCTTCCGTGAAGTGCCTACCTTGGTGTACTACTTGCTCATGATAATACCGCACCAACAAGGTAGCAATGTGGTTGCTTTTGGGAATGATTATGGGATGTTTCTCTTCCCATGAGATTGCGGATAATGACGTGCGGCCACCAACTCTCAGTACACCATCTGAATCCAAGAAAGGGTCAAGTTTCCTTAGAGGACTGTGTTTTGAGACAAGCTCTCCTTTGAACAGGCTCTTGAGTTCGTCTTTGAAGGCCTCGTGCTGTACAGTCTGTACGATTACTGTTCTTGTCTGTGTACGCTTATCTACCTTTGTCAAATCTCCTTCCCGAGTCTTAGCACAGGATCTGACTTTCTGGATGAGCTTGGCTATGCCACATACAAGTGTCTTCCAGCTGGAAAAGCGCTCAAACCTGTGTGAACCAAGCAGTCTTTCAGAAGCTTTCGTAGCAAAGGTTGCAATCAGTGGATGCACATCTGCATCCCCGTCTGGTTCAACAAGCTCAAAGAACTCTGGTGGGGTAAGTGCAACTCTCTCGTCGTTCTCAAGAAATGACGGTCCAGAAAACCAGTTTGTATCTCTCAACAGTGCAGCTGGAACTGGTCTGGTACCATGGTCAGCAGGATTGTGTTCTGAACTGACAAAGTGCCACTGTTCAGGCTGCGAAGACTTCCGGATGCGTGCTACTCTGTTAGCAACATACACATAAAACCTCCGGTTGGCGTTGTAGATGTAGCCCAGCACAACTCTGGAGTCGGTGTAAAACTTCACTTTGTGGATTTCGACATCTAGCTCATCCCTCAAGATATCAGTCAACTCAACTGCTAGTACGGCCGCACAAAGCTCTAGACGGGGCACAGTATGGGAATGCCGGGGTGCTAATTTAGATTTCCCCATGCAGAATCCTACAAGACAGTGTCCTTCATCATCAACTGCCCTGAGGTAGGCAACTGCAGAGATGGCCATGGTGGACGCGTCGCAAAAGACACATAACTCCCTGTGCCGTGTGGAAAGCAGGGAAACAGGTAGGTATGGCCTTGGTATGTGAAGTTGCTCGAGTGCCTTCAGTGAGTCTCTCCAAGACTTCCACTGTGCCACTTTTTCAGCAGGTATTGGGGTGTCCTAATCGCAATGCTCAGTGCATAGCTCTCTGATTATAGCCTTGCCCTGGACTACTATAGGAGCTGCAAACCCCAACGGGTCGAATATGCTGTTAACTGTGGAGAGAATACCTCTACGGGTAAAGGGCTTCTCCTCCTGGGAGACAAGAAAGGTAAAGCTGTCGGTTTGAAGGTGCCAGTTGAGACCTAAGCTTCTCTGCATAGGCAACGGATCCACACCTAGCTCTAGGTCTTTCAGCTCTTTAGCACGTTCCTTAGGTGGAAACGCCTCCACTACTACGTCGTGGTTGGAGGCTATCTTATGTAGCCGTATGTTGGAATCAGCCAACATCTCCTTGGTTTCCTTCAGGACTCGGATGGCGTTGTCATCGGTGGGGAAGGAAGCAAGACCATCGTCCACGTAGAAGTTCTTTAGAACAAACTGTTTTACCTCTGCACTGTGGTCTTCCTGTCCTTGCAAAGCTGCTTTTCTCAAGCCGTATATGGCAACAGCGGGAGAGGGGCTGTTGCCAAATACGTGCACAGTCATTCTATACTCCGTGATGCGCTTGGTGGGGTCATTGTCCTCGAACCAGAGGAAACGTAGAAAGTCCCGGTGATCATGGCGGACTTTAAAGCAATAGAACATCTGTTCTATGTCTGCTGCCACTGCTACAGGTTCCTTACGGAAGCGGATGAGGACTCCTAAAAGTGAATTATTCAAGCCAGGGCCACTCAGCAGGATGTCATTCAGTTAGACACCATCATGCTTAGCGCTGGAGTCGAACACTGCCCGTACCTGACCTGGTTTTCGCGGATGATACACTCCGAAGATTGGCAAATACCAGCACTCCTGTTCACCAGTGGGTGGTGGTACTGGTTCAGCATGACCTGCCTCAAAGATCTTCTGCATGAAGACAATCATGTGTTCTTTCATGTCTGGCTTCTTCTCCAGCATGTGCCGTAATGTCAAAAGACACTTGACTGCTTGGGCTTGGTTGTTAGGGAGTTTGCGCCTTGGTTGCCTGAAGGGTAGTGGTGCCACCCAACTATTCGAGTCGTCCATGAAGACCTCGTTGTCCATTATTTCCAGAAAGAATTTGTCTTCCACAGACATAGCAGGTTTGTTGTCGTGTGGCGTTTGCTGGAAGACCCCTTTACCAAGGCCATCTTTCCCATCAAACAGGATTTCGGATGCGTTAGCTCCTAGAAACTGACGATGCTGCTCTGGAGTGTCAAGCTTCTCTTTGACGTGTAGACTGTTAGTGCAAGGGTCGAACAGAGATGTACGACCGTTACTCAGCACGTTGCACCGATAGACGTTTACAAACTCTGGTTTGTGAGCTCTTCCGAGATAAACCTCTCCCACAATCACCTATCCCAAGTCGAGACGCTGGGTGTAAGGGGCATCGTGGGGCCCATTGCATCGCTCTCGAACCTTGTGTGCCTGTGGTACATCTCGACCGAGCAAGATCAGGATGCTTGCTGATGGATCTATAGCCGGGATTTTATCCACAACCCGCTTGAAATGTGGATAATGTCTGGCGATCTCAGGTGTGGGGATTTCAGACTTATCATCAGGGAGCATGTCACATTCGATTAAGGTGGGGAGTGGAATGTGAGTCTTACCATCTAATGACTCCATGATGAAATTGTTAGCTCGGCGCCCCGTTGTTTCAATAACTCCTGAGCAGGTCTTCAAGGTGTATGCTGCCGTGCCCTCTGTAACCCCAAAGAGCTCAAAAAACTCTGTTCTTGCCAAAGACTTATTGCTTTGCTCGTCGAGAACAACGTACGCCTTAACAGCTTTCTCCCTCTGGTCAGCTGGATAAACTCTGACAAGACAGATTTTGGAGCACGACTTTGCTCTGACGGTAGTCCCACAAATGTCTGTGCATTTTGCTGTGACAGCTTGAGGAGCTTCTTCTGCTTGCTCCCCGCCTTGCTCTCTTGTGGTTACAGGAGTCTCTGATATCCAGGGGGCCAGCCTTGGGTGTAGCGCAGTAGGGTGGTTCTCACTCCTGCACTCTCTGCACTGAACGTTTTTGTGGCAGTCTTTCACTAGATGAGTGAATGAAGCGCAGCACTTAAAGCAAATATTATTCTCTTTAAGATAAGCTTTCCTTTCCTCTAAAGATTTACTCCTAAACCCACGACAGTTTCTGAGGGGGTGTGGTTTGTTGTGGAGTGGGCATTGTTCATCTGGTTCGGCCCTCCTCTTCCCTGAGGGACTGGCTTGCATGCTTTTAGAGTTTGAGGAGACTTCTGTCTTTTTGACAGAAATTGGTATTTTTATGTTTGATTTGAAGGAGTATTCTGGCTTCCCTGTCCTCCAACCACCTGTAAGAGGGGCAAAGCTTGGATCATTGAGTGTTTTGGCCTGATCACAAACAAACTTTGCAAAGAAGGAGAACGGTGGGTAAGACGCTTGATGACTTTCTTTGTAACGAGATGCTAGAGAGACCCACTTGTCATGCAGGGAGTATGGCAACTTTTGGACGATTGGAGTGATGCCCCGAGATGTGTCCAGGTAACTGAGGCCTGGTAGGAACCCATCGGCTCTGGCGGCTTCAAGCTCCAAGAGCATATCTCCCAGCTCTCTCAGCTTTTGATTTTCTCGATTTGAGATTCTTGGAAAATCATCCAGTTTCTTTAGGAGAGCTTCTTCAATTGCGTCTGGCGATCCATAGCAGTCTTCCAACCTTTGCCATACCATTCTTACACCTGCAGCTGCATCGTGTATGTGGACTGCTCGTATCCTCTTAGCATGCTCTGATGACTTTGGTCCCAGCCATTTACATAGCAGATCAAGCTCCTCTCTTGACGTCAGTTTTAAGTCCTCTGTAGAACTGTGGAAAGATTGCTTCCAGGCCCAATAATTTTCTGGCTGATCGTCGAACCTTAACAGCCCAGAGCTTATCATCTCTCGTCGTATTAGATACTTGGCCAGGTCTATGGTCGATGATGAAGTGGGCTCGTCAGTTCTGGCAGCACCTGTATGAGACTGAGGCGGTTGGTAGCTATTGCTGTATTGTCTCATATCATGTGACTGTGTCTGGTGTCTGTACATATCCCTGGGTGGATTTAAGCTGTGTGAATGTTCTTGCTTGAACGGGCCTGTCCTGCAGGGGCTTTGAGTACGAGGGTAATAGGGAGTGGCATCTTGACTCAATTTGGATGTTCTCTGAACAGGCAAGTCATATTTGCTGATCTCATCACTGTCGACTGGTAGTTGGTGCATCAGAGTTGGCATGAGTTCTGGTAGCTCGGAGTCTTGGTGAGGTTCAGGACTTGGATTATGCTCAACGTATTCATTTTTCAGGCTAACCCGATCTAACTCTCCAAATTTGTTCTCAACTGCTGCTTCAAGAACATTCGCTTCAGCAATGGCAGCTGCAGCCGCGCTCTCTAGTCTCAAAGTATGCAAACTGGCTTGCAGCTCTGCTTTCTTCCTGGCAGCCTCAGCTGCTGCTTTTTGTTGTTCTTCCTCAATATATGCTTGTGCTTTTAACATATCTGCCTCTTTTTGTGCAAATAGTGCTTGAGCACGTGCAGCCTCTGCTTTTGCCCGTGCTCTGGCTGCAATGGCACTGGCTGAAGAGCGCTGACTGGCACGTGAGGTGTTGGAGCATATTGACCGCGTCTCAAGCGTGTCGTCGTTACTATCCATTGCAGCTTAGAAAAAGAAGAAAAAAGAGAAGAAACTGTGTTTCCACGCAGATCCACTTTTCTGTAGGTAGCCGTGTTGGGACGATGCCTTTTTACTATTCTGCCCTCACTAGGGTGTGAAGCTGGTTTCTAGCTTGGCAGATAGCTAACAGGTCCACAATAAACATCCAGGAGTCAGCGGCTACGTTTTAGATGTTTACTGTAGAAGCACTGTAAAACTGGTACAGAAACAAAAATAAAATATTACATTTCTCCTATAATTGCATTTCCTTTACAACATCAAACATTAAGCCATGCACTACAATGTATATAACCCATAAACACAAGCATATCCAAACCTGTTCACTGGTTATTAGACCCACGCATTTAGCGATTAGCTTAATGCTAACGTTACATGGGAAATCCCATAGACGGGCTAACGTGTTAGCATCGCGGCCGTTTTTCACACAAAGGAAAGTTTCTCACACAAAACTCTAAACTGCTACACAAACTATCGCGGGAAAGCTTACACAACAGATAGCAACTACTTACAGGCATGTGCTCTCTCAGGCTCAGCAAGAAAAAGTGAACAAAAAGTGGAACAGACAACAGTTTGGCTAAAGGACTGTTTTTTACTGGTGAGGTACTACGGCAAGTCTGCTGGTACAAAAAACACACACCCAAATTATCATGCCTGCCTTAAAGGAGCAGCACAAATATAATATAATATATTGAGTGGCAGTCACTGCATTTTCACTGGCTGAAAATGTCTTGCCGATGCCAGATGTCAGAGAAGAATAGGCAGATGGCTCTGCTCATTACAACCAAACTGCAGAAGAGCATCTTAGAATGCAAAACATGTTGAACCTTGAAGCAGACTGACTACAGCAGCAGAAGACCACACCAGATTAAAGTCAGTTAAGAATAGTAAACACTGAGGCTACAATTTACACAGACTCACCAAATGTGAAAGTACGAATCCATTTTGCCTTGTATCAACATTTACAAGCTGGTGCTAGTAGTGTAACCGTGTTCGGATATAAAAAACAATTCCCCACGGTGTGTGGTTGTTATGCTTAAAGCTCAGGTCCCTATCAGAGGCCTGGGAGATTGAGGGTTCGGCACAGTATTGTTGCTGCTCCAAGGACTGCGCTCTTCTGCACAGAGATCTTGGATGTTGTTCCTGGGATTTGCTGGAGAAAGTCACCAAGCTTGGGGGTCACTGCCCCAAGAGCTCTCTCTCTCTCTGTATGTCTATCTATAAACACACACACACACACACATACACACATTTTTTTACTAAAATATATTCTAAAATTCTTTACAAACTCTTCAATGTTAATTAAATTTCATACTGTTATATCATTAAGCTCTTAATGAATATCATAAAAAGACTTCATACATTCTAAAACATATATCTGACATATGCAGTGTTTATAGTGAGAAGATAATTGCATTTGACTGAAACGGGTTCATAAAATTGCTCATAAAGATTTTTGATTCTGTTAGGATTCTATTTTTTCATTTCATTGCATTGTAAAAAGACTTTTGAACAAGGATACTGACATTATCATATTTTTAATCAGACCCCAACACCTGTGACACTTTCCATCAAGAAAAGACAGGGTGCCACCTATGAATATATGTTTGGATAGAAAATTAAGGTCACAGGTTACCGGCATGATCTGCTGTCAAACACAGAGTGAAAACGTGCTTATTTGTTTTCTAAGTCAAGACTGATTTCATTAAGATGGAGAAAGGCCAGTGTGACATCAAAGAGAAATTCAGCTTATGTGGTGAGATTAAGCCAAACATGACTGAGAGGAAGCCACTTGTCTGCCTCAGACGGCAGATTGCAGAGGAATTTGGGTATACTTTTTTACACCTATGTATAAGTCATTTACCTTAAACTGCAAGGTAGGAACAGTTTCTTTAAGTGATGGTTCAAAAGAAAAATATTTCTGTTTATATATCAAAAAATGTGTTCATTAATATGGAGATTCAAACCAAGAACGTGTCCATCTGATTATTAAGCTATCAGGATAGGTAAACACCTTTTAAAATCAAAATGTTGGCTGACACTAGACCTAAATGTCGAGTGGTTTACCCAAGAAAATGTATGTACCTTATGCCTTTAGCAGAAGCCACACAAAGGGAAAAAAATAAATAAAGGGAATAAAGGATCCCATACCACTGTATTGCCTTTAGGGGACTAGGAGTGTGGAGAGGACAATGGGGTCAGAGCAACTTGATTTGTATCTTATGTCCGTTGGGACAAGAGAATACACCAGTCAAATCCAAGTTACCTGGCCTTTGGCTACCCTGTGGCTCCTAAACAATAAGGTAGGATACTCCTAGATGTCTAAGTGAAGAGTAGAATGGAAACTGCGAGTAAGAGACAGAAGGGGAGAGCGGTGGGTGGGGCACAGAAAAGTGCCCCACTGACTGCTCAACGTTATGAAGCTACCATGGAATGGGACCATTTAAGTTTTTACACCAAAAATGATTTCAACCACTGGAAAAAAAATGTAACCAACATGTCAATTATGTGAGAAGAAAAGAAACATATTATCCATATGGCGCATATGATGATTCTTATTATTATTATTTCTTAAATGTCCATACATGAGTTTCAGTGACAAGCACATAGAAACATACTTCGGGCCATACTGTTGTGCTCTGTGAAGAGGCTCAGTATAACTGTGAGGTAGTCATCATCATGAGCACTTATCATTAGTATTATACACACTGAAGTGTTTTTGCAATCCGAACATTTCACTTGTCCACAAAACGTGCATTTCACAGCATTCAGAATAACAATATGCTGCCATTGTACAGATAATTGTAGATCTAATTAACTGAATGAGTGGAGAATCAGAGGAACAGAGAAACTGTTCAAGGCTAAACGGCGTACATCCCAGTGTTTATCATGCATTTCAAGCATACATAACAGAATGAAAACACATTTTCCCATATAATCCAGGCTCAACAGCCAAATAAAAAATAAATATATAAACCAATGAGGTAAAAATTTGTTCTAAAACACAGAGCAAATCTAGGCCAGGCTTGGTGATTTGACACATAAGCTCCTTGTAAGACATACTCTCCAATATGCAACCAAATATTTCATTGCTTATGCTTCTTAATCATTATCAGGTACAGTAATCTGGCCCTAGAATATAGCGATTCAGCTGCACTGCCATTCTTAAACCAGCACCATAGATCTGTAAGAATGTGATTTTTGGATAAATCAGTCATTTACATACATCAATAATTAATATGTCCAGAAATCATTAGACTAATGTAACTGCAGCAATAACAAAAATCAAGTTTGGACAACCGTAAAAGTTACATTAGAACAAGATTGCAATCTCGGCTGCATCTTGGTAGGCACCACTTAATAAATAGAAACTTAATGACTTTTGAAGAATGTAGGTCTGAAGCAACGATTTGTGGTATTATGAACAATTCAATAATAATAATGATCTCTACTCACAGACAGCTGGAGAGCTCCCAGTACTGCTTGACTGCATTCACAAATGGCCATGGGAGTTCTTAAAACCTTGCTTCCCACTATTTTGGGCTGTTTTTTGTTTTATCTATAATGTGCTTACATCCCTTATTAGCATTGAACTATCTGATGATATTCATTAATACCAAAGTCTTTTTTTCCCTTGGTTTTTTTTTTTTTTTTGTTACATAACACTGACATTCCAAGAAAGAGCCAAGCGATAATGATTAGGTCTTAATGACACAAGGCCTCTCCAGGGCTGTTTATGGCTTCCCTCAGATTTAGTTGGTTTTAGTGCTGAACAACAGAATACATGTTGAGTTTAATGGAATAGCAGAATCTTGTGTTAGAAAACAGTGGTTGGAGACCACAGCATGATCAAAGTTATTGCAACGGTGTACAATAAACTTGCAAACCTGTTGAAATGTTTGCTTCAATGACAGGAAGAAGGTCTGCAGCCACTTGCACTCAGTTGCTTGTCTTCAAAGCAACTTTGGTGCACCAAGATGGTAACAGCAATTATATCGGGTCAGTCTGCTACCACTGCTGATAATGCAAAAATCTAACCACTGTCGAATCTATAGTTAGCATCTATTAGCTACTTAGAAATGATAAATTTCGATGTGAATGCGGCTGAAAACTGACATAAAGAGACGTGACTTACTAGAAACTGAATAATTTAGCTCCGTGCCTGCTGGATATGTCAGCAACTTAACATACTGTAGTAAAAAAAGAACAAAAATAGTGATTTAATTCAAGATTGCTTAAATCATAAATATTGTACTCCAGTATGTTATGTTGTGTTTTAAGTAAAATTTCAAAGAAGTCACACGCAGCAGTGATTTTGTAATGCTGCTCATCAGCTGGACCCCATAGGCAATCAAGCCAGCTTGAACTGAGGTTGTCTTCACACTACACTAACCCATACAGATGAAATGGCTCTGGTACCCTATTATCAAGCTATGATATGACATGCCTCACATAAATAACATCCACAACTTATCCTTTCTTTGCCTTCCTCTGTGATATGAGTTTGTCAGGTGTGTATTGACACGTTTTGGCTTCCAATGAAAGCATCACTGCAAGAAAGGTGGAAAATCAATACAAAAAATATTACCTAGTTTAGATGAGGTTGTAAGGTTACTCTAGTATGAACACATGAGCAACACACCTCAGCTTATATCACCTATAGGTTGTAGGATAGAAACATGGCAACGAGAGAGATTATTAAAGGGAAACACACGCAATGCACACCTGATCATGTACTGTATATTGAATGCTAATGAGATGACTGCAATATAAATTCAAATAACACACTGATGTGTTTATAAATTAACAATTTATTCAGAGTTGGATCATTATATTACAGTGAAACACCACATCATCTCACTTGTAATCTTATTTTTCACTGTTTCCAAACCAGTTCCACTTGAATGGGGGTTTATTTACTCATGCCAAATTGAATTAAAGATATCTTACTTCTTATTCAAACCTGCTCCTTTCTATTCCTGTGATGTTTATTTGTACAATTCAATTTTTCCCCTAGCATACTGTATCTATTAAATTTTAGGTACTGTACATTATCTTACATTTCACCCTCCAAATTGCATGCTATTCCTTCCACTTTAACTGGTCATTCGGTGACTGACTTTCTATTTTTGCTTGGGTTTATTCAAAAGTAAATTAGTAGGGCAGTAACCAGCGCTGGACTCACCTATTTGTGTGTTTAATTGGCCATGTTGTCGCTGGAGTTAATTGGTTCTCTGAGTCCAGGTAGTTACTAAATGTTTGGCAGCATTAGAACCTCAGCACTTTTCCATTAATGGTGCGTGAAATGAAATGTTTGATACTGCAAATAAAATCAGTGATATTCAAGGATGTTATGGTTGGTAATGTGTTGAAACTGCCATTTAATGGGTCCTGGAAGATTGGGGTAGTGTCAGCCGGAACCGCCTGGGCCCTCTCCTGACATTGCTAGTTGCCTCTCCATTCCCTTAACGACTGTCTACACTGATTACACAGACCCCCCAAAAGCTTAAAGCTGGGGAAACAGTCTCTATTAGTAGTCCAATTAGAGTCATTAGCATATTCTACTTCATTTTGATGCAATGATTATGCTCCACAAAATATAAACCTTATATGGAGGAAAATTACAGTCAACGAGAGCATCTGAGGAGGAAAAAAATCTGGTCTGTTGAGAAAATGGTGAACAAT
Source organism: Pelmatolapia mariae (assembly GCF_036321145.2). NCBI lineage: Eukaryota > Metazoa > Chordata > Actinopteri > Cichliformes > Cichlidae > Pelmatolapia > Pelmatolapia mariae. The sequence goes on along the minus strand of NC_086233.1, from coordinate 53,621,106 downwards.
TCTGCAGAAATAAAAAACAAATAAACTGTTTTGTTTTTATTAAATGATGACAGGTGTAAATGGTGTATTAAATTATGTTTCCAAGGGACAAGTGCTGTCTTGTAAATTTTCTGAAAGTAGTTGCTATTAAGTGCAAGATCTCTTATTAGACCAACTGTAGAAAGAATAAGAAAACACCATTAAGTACTTTGATCAAAATGACAATCATGAACGTCCGTACAGGTGCTTCCTTTCTATTAAATTAATACATTTTGTTAAGTCAACAAAGACTGGCTATGGTTAGACCAATAGGCCTATCCAAGAAATACTAGTATCAGTATACACATAACAAAAGAACATAAACCAATGAAGATTTGTAGAATAGTGGAAGCCAATGTTGGCTATGGTCATTTGGATAAACTTGCCCTTTAAAGATCCCAGTGCGAGTGACACCCTCCCTTATGTCCCACAACACAAAAGTAACAGCATTAATTAATTAATAATTTGCCTGTTGCTAGGTTTTAATGTTTAGAGAGGTTAGCCTTTATGATAAACAGGGGTTGAAGTGGGCTGAACAATTCAGATCAGTGTTCCAACATCTTCATTTAACGAGCAATTAAATATGATAGGCAGGTTAATTAATCTTTCTGTCAAATGAGTTAACTTTTCACTGCTGAGGCCTGGAATTCCCTTCGGTGATGGCATGAAGTACTTGCTCAGTCACTCTCCTGCCTTCACGGTGCAGATTGAAATAAAGTTACGGTCACGAGACTTTAGCATCTAGCTAAGTCGGCAGACAGCGACAAAGCAGGAAGAGATTAAGTTTGTTTGTTTTGTTTTTCTAAAGTGGTAGGTAATTTCAAATGCACCTTTTTAAAAGACTAAACAAATATCACCAACTGTTTCTGTGCAGTTTATCGGAAAATGTGTTGCCTAGCTAAACAGGTAGCTGCTCTGTTTCACAGGGAGATAAAACAATATCACAGATGAAGAAAGAGGTCCAAGACAGGAGAAGATACTATTTTCAAAGGTAAGGATTGCTGAATCATTTAAATTTGATTTTTACATATAATGTCCGATTTTTTTCTGCAACCCCAGTTTAAATGTTGCATTGGCTAAAATACTGGAAACATAATCACCCTGGATTTATTTTAGGTTCTACTGAAAACAGCTTTTAGTGATGTGTTTGAAGGTACTTTGCACATATTAATAAGCTACTACTTTGCCACAGTACTGTGGAACAGAAATTAAGAGTCGTTGGACCAATTCAATACAATTACTATATTGTGTTTGTTGAGTGATTACTTTGGAGCACCTTCACTTTACTTGTCTTGGCCAGTAACAGATAAGAGTTAAAAAAAAAAAAAGTGCATCAGAATAAAATAAGTACCCTTAAGCAGATAGGTTCCGGCTGCCCTATCCCCTCCTGCCTTCAGATATCGCTATTGAGGCATTAAATTTACAATGTAAGCAATGGAGTCTTTCCAAAAATAATACTGTAACCTGGTAATAATTTAATTTAATTTGATCTTTTTGTTATATGTGTCTATTTTGACCTCCCTCTTCTCTCTCAAAAAATAGAGGAGCAGCAGCCTCCTTTGCCTCTGATAGTTTTGTACTATGCATGTAGATTAAATTCTATGTGGGCAACATTAGCACTTTAATGTCTTGAGCCTCAATAGAAAGAGAAATTGCTCTGTAAACCCAGATGTGTATTTTTTTCTGTTAAACGTTTGTGCTTTCATTACTTTGTAAATTTATCAATAAGCAGAGAAACCGCAAACTATAGAATATGGAACCCATTGCACATAAACAATGCAGCAGCTCAGTATTTTCACGTTAATGTCTTTTTTTTTTTCAAATACTGATGGATCACAACTGAAATAACAGGGCATACTGTTTTATTCTGGCAAATCACAAACAATTATAATGATTAAATAAATTATTAATTGCAGTGCCAGTCATTTAGAGATGTTCTTATTCTAATGACAATGTAGCAATGAGAAATCATGAACAAAATACACAGCTGTTTGTTTGTTAGAGAGCAAGTTGACAGATGAGTTTTAATGAGCGCAGCAGTGCAACAGTATCAGGTAATAAAGGAAATCAGACTTCAATCCATCTTTGGAAAGTTTGTGTCGCTGATTCATAAGAACAAACAACCCGACAGTATTTTGAAATGTAAGTGATTTCCTCTTTTTCTGCACTAAATGTTGGGTGGCAAGTTGCCACCTTCAGCTCTCTTTTAGTTTCATCTTAAATATTTTTCCGATTACTGAGATTCGTACGTGACAAGTGAATACTACAAAGTGTTTTTAAAGATCTGACCGAATTGTTAATTGTTAGAGCTAAAAAATTAACATTAAACATTCACCGTTTCCCAGAAACTATTTCACAGTTATATAGACTCTTATGCAGAACTGGCTATTTTAGTGTGTAGGTGAAGGTGTGGTATGAGGTGTATCAGCAGTAAGAAAGGGTTGGCGTCAGTGCAGAATGCATTTGGCTCGTAAATCGAATATCTTTCTTGCATGTAGAATCTTTGCTATACAAACAAGGTACAAATAACAGCTGATATTTGTTGAGAAAAAGACCTCTAACTTGTGTATAAACTGGTAAACATGCAGGTGGGAACACAAGTCTGTTCTTTGTGATAAATATTCAGTTGCTGATGACTGAACAAGATAACCAGCGTGTCTTCAGAGGTTATCGGGGAGGCTGCCACATTTGGATATATTTTATCAGTTTATCTGTTATCTTTTTGGCTAGTGGCTAGCACAGAAATAAAACCAGGGGAGATTTTGAATCAAAATGAGATTGTACTTAGTGAAATCAATATATTTCTCTACATAACCTTTTGTGTAATGCATGGACAAAGATGCTACATTTTCATTTGCTTTTAAATGTTAATAGAGCATTTTGTAAATGGCTTAAAAGTAGTAATCAGTGTTCATCTCACTAAAATGTCTGGCTTATTTGTATTAAGGAAATGTCAATTATCCCATACAAAACAGTGTCATCAACGTCAATGTAATGTATTATATATCAATCAAATACATACATAAGATCCAAAAGGTTGACCACAAGAGAATGAGATTACCAACATTATATTTAATAAAAGCCATCGGTAAAGCCCTGCTGATTTGGCTGATGAAAAACACAATTGATCTGTTTCTTTTTGTAAATTAGAGGCTGAAGTAGATACAAATTTTGTTTCCTATCACCTACATTTGGTGAGAGAATAAAATTGTAATTAATAAAACACCTAAGAGCCAACATCTGAGAATTATTCTATACCTCTTTGCCAATTAGGCCTTTGAAGGTGGGACCTCTTTTGAAAGAGGCTTTTAGATTAATCATATTATCTGCAGGTTCTGAAACAAGAATGGTTCTTGACCTCGTCTTCCATAAGAATCCATTATCTTAAACTATCACAGTAATCCTGGCTTTGGGTGGGGAGAGAAGGAAGCAAGAATCAAGCCTAATAGATAGCAAATAAGATTAATCTATGATCTAAGTGCCGATTACACTTGGACCTGCCCTTGAACACTCAGGTGTAACCTTGAGATCTGCATCCACTCTTAGCCAGCAATTGGATTGAAAGTCCCTTAAGGGCTTCAGGTGGTGGAGGGGCACTTTGCCAAGACCTTACCCCTGAGAGATCAAAGGCCAAGCAGCTTAACCCTTACAAAACCGAAGGTGTTAAATATAAGGTCTATAATAGGTGATGGATGTATGCGCCTCGATATTATATAGTACCACATGAAGCAGATTTTGAATTAAGAGGTATATGCTAGATAAACAGTTAAACATGAAAATAAATAAATACATATAACAATAGGCTCATTTTGCTAATTGTATACAGTTGATATTTAAATAAGAATTCAAACACATTAAATTTATATTAACACCATTAATTATATTTTGATCAATCTCAAACATGCAGCTTGTATGTAGTCTATTATTTGCAGAAAGAGCCATTTGCCTCTGCTCTGAATAATGGCTTTGTGATAGACTGTACATGTTTAACATATGGAGATCAATATGCAAGGCTTTCACTCAAGGTTCAGATCAGCAACACGAATGAGCCGTAGACAAACACAGACTTGTGGATCGATGCTCCCCTCGGTTTGACTCTGAAGCTGACTATTTGATTAATCTGGTGGGGCAGCCAGGGAAGAGAGACCAGGCATACAACAGCTGATAGTTTCATGCCATTAGGATGGCTAGAGTAATGAAATTTCATTTAATTTGTCAGGAAGAGAGTGCTAATGTTAAAAAGCTTTTGGGTAATAAAAAAAAAGTCTTGAGAGATGTGAAGGAAAGCCTTAAGTAATTACTCTGTGTATCTTGGGTCCTCAAGATGGAATATTTACATTACTGTCATGGAGGTCCTAAGAGTAATTAAATTAGTGAGGTGGATAAGCTCTTTATTCCCACATTTTTCTGGCCTTTTGTGAAAGAAAAGACTAATATGTGGACAAAGCCACTTTTCCTCATGATGGAATTGCTTTGCAGTTCAACCACAGCATGGAGGCTTAGTGAATGACTGTTATTTTATAGCATATTAAGCGTATGCCACCTTTACTCTTTTGAACTTGAATGTGTATAGTAGCTCAAACCTTTGCCAGTGCGAAATATTCTTCAGTAAACCTATTAAGGCATTCCTCAAGATATGAGACAGCATGGTGCTTGTGTATGCATCATTTCTTTTATGCCATTTTGATGTTGTCTAAGAATTCAAACATACCAGCAGAGGCTCGTTTGTTAAACTTCGTAATTGAATGGCATATGGCAAAAGCGCTGCTGTCGCCGTAGGTAGCACCTTTTTGCAAGGTGCAACAGACAACTGCAGAAGTTAAGAAAATGAATTGCAAGATAAAATAATGAAAGATATGTATTGGAGTGGGAACAAGGTTAAGCGTAATGCTATTCCAGTTTACATTCCAAGGGTACAGGCCCTATGATGGTGTTAAAAAAGGTCTTCACAAGAAAATAACCATAAATCCAGCAAGCTGTGTGTTGCATCTGACATCTCTATCCGGGTATATCAGCATCCTTTCTCACTCTATACGACTCTTACCAAGACAGATGTGTGAAAGGGCCTGGAAATGTATCTGACCGCTGGCTTACTATAATGAATAACTTCCACTTTAGGTCTTGCAATGTAAGCAGAAAATCCACCTTGCAGACGCTGGAGCTCCGTCATGAATCTAACCCGACAGCCGACATAATATAAAGGCGACAACACTTGTATGACTTCCATTTTCTTTGCTTTCTATTGATTTTCAGTTAATAACGGAGGGAAATACTAAACGTCCATGCTGAGTACCTAATAAATCCTGTCTGAGCTTTTTTATTGAGGCGAATTTAATAAAAGCGCTGGGCTAGGTATGGGGATTTGTCTCAGTGAGGGCAGACAAAAAATAGAGATGAGTGGGGAAGGGTAAATCCAGATGCTAAACACTCATTCAAGTCTCATAACAACTGAAATTTATCTTAACTCCAAACTCTTTAGTTATGAAAAAAAAAATGTTTTTTTAACATCTTGCTTAGGGATTCTTATAGTAATTTGACAAAGGTAGTTCAGGTTAACTTCAGACTCTATGGCCTGAGTGGTAAAAATGTATTCTAACATGTGATGTCTCCTTAAAGTCCCGGAGGCGTTAGCAATAAATTATACGTTGTTCACAATAAGTAACTAATGGCATTGCTGTAAATAGTATCTAAATGGTAAAAAACATCTCCCCTAAGGGTAAAATTCATCAACCAAAGCATAATTTGTTGCTCACAAACATCAAAAAGATTTCATAAAATTAGATATCTGTGTTTAAAATGAAAAAAAAGAGAAAAGATATAATGTCTGTTTGATTTATATCAAGGTAAGAAGACTACACCGCTACTCCTGATTCACCCTCGAGTCAAAAGAAATAGACAGCCCAGATATATTAAATGAAGGTAAAAGATCAGCTATGTGACCATGATGTCAATCGGTTAAGGCAGGGAGCTCACTGAGTCAAAAGTCTCCACGAGAGCTAATTATGTGCCTTTGAGGAATAATTTAGAGTACAGAACATCAGTCCTTCCACAGAACAAAAATAACATGTTAAATTAGCGTTGATAACATTTTGCAGTTTCACATTCAGGTTAATTACTACTGCTTATGTCAATGTCAATGACTTTTTGACCATGTCATGTATTCCTTTTATATTTGTAAGTGTAGCAACCACCCCTGTATTCAGTCTCATTATCTCATCTGAGACAGGGACTTTTGAAAGTATTTGAATTTATGAATGTAGCCCTTATTGCTTCATTATTCTATGACTAAAGTGGGCTTTTTTTTTTTCATCACATTCGAGGCTAAGAAACACAAAACAATATTACTTTGTGCACCATTGGATCAACACTGACAAGCACAGCAATTAAAGAAAACTAAACCTTTATCTCTGTGGCAGTTCCCCATTAGGCCAGCTTCAACATGCATTTTTGCATTGTGAACAGTGCCATCGCCAATTCACCTAAGAAAAGTATTTAGCTTCACCTAAATTATGGGTTTAATGTTATAGGAGAAAATAAGCAGCATTTTAAGATGTGTTTTACACATCAGCTACAACCAGCTAATTAGCTAATGTCTCTAGCCTATTTTCCTATTATCTTTTTCTACACACATAAAAGACATCTAGATTTTTTTAAGTTAAAAGGAACCAAGCTTATTATGACTTAATACCATTTTAGCAGTTCGGCTTAGCTGTGTCTTTATGCTAATTGATGCTCAAGGGTAGGCTAAATTATTTATAATTGTATGTGAATGAGGCTCATGCTGGTACAATCTATGCGACACCAAGACAACAGGATAATTGAAATAGAGATGAGACTGTCAATCCCAAGTGCACAAACGAACCCAAACTTTATCTATGGCATCGTGACATCACATACCACAGTGTTTAATCACTGTTGATTTAAAGTTAGAGAACACAGACCAATTCTGAGGAAAATGGTTATGTACAGGTGATGTACAGCGGTTAAAGTCTTGACAGGTAACGCCAACAGTATTGTCTGTAAATGTTTGCTTACATTTTCAACTTTGACACTAGAGGTCTGATACTGAGTGGAGTGTTCCTTTTAACTAGCTACGAACTCAGTAATTTTGCACCACAATAAATCAGTTAGCCCAGGTCAGTGTCATTGTGTTGATGTGCAATTTGCAACCATTGTTTGGTTGTCTACAGTAAATGTTGTCTCCAAATTCAACCAGCAGCCAACATGTCCAAAAAGAGCTTTCTGCAAGTGATAGATTACCACTAGTGGCTTTTACTGCGTCTAGTCCTGAAATCCCTGATGTAGCAGACTGGAACAATAATAGTCTCTCTTTTTTCACTTGTTATCCCTCTGTGTAAATAAATCAAGGGAGATAGCAGTTATAGTACAGTACAAAAGTCTTAAGTTACCGCTGATTTCTTTATGTTTTGCTTCTTGTAATTTTTAAAGTGACCTTGAACAATAATTCTCCAGACTTTCTGAAGGTTTTTCATCATTTTTATTTTGACTGTTTTTCTTTTTTTTTTGTTAAGCCACCTAAATTGACCTAAGAGTCATTAAAGTCTAACTCAATGAGGAACTTAGCAGAACCAATTTTTAATGGTATATTTAGGCACTTTGCTACTAGATGGCAGTTTCAAAAACACATCATTTGTTCCAATTTTTTAAAATGAATCTGTGAAAAAATTTGGGAATCACCTTTTTCGTATATCTCGGCATATCTCGGCATGGTGTGCACTCTGTCCTTAAACAAATTGAGGAAACTGGACAAGTGATGCACAAAAGAAGAAGTGGTGGGCCTAAGAAACTACAGATGAAAAACAGTATCCAAATAAAGACCTAACACAGATGTATCTGGCCCCTCAACACACAGCAGAATCCCCTCCCAATCATGGATTGGTCTCTCCAAAGCCCAGACCCAGATCATTTTGACAGAGAACAGAATAAAAGGCAGCCAACATCCAAAGAATAACCTTCTATACTGTTTTTCCACGTTCCAATAAACTGCTGCTCCAATAAATCAGACTTTTGCACATACTATATATACATATATATATATATATATATATATATATATATATATATATATACACACACACAAAGAAAAAGGAGTAGGATAATGACTTGGGATCTACTTAACTGATCCTATAAGATGTGCATGACTATAAAGATGAAATGCATCACTTACAGTTTACTGTTTATTGGTATTAATGCTGCATTATTAAATTGCTGTAGAAAAACAAACATGCAATTTGATAACTTTCCAGACATTATTCTATAAATCCTGCAAATGGAAAACAGTGGAAGTGTTGCTTTTTACAAGGCACTGTACCAGAGAGTTCTCAGCATGCACTCCTCTTCGATTTCCTTACCACCCTTTTGTCTGCATGAGAAAAAGCCACTCAAGGTCAAGCCATTAAAGGACTACCTCTGCTGTAGCTAAATTTTCTCACAATTGTAACCTACAGCAAGAGATTAAAAGACAATTGATTCAGGGGAAGAGGGAAACCAGGTATACAGACATGATAACCTGTACAGGTCAAGTATCCACATCAGTGGCGATTATCATTATCTGCTATGCCAAGTGAAAAAGTAGTGTTTATACATTACTTTACTATAGTTTAGACTAAAATAAAAACAAAGAAATACACTGTTGAATACACTTTGACGTTTTTTCTAAACAAATTTCTTTCAGCATGATGAATTTGTCCCTTATCAGCCGTTCTCACCCTCCTAGGTTAAGGCACGCAAGCATACTTGGAAAACTTTTGGAGAAAAAAAAAAGGTAAGCTAACTTTTTGATGGGATGACCTCAAGGCACGCAAGCATGCTCGGGAAACTTATGGAAAAAAACATCTAGGGCACACCAACGTTTTGACTCTGATGAAGGCCACAAGCTGAAACACATTGGTTTAACAATAAACTTGTTCTCTATACTTCAAGTGTTGCTGCAGCTTTGACCTCTTCTCGCTTTTTCCTCTCCCTGATACACACTGGAAGTATGCAAAGTTGTGCCATAAACTTGTACTTTGCTTTAACACACACTTTTTTTCTAGGAATTACTGTAACACTGCTATTAACAACGCCAACAAACACAAATCAGCCAATAAATGTAAATTAGCTAGGCCTTCTGGCTATTCACAATTGATAGAGGAAACCAGGGACAACCCCAAGTTTTCTTTTCAGCTCTGTAACCAAGGTGACAAAGAGTCAGATTACTATGTGAGCTAAGTAGTAATGACTGCATGAATTTCTTTACTAATAAATTGTCCACAGCCTTTCTGGAAATGTATCAAGTACAGATTTTTTAATAACTGCTGATATTTCTTTAGACTCTTTATCTCCAATTATTATTTCCAAACTAGATTCAACAATTCCTTACTATAAATATTTCTTCATCAGCATGCTAGTTAGACCCCTTTCCTACAAGACTATTAAAAGAAGTCTAACCACTAATTAATACTACAATTTTAAACAACTGTACAATTTTAAAATCAGTTTATCACTATTAGCAGGATACGTACCACAGGCTTTCAAGGTGGGTGTAATTGAACCAATGCTTAAAAAACATGTCTTAGCTAATAATAGACCAATTGTGAGCCATCCTCAAAAATTTTTTAAAGCAGTTCTCAATCTGCTGGGTTGTCATTTGGAGAGGAGTGGTCTTTCTAAAGAATTTCAGTCAGGTTTCTAGAATTTATCATAACACTGAAATAGACTATGAATTACCTTCTTATGGCCTCTGACAGTGGACTCATCTCTGTGCCTGTGCTGTTAGTACTCAGTGTAACATTCAATACTGTTGATCACCATACGTTACTACAAAGATTATGACACACTGTTGGCATTAAAGGAGCTGTGCTTTAGTGGTTTGAATTGTATCTAACTGATATATTCCAATTAGTTCATGTAAATGCAGACTCTTCTTCACACACACACACACACACACACACACACACACACACACACACACACACACACACACACACACACACACACACACGACAGTTTCACAGGTTCTGTAGTAGGACCAATACTTTTTGCATTACACATGCTTTTCTTAGCCAGTGATATTAGAAAACACTTCATATCTATGAAGTTAAACTACAGGCATATCATGAAAACAAAGGCCTGGATGTCCCATAATTCTTTCCTCTTAAATTCAGACAAAACTGGGGTTATTATATTTGGCCCCCATTGTTTTCAGTTCCTTTCAGTTTCAACCTAATTATTCTCATTGCCTTTCTTTGTCCTTCAGTAACACTGTGAGTCATTTTGATATACCCTTCAATGTGTACTGAGCAAACACGTAGGACTGCTTTTTTTGTTTATGTGCACAATATCTCTAAAATTTGAAATATTCAGTCTCAGAGTAATGCTAAAAAACTAGCCCACTAATATATTATTATCTAATAAAGCTTATTGTTAAGGCTACACCAGGAGATAATCAACCACAGCTTCATTCTGCTACTATATGCTCAGACTGCTCTGAGTTAGGACTGGGCGATATGACCCAAAATTCATATCTCGATATTTTTTAGCTGGATGGCGATATACGATATATATCTCGATATATTTTTTTAAAGCCATAAGGTAAGAACAAAAAGAGAGTTCTTAGTCAAAGCTCTGTCCCAGATGTCACACAGGCACTTTTATTAACATACAGCGTAGATGTACATGAAGAAATTACTCAAAAATAAATTATCAGCATTTATTAAATAATAATGCTCCATAAATAAAAGAAAACAATGTTGTTTTTGTGCATAACAAAAAGCTCACAATTGTGCAGTCAAAATGTAAACTAAAAGATGCTGAGCATAATAACAAAGACAGACAGATTTGACAGCTGCTCTGTTCCCAAGTTCTACTGCGTGACTGACAGCCTGGAGTTTGAAATCCGCTTCGTAACCACGTCTCTTAACAGGTGCCATATATGGTCCTTATACACACACAATACGGTAATATTACGTTGAAGCACAGTATGCATTACTCTGGGAGGCTCCAGACTACGGTAGCCATAATGCTCCGACAATCCATCAAGCGGTGCAGCTCCGTAGCTTAGCAAAGTTGTACTAAGACATTTTTTGACAGATTGCTGAGCGCTGTGTACCACATAAAATCGGTTCGCGGTCAGTAAGCACAACCAGAATTCATACATAAGGCGCACTGTCGATTTCTGAGAAAATGAAAGGATTTTAGGCTGCATGTCGTTAGCGCGGTTAGCTCGTTAGCGTGGTTAGCTCGCTAACACGTTGACGCCATCCAGCTCCACGCGCGGGGCGAGCCGCGGTAACTCGTTAACGGAGATTTGTCGTGTCCATCTTGTCGTTGCCTGCAGGTGAAGCTATGGGGGAGTTGTGTTCAGTGAAGGAGAGGCGAGGCAGAGTAACGTTGCATAGAGACAAAAGTGGACGAAAGAGAGGCAAACTTGCGGCTCCACAAGTATGATTATAACATAACATATACTATATCGATATAAACGATATTGTCACATCTTATATCTCGTATGAAAATATATCGATATTTTTAAAAAAACTCGATATATCGCCCAGTCCTACTCTGAGTACTCGCACGTTGTTTATAGACTGCTGCAGCATTCATTAAATAAATCTGTGTTTCTCCCAATGCTCTGTTTACTCTTCTTTTCCTTCTTTTCTCTTTCCCCTCAACCTCCAACCAGTCATGGTACATGGCTCTGCCTCCTGGAGCCTGGTTCTGCCGGAGGTTTCTTCCTTTGAAAAGAGAGTTTTTCCTTCCTACTGTCACTAAGTGCTTGCTCATAGTGGGTTGTTTGATTGTTGGGGTTTTCTATATCATTACTATAGAGACTTCACCTTACAGTTCGAAGTACCTCAACGCTACTGAATTGAATTAAACTGTTGCATATAGCCAAATCTGGCAATGGTTTGAAATAAGTTAGTTTCCTAAGTAAAGGAAACTAATTCGAAGAACCACAATCAAAAGCAGAGAACATGCAAACTCCCTATTAAAAAGTAAGGAAATACTTCTTGCTGTTATGCAATGAGGACATCTCCTTACACTAATTACATGTACCATAAAATATAAAACAAACCCTTAAATGCCACATGTAAGATTCAGTGAATATTTATCCAAAGTCTTAGTTTTGTTTAAAAGTTATGCATTCTTTACACCTTAAAGAGATACTAGTGGCATATTTTTTCAGATAGAAAGCAGGTTAGCAGGCCAAGTGTTTATCTGCTAAGAGAGCAGAGTCTCAAGTAATTGAGTGGAGACATTTTATTAATCTAAGTTATAAACATCAAGTACATCAGCTTATGGGACTCCCAAACATATGGTAATTAGCTTTTACTACACTAATATAATATATTAACACCCCAGTCCCTCCCGAAGACATGCATGTTCACACACACACACAAACACACGTGCACACTCTCATTACCATATTGCATGAGAGGAATCATTTGCTTGATTGGACATAGCTTTTAAATAGTCAAGAGGTCCAGCAACCCAGAATGGGGTCTTAAATTTTCATCATGAATGACCTACAAACTACTGTCTATGAAAGAGTCACAACATGTTTCCTACTCAAGCAACAGAAATGTCAACTTGAAATATTAAAAATCAGCAGTCACTGGTGTGTAGATGTAGATTTAAAGAAAATAGTCCAATGTTTCTAGGACATTTTAACAAATGAAGTAATAATTAAATAAGCTTAATCAAATATGTGCAGTAACCCTGTTTATTCCAGGTTCATTTATTTACTCTTCCCAAATTGATAATCTGTCCACCAGATTGTATTCATGTTGTTAGCTTAAAAACAATAACTCATTTCAATTAAATCAGCTGTAGTTTTTTTGAGCTATCACATATATTAGTATCAGCAAAAGTAAGGTATAGTACTGTGTAAGTCAAGTGTCAAGTCTCCTGCTTTATACTTTTAAAGTGCTCCTGGTTAATCATTTTCCAGACATATCTGGATAGGAAAATATACAGTAAAACATTATCAGTGATGGATTGGTCTTCCTAAAACCCAGACCTCAATATTATTGACACAGTGTGGCATCATCTTGAGAGGGAATAAAATAAAAGGCAGCCAACATCCAAAGAAGAGCTTTGAATGTCTTTCGAGAAGCCTGGAAAGCTATTTCTAGGCCCTGTTTAAACTAAACTTACCTAAAAGTTCACGCTCTGCTGAAGAATAAGCTGTTCATACCAAACATTGACTTTCAAGCTCATTAGAATAGTACAAACTCTATTTTTTTTCACCTTATAAAGTCCCTATCAAAAGTTTAAGACCACTTTAAAAATGGCAAATAAATCATATTTTGCATGGATGGATCTTAACAAGGTTCCAAGTAGAGCTTCAACCTGCAACAAGAAGAAATGGGAGTGAGACAAAACATTTTTTGAGCATGCAATTTATTGAAAACAAGGCTTAAACTAAAACAGGTTGTTTTACAGCTGATCAAACATTAAGACGACATGCCTTTAAAAGGCCAAATCTGTGCAAAAACGTGGATTCATTGTCATTTCCTTTCAGGTAGTCACATTGTCATGACATTCTGATGGAAAAGGCAAATAAAACTTTCCGTTTTTGAACGTGGTCGCGTTGTTGAACTGCATAAGCAGGGTTTCTCGCAGTGCGCTAATGCTGCTGAGGTGGGACTCACTATCACAGTCATTTATAATTTCTTAAATGATCCTGAGGGTTATGGAACAAAATGGTCAAATGGAAGGACCCAAAAAAATGTCACCAGCACTGAGCCGGAGGATCCAATTGGCTGTCCGTCAAGACACTGGATGATCCTCGACCCCAATTAGGGATGTTACTGGTGCCGACTGCAGCCCCATAACCGTCATACGGCATCAGAGACTGAAGGGCTTCAAAAACAAAAAACGTCTTCAAAGGCTACGTCTCCTTGAACACCACAGAACTGACCATTTGGACTCTTCAAGAGAGCACTAAACATGGGACATTGAATGGTGGAAGAAAGTTTTATTCTCTGATGAGAAAAAATTTAACTTTGATGGTCCTGATGGTTTCCAACATTAGTGGCATGACAAGCAGATCCCACATAAGATGTTTTCTACGTGCCACAGTGGAGGGGGTGCCATAATGGTCTGGGGTGCTTTTTCCTTCAGTGGAACAATGGAGCTTCAGGAGGTGCAGGGGCGTCAAACAGCCGCTGGCTATGTCCAGATGTTGCAGAGAGCATCCCTCATGACTGAGGGCCCTTGTCTGTGTGGTAATGACTGGGTTTTTCAAAAGGACAACGCTACAGTACACAATGCCCACAGGACAAGGGACTTAATCCAGGACAATAACATCATCAGGGAACACCATCCTGCATGTTCCATGTGAACCTTTGGGGATGGATGGCAAGGGAAGTTTACAAAAATGGACAACAGTTCCAAACAGTAGATGCCCTTCCTGCTGCTGTCTTCACCACTTGGAGAAATGTTCCTACTCACCTCATAGAAACGCTTGCATCAAGAATGCCGCAACAAATTTTTGAAGTGATCAACAATAACGGTGGTAGCTACTCATCACTGAGTTCATGTTTGGAACTTTGATTTCTCTTTTGGGGGGGTTGGAGGTGCAGTTCTAAACTTTTGATCAGCTGTAAAACAGCTTGATTCAGTTAAAGAGTTGTTTTCAATAAATTGCATGCTCAAACAATGTTTTGTCTCACTCCCATTTCTTCTTGTTGCATGTTGAAGCTCTACCTAGAACCTTGTTAAGATCCAAACATGAAAGATGTGATTTTTTTGCCATTTTTCAAGTGGTCTTAAACTTTTGTTCAGGACCGTATATTGTATCTCCATTCATGTTTACATGTTTCAGTAAATCATTGCAACCATTTCTCATTTTTAGGACAATTTAAACACATGAGAGATGGCTCTAAACTTTTGAACAGCAGTGCATCGTAGTCAATGGAGCAACATTTATACACAGCAGAATCACCAATCAAGCATGAGTTTCCAATAGTATGATAACAATATCACTTGTAGATTTACAGATCTAAAATCAGTTGACAGCTCACTTAAATAGAAGATATTTCAGATAAATGAGAGATTACTGTAAACTTTGAATCATGTACATTTGCTATAGTTGAGTCAAAGAATCAAAATATGTACCTAATAATGAACCTGATAGGCCCTCTTTAAGCCCCCAACTGTATATATAGTGTAAGGTGAATCTGTTAAATAGCTATCGGAAAAAATTAAAGAACGCACATTATTTATTATTGAGCTGAGTTTACTCAAGTCAATAGCTAAGGAATGTGGAATTCTTTGTTTTTGCATGTCATACAGGTCTTTGAGAAAAAAAATGTACCAGATTTACCAAATAAAAGCCATTACCAAAAGATCTTTGTATTTATCTCTAATTTGAAAAGTTGAATTATTAAACTTTGAGACTCCAAAGTGAAAGACTTTCTGCTCTTGACTTTCACATTTTAGAAAAACATAGCACGCAGTACTTTGTCATGCTTATAGACTTCATCTCTTTCTAAAGCTTTCATTCAATTCATTCATTGATTCACTTTGAAATTGTTTGGAGAAGTAAATATGTCATATGTCATGATCAGCAGAATACTTAGCAGCAAATGTGAGATTGTAAGATCTCATTAGTGATTAGAACTGCTTGCAAAAACCGTGATTTTGTTTTAAGGAGTGTGTCTGTTCACTTTTAATAAGCAGGCAGGCTGCACAACAGTTTCCTGTGTTTTAAAGCTTGTAGTACCAGACCTTCTCCATCTACTCAGCTGCTATTATTCTGTCAAGAGCTGCTGTGTTTTTGTCAAGAAAGGAAGTTATTTCATTTCCACCTTTTGTCTGTATCTGAATGTGAGCGACGCTCTTTCAGCAATATTCACTCCCCTCTCCATCCTAACAAAAATATACAACCTTTCTTTGGCCCGCAACGCTTGTTGGTTGCAGAAAAATAGGAATTTCCTCGATTGGTGTAAATCCCCACACCAGATTTCAGCTGTTGTTTTTTTTCCCCTTTCCCCCCAGCTTCAGTGGATTACAGTGTTTCCATCAACCAAACAGACAGCCCCTAGAGTGCGAGATGATATCATCAACAATGTTGAGTAAATAGTCATAAAAACCTTGTTTCTTCCACTACAAGTCCATTATGATCAGCAGCATTAAGAAATGATTAATTAAACTTATGAGGATGCAGGTTGACAAACACACCCATTCAGAAATATAACTAAGCCTTCACTGTTGCAGTTGCTTTCATTGGTCTGATAGCTACAAGCCTCCAGCACTGTTGGGTTCATCGTCCTCTGTTAAAAAAAAAAATGTCCGTCAGCTGACCTGGAAAACCAAAGTTTTTAGTATAATCACAACTTTTCAGTTTTGGTAGTTGTATGTCCCAATGCAACCTGGGGCAACAGAATGGCTGCTTTTATCAGAAAGAATTCAATGACCATATTAGGCATTGTTTAGAACCGCTACATTTTGGCTTTCACTAACTCTGAGCTATAAAAGAAAAAAATGAATAATGACTTTCAAATAACTAATTTTAAATGACAGAGGCTAATACAGGCCAGATGATAGGAATGTGCCATCCAGCAGCAGAGACACATGCTCTGTGGAAACAGGTTTTAGATTTAAAATTAGCGATGTGGCCTTTTAAGTAGTAAGATTAATAAAAGAGAGATAAAAAGAGGCAGTCAGGTAGATAGATAGAGCTCATTCTTAGACATGGCTTGATAAGGGAGTGGGAGGTCTCTTGCAGGCAACATCTGCTGTCATTAACGATATCAAATTTAATAACTGTCAACAAACTGCAAGGGAAATTCCCAGTTCTACACATTTCCTCACAGCAACTTTAAGTATTTTCACTCTTGCATAGCTGTATGTTGCAGTATGTGCTGTATAGAACAACTTGTCCATGCTCCAAAGACTCATAATCTAAAAGTCAGGGGTGTCCTTCACGTCCCACCACTTCTGTTATTGTTGCTTCCTGACCTCAGTGGCCTCTGCAAAAGAGACACTTTGCTTTTGCAGGACTGTTGTTAATCCTTTCAGGCAGCTATGAGCTTACCCCTCTGCTACTGCATAGCCTACAATAAAAGTGTATTACTTTGTATCTCCAATACAATTGAATGATATATATATGTGTGTGTGTGCTAATAATTTTATCATCTAAAATGATGGATAACCAGGTAAACTGGCAACAAAAAGGTTTTACGTTCATATTATGTCTCCCTCTAATCAGGCTGATTTTACCCAGTGAGAATGCATTCATTCGGTAATCTTGCTATCTTGCTTTTGGCTTTTGGCCACAATATATGACCTGTCCTCCTGCTGAGGGGTTCGGACACATTAGGAGCAATGAAGCTAATGATATCAGAGCACTCTATAGAGCACATCAGTGCACAGGGATGACAAACCTGTCAGAAGACATAATCTAAGAGGAGGTCATAACATCTTCAGAAAACCGTAGCGATTTGCACTTCTTTCTCTGCCATCCCGTAATAATGGAGCGCCAATAAATTCCTTACCTGCCATGAGCCAGTGAGTTCACATGTAATAGCCAATGACATTAAGGGATGAAACATATCGTGAAAAAAATAAAAATGGTGGTGTTGCTAGACGTCTAAGACCTTGTTAGACACTTAATTATCAAAGATGCCAAGAAACCTTTTATGAATAGCTTATTTTGAGGTGATTTCTCTATTTTAGTATCTTTAGCAATACAGGACTACATTTCACTAGATACTGAGTAGTGGAACAGCAAAATATTCCTCAAAAAGTCTCACTTTCATTGTTGTAGAGCAGCAGTAAAGTTGATGTTTTTACCCAGTGTAAATAAAGGCTACTGTATTGGCTCACTAAGGAAACTAAACTAATCTTAGGCCTGTTCAGTTATCCATTGCTCACCCAGCTATTTTTTAACTCATAATATACTTTAATTGTTGGATTTTAAACGGAAAACTGGTGCAAGGGAAGAAGTATATGAACTCATCTGATAAGAGCTGTATCAGACATAAAGCTATATTAGCTAATGTGGTGGTAAAAGTGATCAGATCTTTTTTTTAAATTATTTTTATTATAAATGTCTGTTTCTCTACTTCTATTTAATTAAATACATTATAAAGTACTATTATTTTGTGTTATTAACTCGTAACATAAACCATTACAACACTCGTGTTTCTTAACAAAATGAATACAAATTTGTTGCATCTTTCAACTTGTTTTTTTTAACAATTTTGCTGTGCCATTGTGTATTCTATTGGATCAGGAGAAGAAAAATGGCTGTTTTGTTCTTTCAACACAGGTTGGATAGCAGAGACAGCAGAAAAGATTGGTGAGTAGGTCTGCGTTTTGAAGCATACCTGTGTTAATCCTGCTCTAGATTGCTGTGCTGAGACTGCTTGTATTTACATATGCAGAGGATCCCGCTGTTTTGAGCACACCATTGACAAGACAGAGCAATTAATCATCCCCAAATACTCCCGCCGTGCAACAGACGACCCTTGCAGAACATGCTGCCACGGAGGGTGTGCAGGTGTGAATCAAGCTGCAAGAAAAAAAAAATCTTCAGAGCCAGTCTCTTCCTCAATCTTTTTTGTTTGTCATAGCTATCTCTGAACAGAACAGAACTCATATCTAATGCTTTCTCCTGCCCTGTTTTTTGAATGAGAGATATTCTTTTGGTGCCAGATCATCTCATATAGAGCTGCAAGGAGGGATGAGGTGGACAACGGTTCAGCAGGGCTGTCGCCATGGCAACTTGATTTGATGATCTTAAAAGGGTGGCTATAAGCAATAGGAGAAATGTGCTTTTTGCTTATGGGCTTGTCTCCCATTGATCAAAGAACGTATTCTTGTAGGGAAAACTTCAGAAAGGGGCACAAAGTCTGGTGTCTGGCCAAGTTTGGTGTCTGCTGAAAAGATATGATCTCACTTGTATCCCCACGCTGAATATTCGGTGTTTCCTTAAAATAGGATCCCGAGTAGGACCACCAACTTTTGAGAGATCAAAGAATTAATGAGACATGATGTGACTTCCTGCTGGATGGCCTCACTGCTTACAGTTTTGCTTAAGTATTATAATGAGCAAATGCTTTAAAAGTAAAAAAGAATCCTCATAATGTTTATAAGATTTGGTCTGAAGATCTTTTATGCCAGTTTTTGTAAAGATTAGAAAAACTAAAATTGAAGAAAAAGAGTAGAATTTAAAAAAACAAACATATTTTAAGCCAAACAACCCTGACACAATTCTGCCACAGACTGCATTACCCTTGTTTCCCCATCAGCCTGGTGGTGGGCCCATTTTATAAACCCTATTTAAATGACCATAACTCAGTTACTGCTTGGGTTTCTTAAAGATGGAAAGATGAGTTTTATCGTTATATTTGGTGTATCATGGTAGATCAAAGCATTTATAAGGTACTGCTGTCTGAATGCCGACATAAAAATTAGAACATAAAACATAAAAGTTCTGCCTAGATTTTACCATCTGTGCTTTACATTACTACAACTCCTCAGTTCTTTGAGTCCTTAAAGATGAAAATTACTTTGTACTTTTACAGCTAAAATTACAAAAATAAAGGTTTAAGAAGTGGACATTGCCTCACAGTCTGAAAAGTTAGCAAACACGGAATAGCCTTAATACTAGATTCTGTGCTATGGCCAGTAGGGAGCACTCCACTGTTGACAAAACATAAGTAAGACTGCACAGAAGAAATAATATCACTATTACTGCTAAAACCAACTAGTTAACAAAATTTTCCATTGGATTTATTATCTGCTTAGCTTAGGGCAGATAATTATCTCCAACGACTTCAGTCATTCACGATGACCGACGTCGGCCAAGTGATGCAGTCAACATTTAGATCTTCAGTGTATGTTTGCCTCCAAGTGGTCTTCGGTTGGAGAAGTCGTGCAGTCGTCAGGTTCACGAATCAGGCCATAGTTTGTTATCTCAGTAAAGATTTACTAAAAATGTTATGGCACCAATTAATAGATTCAGATCTTCAGACCAGTGTAGCAGCTTTTGTGAATTATGGTCCTGTTTATAGTTAATATGGTCACTTCTGACTTCAAAAAAATAAAAATGGAGACAGACAAAATGCCTAACTTGAAGTATAAAAAATTTATTTCATGGACGAAAGGGTAATGTCAGGATGGCAACATCCATGTTTTCTCAACTATACCTTTGTATTGTTCATTAATAGTATAATGCAGCAGCATCATTATTTTTATTGCTGTTTTATTTATAACCAGTTCTAAGTTATCTTTCTGTTGCTTGATTTTTAACATGTAGCACAGAGTGGGTTTACCTGATTGTGGTCTGCTCACTGCTGGTGTACTTGATTGGGGGCTGGGGGACATTATATCTGAGGTGGCAATATACAACAGTAAAGAGCTTAAAAGCTAAAAAGCTACACAGAGCTCTCTCTCTCTCTGAGCACCACACTTCAGCTCAATATTTAATGTTGAAATGAGTAGATGACAAACAATATGAAACCCTAATATATGTTTTGTTAAACAAATACCTCCTCAGTAATTATTGCATAGAACATCACCAATATAGCGAATTCAGAAAAAGTTAAAATGCTAAACTTAAATTGGTCTGCAGCCTTCAAAATGTCAGCAAAGCGTATAGTAAATTTGTCTTATTTCTTATAAGGAGAAACTCACTCCCAATTGTCTTCATACCCCTGGAGCAAGAGAAGACTGTTGAATTTCACTGAAAACCATCTGCTTGTTCTGAACAACTGGGGAAAAGAACATGCTGAGGTGTACGCTCTCCAGATAGCTTCCCTTGGCTTCTGATTCTTTTGCCTTTAACGTTCCTTCTGGCATCCTGTCTTTGGAGATGCTGCATCCGCAGGCCTCTGGGAGGTCTGACTTGTTGATGCGATGATATATCAGCTGTCCAAACATAGTGTCTTTAAATGCATTTTCTACACAAAAGTTCCTAAATGATTAACTTTTATAAATAGTCTTTTTTTTCTTTCTTTCTTTCTTTCTGTTTTTTTTTTTAACTGCGGGAATGTCCAGAGTAGTTTTTGGGCCAAGCTAGGCAAGTGACACACCTTTATTTAAGCACTGCCCCTACAGCCAAGGGCAATTGAAAGCACAGAAAATAACACCATTGGTTGTACGAACATCTGCTCCCTGGATATTTGATTTCCCAGGCAGATGTTAGACCCCAGCTGCTATCACAAGATAATTTGTATGTTTGTGGAGAGAGCTCCCATTTGGCTCTGTTGATGGTTATGTCTTCTTTTTCTGAATCAGCCAGCTACATTGTTAAGCATATTTTACAGCCTCACCCAACCTAATGCCCCTGTGTACATAGACTGTCTAAGTAAAATGTGTGTGTGTTTGTTTGTTTTTTGTGCACTTAAGACATATATTGCATTGTGTAGAGGTAGGCCAAAATCTCACCTGAGTCAAAGAAGTCATTTAAAAAAAAGCTGACAGTTGCCTAATACAGATATTTCACAGTTCTGCAGGTTTGAGGTAAAATTGTAGTAGAGTTACCATCACATAATTCATCTGGGTTTTTTCCTATTCTCAAAAATCCAAACATATCATTTCTATTTTGTATCTAGCTGTTTATATTTGACGAGCAACTATATCTCATGCAAGAACTAAAAGTAAAGACAAAGAAATAAACAAGAAAAAGAAAGAAAAGGCCTTACTTTTCATGCCTTCTTGATTTTTCAGTGACCTTGTCCTATCTATGTCAACACTAGAGTCAAACTGATAACCCCTCAGGCATCAAAAGCCATAGCATTTTATTGATCTTGTCATGTTTAGAAGTTGATAAAGGTTGTAACATCCTCCCTAAAGCTGTAATAACTGTAACATTATCTGCAAACACTGTTTATGTGCATATTGGAAAGCAGAAGAGTTACAGCAGATACAATGTGCTTGTTTTCAATAGTTATTTAACCAGGAAATGAAACTCTTAAGATTGAGATTTTCATTTGCTGTAGTGTCCCCAGATGATGTAGCCAGCATTAACCTAGTACACAGGGGAATTTGGAGCTCTCACAAAACATCTGCACAGATACAGGGAGAACACGCAAACTACACGTAGATGCATCCCACATTGATCCTTTCACTGTGAGTCAACAGCACTAACCACGGATGCACTGTGCTGTTTTCTGAAGTAAAGGTAACGAGTTGAATACACCAGATTGTCATCATAACTATCTGTAAGGTCATAAGGTCTGGGTCTCTAGATGGCTTTTACTTTGAAAAGACTATACGGAAATGTGCGAAGTTAAGGCCCACCCTAAAGTGCCTCTGATTGGGTTAATTTTAGAGGATTAGGTCGACACATGACTTATGAGGAATGATAATTGGTCAGTTTAGGCACAAGGAGTGAATCAGAGGTATAGTATGGCCAGAGCCATCGAGTAAGTGACTTTTTCTCTTGTGCTATTTTAATTTCAAGTGAATGTATTTTGTTTATTTGTTTTATTTTATTGTTTTATACACACAACACTCGATATTCCTGTACAGTTACTCCTCCAAAAGAGTAAAGCTGTACAAAATAGTCTGAATTAGATTGTACTGCAACTTTAAGTTTGTTAGAAGTCATATACCTTAAGTATGACACGTATGACATTTATTCTATACCCCGGTTATGGCCCCGGTCACAGGAATTTACATCTTCAGCCAAACTAGAATTGAGTTAGCCTAACATGCATGCCTTTGAACTGTAGGAGAAGCTGGAGTAGAGAACCTATGAAGACAGAGGGATAACATGAATACGCTACACAAAAAGGCACCAGCTGGCTGGTTGATTCAAACCCAGGACCATCTTGTTGTTGTTCTGTTTTAATATTCAGTTTCTTTTTTCCCCAAATAATCAGATCCAAATCTGCAGCTATCATCAGCGTGTACTCCTTACATCCTTTGTACAGTAGCTGTTCCTTAGACTCGTGCTGCGGCCACATCAGACGCAGGTACTGGCATCATCTGTGACATGTCAAAGAGTACAGTGTACAAAAGGATAACTCAAGGAAGATTAGTCCCACACCTGACCCAGGGGGAAAACTGTAGCATTATCTGCTCGAAGAGACTCATGTCAGAGCCTCACAGGTCTTGACTGACCCCACCACTCCCCACTTTTGTCGAAGGCTTTAAATTCTCCCCTCCCAAGTTCAGAGTCGATTTGTTATCAAATCAACCGTCGAGTGTCTGATTCATTGCTATTCAGCACTCCGGCTGATTTATATGCAGAATGTAAAACAGATGCCTTATGCGATACATATTTATGGTGAGCCCTGCTCTCACAAGATTTATTATAGGTTCTTTCATCGGGGTGCGCATGAGCTGTGCTATGATGACTTGTATTTCCTCTCAGCTGCCAATGCCAAACTCATTAAAAAGAGGTGTGACTATTAATATACATTGTAATACTGACAGCTCCTAATATATAACCCAAGTATATGTTTGGGATTTCTTCTTTCTTTTCCTCCCATTGTTGGGGTGGGGGTAGTGATCTTTTTGTATCTTCATATATATGTACATCCTCATGTGAACAGACGTGCACACGTTCATATTGCTCCTGTGCATGTCTATGCAGTCCATGTATCATGTAAATACAGACACCATTTTTCATTTTTTCCGCTTATTATATCTCATATTGATTTATTGGGTGTAGTCCCTTGACCCTTATATACTTGGCTCTGGGCAATATGAGGTCCATATCGTGAAAAAATACAGCTTATTTTGAGTTACTCCAAACTGATATTATATATAAGAAAACACATCTATTTAGAAACTTCAGAAATCATACAAGCCATACTGTGCGCTCATATTTAGCTCCATTACTATTGAACAATGTAGCATAGTCCTTGGAAAGTTCAAAATAAGATAAGATAATATATATGTTATTTATCCCAAAAGATTATTCTTAATTAAGATTCATTATTAATTAGATTATTATTAATATGTCATTAACCAGTGTAATGTATTATGGTTATGTAATGTATTATTGTATAATGTCCTATCATATGCCACGCTCATGTCATGTGTCAACTTCTGAGGCATAGTAATTTTTCCTAAGGTTACGGTATATCAAACTTCGTTTGACTTAGCAGAAAATATTCTCATGTCAGTCAGTATCCTTTTGTCACTTGTATTAAATACTAATACATACCTTTATATTTAGTACACATCACACTCAGAAATCATCTGAGCCATGCAGTGATAGCAGTAAAAGTGGGAATAACTCTCACCTGTACTCTGCATTTCATGGATATGAAATATGTTATAGTTTTCTATCCTGAAGTTAATGTGTTTCGACATCAGTGATCAGCACAGTGGAGAAGCCAAAGCAGTAGGGCTTCAGCAGCATGCTGTGCTGACCAATCAAAGGCATTAATCATGTGTGTTTATGGTAAGGTTCTGTAAAATTCTGAGAACATAATCAGAAAGCTCGTAAGTCAGTAAAAATGTCTAATTTCTACATTTAGAAATCATACACAGTAATTTGAGGAATTTGTACTGAATGCTTTAAGCAAAATTTGAGAAATTAACACTAAGAGCTGATCGACCCTATTTCTAGGTATGGCCGTAGTTTGCATATAATAGATGGCTGCTTTGATGTCATCTACTACAGCCGTCCCCAACCCCCGGGCCACAGACCGTGACTTGCTTGGTACCGGGCTGGGAGAGTTGAGGCTCGGGTGTGAAATTTATGGTTTTCAGGGTTTTTAATTGATTTTTAGCATTATTGTTTTTATCGTTAACTCGGTTAACTCTGTTATGAATAATTCTTCTTTTTTTTGTTACCGGTACTGGTTTTATTTTGTTGTATTTATCCGCGACACCTTAAAGGTCGCTCCGTGAAAATATTGTAGGACATAAACCGGTCCGTGGCGCAAAAAGGTTGGGGACCGCTGATCTATTGGATGTCCCAGTGTGAAGTTAAGTCCCAATGAAAATCTAAACCTCTTTTTCTATTAACACTTTGATGTACAAGAGGTCGATTTGACTGAAGAAATTATTCTCCCCACTTGAAATCTTTCCTTGTGTTATGCTCCTTTTTAATTGTAACTGAGACCATTTTACAACATATTTTACAACATGAACTCTGAGTGACAACGAGCATAGAGTGGATACCAAAATTGATAGCCTTAATCTTATTATAGTGTCATTATGAACACTAATTTAATAGCGTCTGGCTCTGCTAAATAAAATGTGAGCACTGATTATGTTGGACCCTGTGATGTCTTCATACATTGGGCTTGCTCAGGTGCATTCTACCAATGACTGATCAGATTGGAATCTGGTGTTTCTGCAGGCTGGGTCCTAAACAGTTTTTGAAGTTTGACAGGGGACAGTGTTCTGCTAGTGGAGGTCACCATTGTTAGGGAGGGCTGTTGCAACATTGTTTAGGTTGCTAGTACATTAAAAAGTAACATTTACACCAAGGCCAAGACCCAAGGTTTCCCAGCAGAACACTGAATTGCAGCGAGCTTATCACCGTTATTCACTTCAACTATCACTGCCAGTTATTTTTTAAATTTTATTTTAAACAGCTGTTTAAATACTTGATTGTTTGTAATCATTCTGCAAATGCAAAAATGTGCAGACACAAGTAATCACTGCTGCAGTTTTAGCGTTTTCAGATTACCAAAAATCATATGGTGAGATAACTATATACTGTCAGTCATCCCACCAGTGTCACTGTTGCATGGATTAGTAGTTAGTTCATAGTTTACCTTTGAAACAACTCATCCTGTCAGCCTGAGAAGATTCTCCTATATGCCAAGTTCTGAAGAATATCATCAGTGCTAAAATATCATTCAAAATGTTTTCTCTAATATGTTATGATGGCTTTAGGCAACTAAAGAAAAATCTGGCTTTATCGGAACGTCAAAGATGTAGAGACAAATCCCTAAAAAAGCTATATTAAGGCAGTGTAGGTTAGAAAAATACATTTTTTTAACTTTAGAAACTATATTCTTCTGTTTGCAAGTTTATCAGTGAATTCATGTTTCACAATAATTCACTTAAAAAAAAAAACATGATATGAAAAAAAACCCAAAGCTGTAATGCTAATTTGTTTGCAAATGCAATTATCAAAACTTACAATGTGGAGTAAAAAATACACATACATAATTTAAGTAATGTGATTTATTTAGTAATAATGCTTGCAGGATACTATGCATTGGTTATTCTATATATATACATTTGGCTGTGGCACAGAATCTGGTTAGCATTACTTGGCTATTATTACACTAGTGAGTAATAATTTTTGATTCAACATAGGACACTAAGTTGATGCTTTTGTCCCGACTTTTGAAATCCATGCTAAAGTTTAAATTTAGAACACTAGGTCTTCAAAATACAGAAAGAAATGTCTATAAATGGTCAGTTGCTTATTCAAACAGCCACATGAAATATCTCACCTGGTACTCTAAGACAACAACAAACCAAAGAGGAGGAGAGTAAAACCATTTTATTCTCTTATCCCTTGACGTTCAGCATGCATCCCTGCCATCTATCCCCATTTCTGGCTCTCTGTGTCTCTCCCTCAGCCCACACTTGAGATGCTTTTATGTTACACGACCACTCGAATTTGAGCCCAGGGGGACACTATGGGTCCCTGAGCGAGAAAGCCCCCAAAAATCTATAGACCAGATGTATGATGTTATATGGTCAAACTGGCAAACACAAAAGGTCTAAAAACAAAAGCCATGAATTAACCGAGAGGCTTTCAACAGTGTGTTTTCAAAACAGCCCAGCTGAGAGCTCAGATGCCTCTCCTCCTTCTCAGTCACTCCCTCGCTGCAGCCTCACTCTCAGCATTTCTCCATCTCTCTTTTCTCCCGCACTCCCCATCTCCCCCCTTTCTCCGTCTCCTCCTCTCTGTCTTATTCTCTCTCTACCACCCCCCGAGACTAAATGCTTAAAAAGAAAAGAAAGGACACCATTTTTGCTAATTAGTTGAGGACTTAACAGGCGCAGGATATGCTGCCTTAGTTTTTCATCTGCTGTCCACGGGCTGTCGACTGTCCTGTGAAGTTGAGCCTGTGTGGCTAAAAGTAGAAGAAAGGAGCAGGGTAGACACACACAAATGCCTGAGTGGAGATCCTGAACAGGCCTCCAGTGGGGGTTGAGCTCAAAATGGGGGCTAATCATTAGTATTTAACATTTGGGAATAAAGAACCCTTAAATTAGAAGTGTAAATGGCTCTGTGCCCCACCTCCATCCTTAGAAATGTTCACAGGCATTTTTAAATCAGAGGGGGTTTTTTTCAGCATGTGTGGACCTGCATGTGCAGCAACAATACATATAAAAGGGGAAAAAAAAGAAACAAGCACATTAGCACATCCACAAAAATTATGGTTCATACTCCTCTTTTTCACATAATCACTATAATTTTCTTCTTTTGGTACTAAACAGAAGCATTAATTGAATATCCTAATTTATGTTTGCTTTTTCATTTATTTTTTTAATATATTTGCAGTCATTAATGTGAAAAATCTAATTCTATTCACATGAAAAAAATATATCCTTTGAACATGGCAATTTAAATTTACCTTAGAGTTAAAATGAGTTAGTGTGTCAAATTGTATAACTAGGCTTTAATTGATACGTAATACTTGCATACAGTAGGAACACTAACACTCTGCAGACACAAAATGGTCAGTTGGAGTAAGTTGTAAGTTGCTCATTTTAAAATATTACATGCCATATCATTTAGTTGATGTTCATATAAATGACACTGATTAGACTGATCTCTGTCCATCTGTAAAACTGGTTTCATGTCCATGTCTATATTTAATATATATATATATATATTTTTTTCCATAAAATACTTTGCATACAAATAATAAAACTGCCTGCTATTTCTATCTTTCTAATAAGGTAAGCAAACCTTAAGTATAAGGAAACAGTTTTTTGTGTAATCAAAAGCAGGTCCAGGAGGTGCAACAGCAAAAAATATACACAGACAACGAAAGCTGAAACTCAAGGCATAAACTTAATTTGCACTTCAGAAACCAGCAGGTCAGGTACAAGGCTCTTCTAAAAATGTGGATTCATAATCACATTAACATATGCAGCACTACAGCAAACAACTTTCAACTGTAAAAACCTCTTAATACCCATAACGTATTTCATGTCGCCGAGTCTGGGGAGGAAACTGACACGGCTCGCCTGAGTGTCTGAGGTTTAGAGAAGCACAACAAAGTGGAAAATTAACAGAGTGGAAACTTAATAAACAGTTGCTTCGCTGCAACACAACTCGGGGTAATTCCCGCAGGAAGAGAAAGGCCAAGAGCAGAGGAATGGCAATGAGACTTTCAGCGGCGTCCTCCGCTGTGTTAAGACAGGAAGTCAGGGGTGAGGAGAAGGAATCTGAAAGTCAGAGTTCAGCAATCGCTTTTGAAAAAGTTCAGCGTGTCTCTGCCTTGTTACGGCCTCTCAGCATTTCTGCCTCACAAGTGATGTTAAAATGCTATCTTCTCCCTGATAACCGAGTCAGATAAAGCATCTGCCAGAGGTACAAATGGTAGTTCTGTTGTCATGTCCTAAAACACTTGTACAGAGATCTCTGTGTAGTTGTTATATTGCACGTTAAAAGGACCAGGATAAAATGGTATAGGCTGCTAACGTTCCCGGCTACTTTCCTCAAATGGGTGTATTTATCAGAGATGTAAGACACACATCCTATTAAACCAAGGGCACCAGAGAAATTCCTCACATGATCACCACAGACCCATAACTGTCTGGGACAAAAATGGAGGCAGTGCCGTATGTCAGTTATATGGAGCAATAACCAACTTAAAGAAGTGTGGTAATAGAGCCATTTACCTGATCCTGAAAAAAGAAGAGGGAGGACTTGGCCCCCAAAAGCCACACATGCACTCGCATAAACACACACACACACACACACACACACACAGTGACACAAACAGTGGGGGTTTGAACAAATAGGTCTTTCTTTCTTTTTTAAAAAGTGTAAATAGAGTAAAAATATGGATACAGTTCTATGTGAAGAGTTGTAGAATACAATATAAGAATGTTGTAATGCAAAACAAACAATGTTGTCTCCATTATTGGTGAAATTGTCCGAACTGTTATTTGACTTAGGATGTTATATTTTGTGGCTTCACCATAAACACACTGCTCCATGCAGTGTGTATAGGTGCTTGAAGGTGTTCATGCTGACCATGTTCTGCAACTCAGACTTACACAACTCACCGAGTGTCTAACAAGTAGAGTTTGTATTTTTGGCAGCAAAATGACACAACATGATGTGTAGTGTGTCACAGTAAATACAGAGGAAACTGAAAGTGCTTGTGGGTACTTTTTAAAAAATTTGACCAGAGGTGAAGTTCCTGTACTTATAACAAACTAGTAGAAAAAAAGGAAATTATATCGTATTGGTAACGCAAATATCATCAAAAATTAATATGTAGTAAATTACTGTATGTGTAAGAACATATAGTGAGATTTTGTATCTTTAACCACTGACATGACTGCCTGTCACGACATATTACCAGTGTGTGAAATGTTTTGTTGTGCTTTGTCTTGTTATTGCTGTTGTCATTGCGGTGGTTGTTCTTGTCACACACACATCAACCATGCACACCGACTTGTGTTACTGAAACCGTTAAAGACTGCTGATGCGGGGAGGTGAACACACAGTTGCTTAACTCATTATGCTTCTTTCTTTTTCTGACAGGCAGCGCAGAAGTGCTGAGTAATCTGACTGCAATAAACAGCACAGGGGCGTACAGCCGCTAGCAGCGACTGCTAAAAAGTGGAATGGAAATACTTACAAGCAGTCAACAATGAATCTGTAATAGAAAGAGGGTGTTATGTGTGGCAGCTTACTAATTATTTTATACCTAGAAAGCAGAATTAACCCACATGAAGAAGAGGCGAGTGAACTTCTTTGTGTTGTGTACATCCCACGAGTATATTGCCATCATTTTTGATTGCAGTCATAAATACGGAGCACCGTTTCAAAACAGTGCAAGCTGGGAGAGTGTATGAACGAGCATGTTGTTCAGGAGTCAGGCAGGATTATGCTCTGAAATCCTTTGAACCAGGAGCAGCGGGGGCCACTTGAGGCAGGGCAATTGGGCAGACTGTGAAACAGGTCTCCAGTAGAAATGTGCTTATTTATGTAATCATGCAAGAAATATCTATTCTATTGCTTGTGAAAGGATCTAAGATGGGAACTCCAAGAGTCTCTTTTCTCGATTCTGGTTCAAAATAACAGTATAACTGCTCCCCCTGGTGTGCTTATCACTGCACTACCTGAGAGAATAATCTGTGGCGTAATTAGTATGCACCCTCGGGTCAAAATACAAACTTGGTAGGAGTGCATTTTCACATAATGCGCCAGCTCTGTAGCCTTTCTTTCACCTCTTCCTGGCAGCCAGAAAATATTGCAGTGTATTCAACGACTTCACTGAATAAAAAAAAAGCAAAAAAAGGAATTCTTCAAGTAAGACAACATAACCTGCTCAATTAAAATATTTGCTGTCACAGTCAAAGTGTTACTATATTGTCCCGTAAGCTTCTTTCTAATCCTTGAGTGTTGAACCTTGACGCGAAGAATTAAAATTTATCTCTCTGTCAGAACTTCAGAAAGTGGGAAAAAAAACATGGATAAACTTGCTCTCCTCTCTCTCCCTCTGCTTCCCACACAACTACACACACATATACTGTACATCCCACACATACACAAACTCATGTAAAGACAAAAAGTACTTTTCATAATTCAGTAAGCTCATAAATCACAGCAGGTTAAGGCTCCACAAAACCTCTTTAACATCCTTTAAGTGTTAAATCATCACTTTGTAGGAAGAGCGAAAGAAAAGACAGGAAAAGGGGCAAAAGAGCAAACTAGAGAGAGCTGTACTTTTTCAAGAATTAAGTCTGGAAGTATGCAGTTCTAGCCTTTCAGTCAAATATGTTGCCATGCAAGGGATTAGAGGTCTGTGACGCACTAGGTCTTGACCTGTGAGCCTTGGAGCCTGGCTGTAACTTGACCCAATACCAGGTGTATGCCTGTGGGTCAAAGGGTTGGGAAAGCATGCAACAAAAGACAGCTCCTCAATAAAACCCTCACTGCTCCAATTAACCATTTTAAACCTTGTTTTCAAGCCCTCAAATAGCTCCTGCAAGCATGGGTTGCAATGCGTGGTGCAAAGCCTCATATTACCTTAATTGTAGAAGCCTACACAAATGTCAGCTAAATGAAATGTGTGGTGTGTATATCCTAATAGAGAGAATGTTAATGGCATGCTTACTCCCTGCACCCGCCCGGCTTTGCTTTTACTTTCAAAATAATTTACTGCGCCTTTAAAGCACCCCGTCATCTGCAGCCAGAGACCCATAACTGTCATGTGAGTCGATCATTTACTGGGCGATCTCCTAAGTGTTACGTGTTAATGGGTAGAAGCTGTAGAAAACATAGGGAAATAACTAACACCTACAGAACCAACAGATCAACTCTGTAGAAAGGGAAACTATATCATTTCATAACACATTCAGGACTGCAGCAGTTAATCAAGCTACCTGCCAACAGAACTGCCGTTTCTCATGAACGTGTCAGAGGAGATGTCTTTAAGTGTGCTCATATGGGACTGAATAACTGAGTGGGATTCTTTCAGTTGCATTAGTTGTTGACACTGGGGAGTTTGGAACATTATATTTTCTGGTGACAAGGTTAATGTAACATAATATAAGCCTCTAATACTCTGCTTATTTCTGGCTATAAAGCATAGCTGATTTCGTATGTATTTACATCTAATTTTTGAAATGAGACGCGTATGATTGCACACACGATTTCATATTTGACTGTTTCCAGACATGAGTGTGATTGATTTAACTTTCTTTTGAGAGGTAAAATAACAAAAATATGTTTGTAATTACATTCCACATTAATCAAAAATGTATTAGGCGTTTCAGGCTGGAGTGACCTCCTGGCTCAAACTGACTACACTTGGAGTCCACGACTAGCTGGCCTCTGAGAGTTATTAATTGCTCCAGCATGCCCTTGCACAATGTGTTTGGATAGGTGTTTCTAACAAAAAATCCTTTGTGTTGCTTCACTTTAGTCTGTGACTCAATTAGGGAAGGAAATGAGAGTAAATACAAAAAGCTATTGTCTGTCTCCAAGTTCCAGCACGAGCTGAGGATCTTACATAACTTTATTGTATCTTGTCTACAATAAGTTTTATACATTTTAGCTGAATTGATGGAGATGTTACAGGATCAGAGAGTAAGATTGCTATTACAGGCTGATCTTAGTTACTCCTGCTCTCTTTTCTATTTCGTAGATTGCATAAAGTGTATGTGAACATCAGAAAATGCAAGACTATAATACAGTAAAGAGCTGTAACTGATAATACTTAGTGAGGTAGTACAAAAAATGCAAATTAAGATTTACAACCCAAAGCTACCATGCACATCTTCATACTACTTGTTTTTGTCTTACCAAAAAAAAGATCAGTTTACCATCACATAAGTGAAATAATGAATAGAAATCCTCGTATTTGACATTTGTTGCTTGAACGGTGCATCATTGATCAGTTATGGTTTCAGCTTCATATTTTAGGTGGTTTTTGATTTATTTTCTAGGCACAAGCCAACAGTGTCAGTATAGATGTGACAACTGGTGAAGTTCTGCCAGCATGGGGATATACCATCAAAAACATACAACCCCTTCAGACAGTTTCCTTTGTAACATTGTTTTGACAGTATGCTTTGTCTCTCTGTTTCACCTCTGTGTCTCTCCCTGCCCAGCTCCTCTCATTCACTCTACTAGCCTTGGAAAGGGGTTTCCTACTGAGGCAAATTCCAACGTGCACTTGCCAAATGACCCATGACCATGGGCGGACAAGGTTACCAGTACTGACTTTTACAACCATTTCTGCCTCCATGCTAGTCTCTGTGTCTCCCCGCCTGAAATAGCAAGCCAGATACCGTTGTAATGAAAAGCTCAGAGCTGAGAGGCTCAGGACAAACCTGCTGCTCTGATGCCCTCCAGGCTCAAGCTGACAAAAACATCAAGACAATGACAGCAAAGTATGAAAGGTGAACAAAACCCCAAAGGATGTTAGAGAGATGGAGGAGCAAAAGGTGACAGACCACTAGAATCTGTTCGCTAAATAAAAGTGCAATTTAGGATCTTTATGGGTTCCTTGTGTTGTACACGGCACCTGTGGTGTAGACTAATAGGTGCTGTGTGTTTTGTTTTATTTTCCCATTTCTTCTGATGAGACTTTCCCCACATGGGCCAGCTTTAGAAACACTTCACACAGTACTCGACCTACAGTGAGTCCATTGTCATGCTAGGTGACGCACTGAGGAGATGCTCTCTTATTTATTTATTTCATTTTAATGATGAAAATCACACAAATCACACGATCACACAGAAACAAAAATATGTCTTCTTTTGTTTTCTTTCAGAAAAAGAATCCAGCACTCTCTCTTCTTGGCATGTGCAGTGGAGTAAAATCTTTTTGTGAGTAACACAATGTGACACCACGGTCAGTAAAGACTGATGTGAACTTCAGTCATGCAGAGCATTAGTGCGGCAGACTGTGCTAGAGACATAGTGTATTGGAATAATCCCATCTATAATGCAATAAACTGCAGTTTAAAATATTATGGGTAATAAGAGTACATTCTAAAATTCTGAACATGGGGGGCGTAACAATTTTATGGCATAAGTATTAAAGTCTTATGTCAGCGGTATTTGTAGATGGTTGCCGAGATCAGCCACCCTGAATCCTGATCTGGCAGGTTTTCTTTTTATTCAGGCTATCTAACATTTGACCATTGCAAAGTTCTACAAGTAATGATGCCTCCTATATTGTTTTTTTCTCAAGTGCTAACATAAAAAACTATGAGATATATTGACATGAAAAGGAAAACAAAAAAGGAACTAAAAAAAGAAACTGGAATCATCTCAACCTGAGAAATGTGCTGGGCACAGATATTGGACTTACCTTGTAGTCATCTTCAAAATGGCAAGTATTTGGCCACCTTTTAAATCTAATGGCTTACTAAGCAGTGAAGTGTACTATTTTGTGAATACTTTGTACCCCATTGCTGACATATTAACCACAGTGAGCTGACCAGAGCATCGAATTAAAAGCCAAGAACTCACGGCCATGTCTAACTGGCAAACACGTTTTTAGACAAAAACAACAAACACAATGACGACTGCCAGTGTTGTGGTGAATTCACCAAAAAGGTGTGAGGTCACTACCTTAGAAGTTGTTGTTTTTTTTTCCCCCAATCTTGAGAGCCAGACGATATATTTAGTGTTCCAAAAATTATAATAGCTACAGAATGATTTTACTTAAGCCTCAAGCAGACGTACTGTTTTTTTGTTTGTTTTGTTTTAACTTTTACTTCTGGAGATTTCCCATATTTATAAGCTCATTATCACATGGTTGGATTGGTATGTCATAGCTGTGACCTTTGGAGACGTCAATAAAGAACAGCAAAAATAAACCACTTACAAAAAAAAAAGGACTGTTACATTTACAAACTACCTATCATTTAGATCGACCAAAATAAGCTACCATCAACAATTTTTCATTTTAAAATATTGTAACTAGAATGTTTGACAGGATACCTTCTTTCAGCTGGTTTCTTATTCTTAAGGTGTCGCCACAGAGGGTGGCTCCCCATGTTTGATTTGACTTATTTTAGTCTGAATGCCCTTCCTGATGCAATCCTCAAGGGATCTGTGTCTCCACTCGGTCTTGAACCAAGGACTGTGCTTA
Source organism: Pelmatolapia mariae (assembly GCF_036321145.2). Classification (NCBI taxonomy): domain Eukaryota; kingdom Metazoa; phylum Chordata; class Actinopteri; order Cichliformes; family Cichlidae; genus Pelmatolapia; species Pelmatolapia mariae. The sequence continues at coordinate 53,586,346 of NC_086233.1, read as the reverse complement.
GCCAATTTTCTAAACCAACCAATTGAATTTTTTTATAGTGCCAAATCCCAACAACATTTGTATCAAGATGCTTTGTATTTTAAAGTAAAGACCATGCAATAAGACAGAGAAAACAGAGAAAACCCCAACAATTATATGACCACCTATGAACAAGTGCTTTGGCGACAGTGGGAAGGAAAAACTCCCTTTTAACAGGAAGAAACCTCTGGCAGAACCAGGCTCAGGGAGGGGTAGCCATCTATCATTACCAGTTGGAGTGAGGGGGAAACTCAAACAACACTAATGTTTTAGAAACTGTAAAAAACTTAAAAATGGCTGTTTTCACTGAACTGAATTCACATTGTTAGACCCTATTTCAAGTATGACTAAAATGTGCTTTACCATCGTTTTCTGTTTTTTTGTAAAACAGTAATTTTGAAAATTCACGCATAACAAAAATGTTAGCATTAAAAATATTTTTGCAGTTAAAGAACTTTCACATATTCATGGATTAACTATTAGAGAAACATAAAAAATGATTTTCGTAGCTACCAATACTGTTAATTTATGCAACTGTTGCATAAACAATAGGTGCTAAGCACTGTATGTCTGTCAGTGACATTTTGAATTGTTAGTTGGTTTTTCACTGTACAAAAGTGAACTGACTGTTTTAGAAAACCATCAAACCAAACTGCACACTCATGCTCATTCATGCCCCTTATCTGTTACTCGAAAAGGGTTGTAAAAGTTAATGGTGCTGGGAATAAATAAATGTATTCCTCCTGTAGTATTAGCTCTATTTTCATGTCCCAGTGAATCCAATGGCCTTTTGGACTGGAGTGCTTCTTTTTGCTTCTGTAGTTAAAGGTGTGTATCTTACATTGTTTCAAATTAGGAAAGATTTTAACCACAGTAGGATCATGGTGGTTTCAAAGGTCTGTTATTGTAAAAAAAAAAAAAAAGAAGAAGAAGAAAAAAAAAAAAGACGGACAAAGGCAGTGGACAATCTACATAATTACAGGGCAATAATATTCGGCTGACCCTACAACACCATGACCTCTCTAGGTTAAGTCAGTGTGTTAACTGATGATCTACAAACACTTTGGAATTCTTCAGTTGATTTTGAACTGCTGTGCAGAGGGCACTGACCAGACACACAGAGGAATATGCGTTAAGGAACAAACAAAATACATTTTTCAATACAAAAATGGCAGAAAAGCTTAATAAGCTTTAGTGTGTCTTACTTTTTTTTTTTTTATCTTTGACACATTACTTTGCTAAATAAACAGTACTGACTAAGCAAGACCCCACCAAGCTCTAAAAAACATTATACACCATTTACTTTATCTGTAAAAGTATTTCTTTTTTTTTTTTTTTGGACTAAAAAGATTGCATCAAGGGGGAGACAGAGGACCAAATGGGAACAGTATCTCTTTTCTTTGAGAATTACATGAAGAGTGAGCTAAATATGAGGGAGGAAAGCATGCATGAGTGGTAGGCAGTGCCGGAGTGTGGTTGTTCATGAGAGTATGAGCTCCTAGCCCCCAAGGGTGCAAACCCTGTCAGAGAGATCATAATAAACTGTCATCTGTACCGCCAGGGGCTAAAGTTCTATGCTGGTGCTGAGACCACAGGAAGACTGAAATGCTAAGTGATGCCACACTTTAGAGGGCTTCTGTACTGTGAACACACGAGCCTGAAGATAAGAGTGAATTTTTTTCCAAAAAATATCAGCGCCCAGAGATCAGATACTAGAAAGCTGTACACAGAGATCAGTATACTGAATAGCAAATCCGTTCCTATTATTTTGGCTCTCCTATTTATACAGTTAGGCCCATAATTTGTTGTAGTTTCTGTAGTTTTGCCTGTGTATGCCACCACAGTCAACTTTGCATCAAACAATCAATATGTGGATGAACAGCAGACTTTCAGCCTTCATTCAGTGGGTTTTACCAACAAAAAAAAACTGCTTATGAATTACAGTGGTATAGATAGTCCCCCATTTTCAGAGGCTTAAAATTAATTGGACAATTAGCTGGCAACCAATTTCATGACCATGTAAGGCTTCTTCTGTTGTGATTTCATGATACATGGACATAACATTTGAAGTTAATTTCAAAGTTTTCCATTTATATTTAACAGCTCATCATTTTAAACATGACGACCAAAGAGGTGTAGATACAACTGAGGAATGTCATGATTAGACTGAAAAACCAAAATACAACTAGATAGCAAAAGCTTTATGAATATCAGCAGTCAGGCACATGTTTGGAAAGAATGAATCCATTGGCCAGCTCAGCTATGTTAAAAGACCACAGGAAACAACTAAAGTGCATGATGACAGAATTCTTTCCATGGTTTAGAAAAACAACTTTGCAGCATCTAACCACGTCAACAAAACTCTCAAGGAGATAGGCACATCATTGCCTAAGTCTACACTCAAGTGTTTACAAGAAGACCCAAAACACTGGTTACATTCAAGAACAGGAAGCCCAGATTAGACTTTGCCAGAAACTTTGCCAAAAATATCCAAAACAGCCAGCACAACTCTGTTAAAAAAAATTCTTCGGACAGAAGAAATCACGATTCACTTGTACCAGAATGATAGGAGGAGGAATGTATATGGAAAAGAAGAGACACAGGTCATGATCATGAACACTGGAGGTAATGTTATGGCTTGGATCTGTATGGCTGCCAGTGGAACCAGGTCACTAGTGTTTATTGATGATGTGACTGCTGATTGAAGCATCAGAATGAATTCTGAAATGTGCAGGGCCTGCTCTCTGCTCAGATGTAGTTTATTATACACAATGTATTATGTATGAACGTTAATGTGTCCAGGCAGTGACAACACAACCTTGTATTGAACAAAATGCATATTTATAGGATTAATCTATTACTAAATACATTTTAGGGGAACTGAAATTGCTGTCTGGGATGATTTTTTTGCATTGCTTGTTATATTGTTATAGCATACTTAAGTTTTTGTGGCAGAACCAAGAGGTTGGTGGAGTTTATATCCTGCACAACAGGAGAATGTGTGGGTAGGTTTAGGCAAGAAAAGCACTTTCATTTCTTGTGCTTGAAGGCATCTTTCAGTGTCTAAGCAAAACAAAACCCTTTTCTAACCTTATAAGAATGATGTGAGGGCCTTGAAACAATAACAAACCTTAGTTAATGTTTGAGTTGCCAGCACACTTTCACCCGATAACAAAAAGTACAAATGTCACTTGCTGGCCTGGGGAGGGTGGTGGTCAAGTGTACATGCTCATAGCCATGTGAGGAATTCTTCACAACCGCCTCTCAATTTCATGGCAAATTTCCTCCAGCACTACATATGTTTGGGGAATGTAAAGTAAAGCAGCAGGGGGCAGTTCTCCTGGATTAAGTCAGCTCATCAGTTTATCATTCATCAGACAGAAGGAGTTTGAGTACAGAAAAAAAAGCAGGAGGAAAAATCCCTAATTTTCTACAGCCATACCTTCCTTTGTACTTCAGGATTAACGACAGGGCTGAGAGAACCTGATGAGTTTAAAGCTTCAGAGGAGAGCAGGGTGAAAGAAAGCCAGATCAGAACAGAGATACCATTAGAGAATCTCATAAATCAAGAGTGCTTATGGTGGGGGAATACGCTCTTAAAGACCATCTGGACTTTCCAACCCTAACATTTATTTTGAGCTTCCTCCACTGAGAATATGCTTTTAAGGACAGAATTTTCTTCGGTATTACTGCACTACAAGTGGCTCACTTTCTGTTGTCTCTGCTTTGTCCATTTTATGTCTGTGATTAATAAAAGAGGGTCATGCTTTAGAATAAAAAAAACTGTAAAAAGAGCCAAAGGCCAAGACGCCGACTGACACTGGACCACCACCCCCACATCCACACCCTTCCACTCAGAATTGCACCATTAAAAACAATGTGTCACCCGTTTTCCATGATCATCATGTTCGAGTCAAGCTGACACCCAGGCATCTCAGAAAGATAACCATAATTCTCTCTAAGGCCTTCACAGGCCTCCCAACTTCCTGCAGACACCTCTTCCTTTCTGCGCTTCCTGGTGTTATCATAATCCGGGACCCAGAGTGGACCTTTGTGGCTCATGGCCACGTCTTCCGCTAGCACACGTGTGCGTCACATTATCTGTTGAGAGGCCAGACTCCGCTTCCTGTCAGGTTGTGGAAGGGTTGTGCAGTAATGTCGGGAACAGGAAAAGGAAGTGGACATGACTGGTATAAGATGAGAGAATGGAAGGAACAGACTAGCTTACAATATCTATCCTCGCCTGCTTTCGTAATTTATAAACAACTGTCATATTTAAGTATGAAAGACAAACCTTTTTTTGGCAGTATCACAATTTTAAAAACAGAACATCAGGCTAAAAACACCAGGTTAACGGACTTGGTTTGAACAGTTCTAGCATAAAAAATAGAAGAGAAAGAACAAACCAAAAAAAGTCAAAAAAGTATATTGCTGAAGCACCTTAGCTCTATTTCTTCATTTCTCTTTACTTTTATTTTAAATTTACTACAGAACATCATTCTTCCAAAAGATGGTCCGTTATATCATGCTATGTTAGTGGTAGAGAGTCCTGTCAGAACACTACCATAGCGGAAGGTCATCATCACATCATTTAATGGTCCCCACGCAGCATGGATGTGAATATTTTCAACCTCAAGTAAACTTTATAAGCAGATCCTTGATTTCATTCTCTTTAAGCAGAATTTGTAGGCCCTGGGCCAGATTTTAGGTGCTGGAAGTGTTCTGGTTGTTGTTTGTAGTCGCTTTGCTTCAAGGGCTTTTGATCAGTTATGTTTGTCTGTCTCTCTAGAAATCAAAAGGGGAATGGGAATGTCATGTATCTGTAATAGCAGGATTTTTCCTTTTTGTTAGCTTTATTTTAAATGTATCTGCATTTGTAAACAATGACTGGCGGCAGCTGCAAAATCTCGGGCCAGATACCTCCTGGCCACAGAAAAGTCAGCAGGCTCGCTGATGGGTTCAGAGACCACTTGCATCAGGACATAAATGTTTTGTCACAGGATAAAGGTGATCACTCAAAGTAATTTCAAATTGATTTACAGTGACCCTTCCCTCTAAAGAAACAATTGGAGCCAAACAATAAGTGAAAATGCACCCAACAGTGAACCAGAACCACCAGACCTCTCACAGTGGGGTCATGGGTTCAGGTTCTTTTCTTTAATTTTCCACCAATCTGTAGCCAGTGCAAAAAAATGAGAGGTTAAAAAAGTGGCAGGAAAAAAAATACAGTGTATGTGCTTGCACATCTACATATTATTGCCCACCACTTGGCTGTAGCGTGAGTGAAAGTCAAGCCATGAGCTTGGTCTGGCTTTGCACACTTAACTGGGCTTGGAGCTCTTATTTCAATGGATGCCTAAGTAGAGTTTGACTTTGAAGGCTTTGATCCGGAGGCAATGCTATGGCATTTGACTTCTAGCTAAAAAAAAAGCAATGTGTCAGACCTCTGGGGTCACTGGGATCACTTATCGCAGCTGAAAATAACCAGTGGCAAGCCACGATTTGGGGAATCTAAAAGAGGGCTGACATTAGCAGGTGCCCTGAGGTGGAATAGAGACAGCTACAGAGCAGGTCACTGACCTTGGACCACAGAGAACTTCTTTTTCTTTTTCAGTCTTTTTTTTTTTTTTAAACCCGAGGGCCTGGTTTCACTTAGCAGAAAGCTTCTTCAGCTGAAACTGGTGAACAACAAATACTTCGCCAAGTGTATAAAACACTGCAAAGTGAGTATCAATAAATGGAGTTCTACAATGAGGTCAGATTTTCCAAAACCATTGTTGTTGTGTTGAAGTATTTTTATAAATGCCATCATCTGAGGTGCGTTTTTGAAACTTGTATAGGAAAATGAAACCAACATAACATATTCTTGTATGACGTCAAGCAGCATCAATTATTAAGTAAGTTGCTATATTAAAGGTGTAAACATCTATGATGTACCAATCAACAAAATATGCAAATATTGGAATTCCTCACAGTGATATTTGCTAATAAGAAGAATACAGTTTGTTTAAATTAAACACTTTCCAACCTGTATTTCAGAAGTGTTTTCTGACCTTTGTACAGGAGACTAACATTTTGTGAAACAACAGGATGGAGATTACCTACTAAAAACGGCTTATTTTGTTTTTGTTTGTTAACAGAGTGAGAATAGTTTAAAAAGCACACATAAAGGTGATTTTCCTATTCAAGAAACTTTTAGGAAGCATTTAAAAAGTTCCTGCCTAGACACTTTTAAACACTGGAGTCACTGATATGTTTTGATCGTGGGTTTTGAACATTGCAGAATAACAGAGGCAGCTTGTGTTTCACTGTACAGAATGGCAACACTGGTGGTCTTTGTGATATATTATGTCACGAGGATCATATAGCATCACTAAAGTCATTTTAAACAACTCAACACCAGTAATGTGCTGTTCCTTGTGTGACACTAGCAGGTGCTCTTTATTTTTGGTCGTTTGTGCTTAGTCTTCTGAGTAACTACTTAAGCTTTTTTTTGTCATGTATCATAGCTGACAAATATTTAGTTACTGGATATTTAAAAACTGAATCCATATTATACTCTTACTCCTAAGAAAGAGATATGATGGACAATGGAATTGTCTACACAGCTCTACTGGACTGAGTGATCAGAACAACAAAATCACCCATTGAGTTTGAGTTCTCAAATCGCTACAAGAGTTCTTGTAGCACAAGTGGATATACATGCATACTGTTGTTCAACTTGTCTCAGCACTGTCTCTTTCATCTGCCACTACATGACAAGAAAAAACAAAAATCAGTGCTGTAAAGTTGTACACAACTGTTTACAAGTATGTCTGATCACAATGCATTAAGTTATAGTGCCTATGTTCAGAGATACAGTTTAGGGTGTATTAATAAAGAAAAAAGGCGGTCTCCAAAACAATCCAGTCATGAGCCAGTTCTCTCCTCTTTAGGCCTATAGCTTTACCAGATTTTACCAATACAAGGTAAAAATATGTAATTAGATTTTTTTGAAAAGATAATTTGATAACTTCATCTTTAAAGCTATATCATTTTAAAGGTTTATGTTTGTCCAATCACATTTTTACATGACAACTGTCACATTGCAACTTCTTTTTTTCACTGTAAATATTGGAAACATTGACGTTCTCTGTGATATGCTGCAAATACAGTGAAAAATCATTAAACTGGACAATTGTTTAACTGCATAATTATTTAATTGCCAGTGGCTGCTGAAACACATGTCAACATGTCGTTAGAATATCTCAGTCTAATGAATACTACAAAAAAAATTCTTCACCAGCATCACAAATTAAAGGTAAAATCTCACAGAAATGTCCTTTATGTTCGTGGTCTCAAGAGGATGAATCAAACATTTCTGGTGTCTTCTGCAGGAGAAATGTATTATTGTAACACAGATTTTTGGTGCGCTGTAAAAACATGAAAACGGTTGGAGGAAGACCTTTCGAAGCTAATATATGCTCCCACGAGGACTAACCCATTTCACTTTAATGACCCGATGACCTTTTCTCTTTAACTAAGCTTAGTGCTAAGAACAGCAAAATTGTCAGTACGCTGTTCAGTCGAACACTTTTGTTTTGCAAGGTGTAATGAACACTGCAGGCTCCTAGAGAGGTTTTAGACTCATCGTCTTGCTAATCCTTAAACCACACACTACTCCTGACTCAGCTGCTGTTTGCCCAAAAAACAATGGGATCCCAATAACAGCACTGGTTCAATAATATTTGATGAAAAAAAATCCAAAAGTTGATAATTTACTGTCAAAGCAACAAATCTTTACATTTGAAAAGCTGCAATCACCAATGTCTTCTTTATTTTTTTAAACTATTCCTTGATTCCAAATGTAGCTTTTACGACACTATCACTTTGATGAAATAAAATATGCCTTATAACCAAATTACAACTATGTTGCTATTTTATGGTTATAAAGTCCCCAGTGAAAAAAATCACATGTCAAAACATGTATATGCTGACACACTGTGTATAAAAATATCAATTTGCATAAATTATACATGTTTTTATTTATTTAAAATTTCACAAACTATTCTACTACAAAATAATTAAATAAATAGAAAATAATTTAATTAATTAAGGATAGCTACTCTTTTAAAACACTCCCTACCAAGATGTTAAAACAATTCCACAGAACAAAAGCTGTCCAAATGCTGTCTTCTTTGTGTCTTTCATGAACACAAAGGCATATTTGGAAGAAGACAAAGCTGGTGACAAAGCTTTTCAGTGTAAAAACATATTAAAGTCTTAAAATATGAAAGGGTGTAAAAGACATGAAGGCGAGTCTGAGGTGGCATGTGAAGGAACAGAGTGCAGAAAAGAGACGGGGAAAGGAGAGACAGATCAATACGAGTCAGGAAATAAGGTAGAAAAGGTTATTTACTTGACATTGATCTGTTGTAGCAGCAGCGGAGCTTGGCCTGTTTCTCTTTTGTTAACCTTTAAGCCGGAGTATACTCACAAATGACGGGGGAGTTAACTAACAGGTGTAATTTATGGATCGAAGGAGGTCACAGTACCTCTGTCACTGACTGGTGATTATATTTTTGCAGCGATGAAGAAATAAGTAAGATCAACAAGCGTGATGAGGATGAGTCCACTCTGAAGACAGATTTTTAGAAAAGGCATGGTGAGATATGAACTATTTAGGTCTGAATATGAAATAGACAGAAGTCCCTATTTAAATAGAAGCTGAATTTACTGCACAGTGTGGTATTAGTGTAGTCTACAACAGCGAAGACTAATAGTAATGAGTGTAACAAACCTCAGGTTGTTCTTTTAGTTGCTTCAGTTCTTAACTGTACAGTTAACAGTGCAGTTGCCAATCAAATGTACAGTAATAAAAATGTTTAAAGGTTTACCATGAAAAAGCAGTTCTTGTATATAATCCTAGTTTTCCTAAGGTAGTCCAGCATCGACACTGAGTTCATGACTGAAACTGTTTCTGATTGTATCGTATTGCTTTTACACAGTAGTATACAGGCTTGATAGCACGAGTTATTGAATTTTTTTTTAAGTAATCAGTTTTGTAAAAAAGTAGCTGACCCCGAGTAATTTTTCTGTACATCCACAGAGAAGTGTGGATAGTGAAAAAAAGCATCGTCATTCTTAATGGCATTAGGTCTGAAGATTATCTGTGTTTTATCTTTCTGTATACTAAACAGGATATTTTGAGATTGCAATAATACCATACTATAAATTAAGTTTGAAATATTATTTTTCTGAAGCAGATGCAATGAGTCATGATTTGATATTACATTTAGACTTTGACCGTATCAACAAAAGGAAAAGAAGGTTCAATAGTGATATCTGCAAATGATTACCGTAGGCTGCTTTTAGAAGCTGATTTATGCGTGGCACTTCTAAAGTACACTGTTCGGCTTAGTCATTAAAAAACCCAAAATTTATACCAATATAAGCCTGAATGAGGACATTTGCTTTTCTATTAATATTTGCGGAAAACATAAGTAGGCAGTAAGCAGGTTTTGTTAGCTTTTACTACAGAGAAGGGTCATATTGAACTCTTGCCGCACATCAACATTACCTGGCCTCAGCCCAGTGTGCACTGCTAGACATCCATCATGTCTCTTTTTTAGTCCATGAAGATGGCACAGACCTGATGCACTGAATGAGGAACTATTTGTTCTTCCATATGCCAGTACTTGTAATCGTTTTCTCGGGATCCTGCCAAATTTTGCCCTTTGCCAACAAGGGCCACATGTTTCCACAAAGGAAAGTCTGGCAAGTGGCAAAGATGATTTTGTAATTTGGCTTCAGTAGAAAAAAATCATGATACCACCCATGTTAGTGCAAGCATATCATTGTCCGACTTTTTCTTCTTCTTTTTTTCCATTCAGTACATAAAGTTACATATTCCTATACCATTACAACACCATATACCACATTTACAATAAAAAGCATTGTTCCTGATTTCAGAGATGTAAACAATTACATTTTTTGTTTTACTTTCTTTCTGTAAGTTGGCGTGTATTAGATGCCCATCCACCTTAAGGCATTTGTGTGAACAACCTCACTCATCCTTCTGTTTAGCCTCTTTAAGGCTCTGTAATTTAAAGAAGTGGGATTTTTTGTCATTGGCCACATTAACTTACTGAAACTTAGCCAGCCCCACTGAGTTGGCAGGGCTGCTAAATAAACATGGATTGGTTGCTCAGGTTCACAACCTCTTCACGAGGCACAACCGTGTGCTCTAATGGAAACATTCAATGTCGTGCCAAGCGCTGTCTTTTTTTCCTCTTTGTTACACTCCTGAATTGCATTTAGTGAGACAAAAATGGCTGCATACACAAAACACATGGAGGGAAACACTTATGCTAAACAATGAATGCTTGAGTAAATGCCTGCCCTGACTTGTCACAAGGGTTATGAAACACTATCAAAAAGCAAAGTGTAACAAAAAATACATACATACATATTTTAATGTCTTTACACAGGTGTATGGGTGTAAGCACTTCTCAGAAATCAGTCCATTGTGTATTCCGGTGACTCATTTTTAGAGAGGAAGTAGACCCATGGGGTGAGCTGACCCTAAAAGAGCTGGGAAATTTGTTTTTTCGCTCCTGAACTTGGCTATATCTCACTTTCCAGAGGTGCCTGTCCCACTCACTCACTCTCAAGGACCAAGCCAATCTCCCTTTGTAAATAGAACTATGTTTTATAATTCCACCTCTCTCTCAGATGACCATATCAATAATGCAGAGGAACCACATCTGTCCAGAACCATGAGATTATTTCTCTGATTTGGGCTGACAGTTATGGTAATAGTTTGGCAAACAATCTACTCCAGCAACAATGACCACAGATTACAGCTGTTTTCAGATCAAAGAGACTGCAGAGCGGCCCATGATTGATTGCTCACCAAGAGACAGAGTCAGGCAGTTCAGCCCCCCACATCTCACTTTAGCCTCTCTGGTCTGATAATGGAAACATTCCTTTATTTTTAATCTTCCTGGATTCTGTTATAATTTGGATACCAGAGGGTCCATTTTATACTTTGCTTTCTAGGCTTAGCTGCATTTCTTTGAAATAAACAGTTTGTTTATGAGTAATTTAATTGTATTGGAAAGAAGTGCTATGTAAGAGACACAAGATATAATACTTTGACAACAAACTGAGACACAATGTGAGCACCTTACTCCCACCAGGGGCATCGACACTATGCATTTGCTGCACAATATACATAAGATCAGCTGTACTGTCTGGATTTATTTTTATTTGTGGGGTTTAGAAAATGTATATTATGCACCAAAAGTTACTTAATGGTTACTTTTGACTAAATGTTAAATACAGTATAAATGCTTTTGATTATGCTGTGTCAATGAACAAGGTTAAGCTTAGTGCTTAGCCTTCATAAAACTTAAAACGTCCTCACACATGCACAGCATAAACCTTTAATGTAAAACTGACACAGTCGCTTGGCGCTCGTCACTGTAAAGAATTTGTGTATAAACACCTTAGCTATTCAACAAAGCAGCTCATTATTTATTAATGACACAAAAGCTGTAACACCATTTGACTAATATAAATTTGCATATTTATTAAAACAGGAGACATTTGTGATTAATGGGATCCAGCCATGTCACATGTGGATTGGGGAAAAAAAAAAAAAAAAAAAAAATTGTACCTCTTGAATCGCTACCCAAACTACCAAGACTAGTGTGAATTACTGCTTAAGCTGTGTTATACATTCTTGGGACCCCTTGTGCAGCTTTACACAAAACAGATAAATAATATATTGTTTAATGACAACAGGATCAACTTTAATAACGTGCACAAGTCGTAGGTTGAGGAACACACTTTACAATACAACATTACCTGAGATTAACGTGTAGAAACACGTTAATTACAACTTGGTTGACTTATTGAACTGTAAAATACTGGGGGGGGATGCTGGCTTGTCTCGGCCTGATTCAAATGTAACCTATAAAAAATTGGGAAAAATAAAAAAGAGAATAAAAAATTGTCTTGACGACAAGGACATTGTCAGATAAGTGGAGAAGGGCAGCCAGAGAGCTATTTAGAGTGACGGTAAATGGCCTTTTTACCATTCCAGCTACCCCTGCACCCCCTTCCCCCGTTTAGGGATGGCATTAGAGACTGCAGACTGACATACATTTTTTATAGCTTCATAAAGTCGTCCAATGACCAGGTCACCCTTCTCATAACTAGGGAGCAGAACGCTTGAAAAAAGCCATTCATCACCATGAAAGGGCCTGCTTGTCCAAGCGCCTTCAAACATGCACACAGTCTGGCAAGAGACGCTCAGCACAAATGCTAACGTACTTCTGCCACTAATGCCAGATGACCTTCTCACATCTATTAGCGAGCTGGCTGACACAGAGGGTAGAGACGAGCCCTTCTTGTCTCCTGCAAAGATTTCAATGACAAGGAACAGAAAATATCATGCATGATAATGGCCGTTGCCTCCAACAAAGCAATCTTTCCCATTTTTTTAAACAATGCAAGGTGATGTCAGGTGAATATGAAATAATCCATGATTAATTATACACACAAGAAATCTTTGTCTCCAAGTTTATTGCCCTGTAAATTAGTCGTTATTGTAGAGGTGCAGTTAGAGGTAATATAACAGAATAACATGACATGCTTTTTTAAATGTGTCCCCTTTGATTTGGCAAGTCACAAGGACCTCCGGTGTCGAACTGGAACGCCCCTCACAGACAAACCATCAGACCACCAAACCCCATTAGTGTGCAATTAGTGACAGCTGGTGGGTTGTCAGCTTGGTAATGGCCTCAAAAGGAGTACCCATGGAATACAAAAACCACCAGTGATGCAATGGATTAAACCTTGGCAATAACAGTCAAAACAGAGAGCTAGTTATACAGAGACTCATGGCCATAGATCTCCAATTCCAAAAGTATAGCATGAACAACACAATGTTGTCTAATACCACCAATCTGTATTATTGCTGTTTTTAATGCGTGACATTAGAGCAACAATGACTGAATGCTGGGCCCTGTGAAAATGTAAATATATTCAGCTAATCTCATTTTAACCAAAGGTGTTCTATTTTGGTACTCTAACAGTTCCTCCTCTTGCTGGCCTTTCAATTCAAAAGCAAGGGCTAAGCTATGAGGCACAAGAGGTGGACGGCCTGAGAGGGAGAGGGAGGCAGGGAGAGGGGGGGTGAAGTAGTTTAATAATTTATTTAAGAGGGAAAGAAAGCAGCCAAGGGGAACAAATAGTGTTTCTCCCAGAACCAAGCCCCTCTGACCCCAGCCCTGCGTACCTGAAGCCCAAGCCCCATCGCATTAGTGAAATTCTTATTTGATGGCATTTTAATATTCTGCCTTGATGACTTTTTAGCAACATTTACTTTCGGAGGTCTTGAGCGCTTCCCCCAGAGGAAATGAAACATGTCAAAACCCATTACGAAAAAATCAAAATTTAAATACCTCAGCCGTGTTAGCGGTAATACACACAATCCCCACCGCTCAGAGGCAAGGCTCACAAACACTCATCTGCTTGCCGGCTCGTAATGAGTCTGTTTGATGGGTAAGCGATTTGTGGGTCACCGAGCATACGTTACAGATCCAATTTAACCCTTGATTGCTTGTACTCTGGAGGACCTGGGAAAACGTGTTATTGAAATTTAATACCAGATCATTTCTTCTTCCTCCCATGCAGGGACAAAGGTATGCTTACATGACTCCTTCGATGGCCCGCGCAGATGGGGGAGGTGGTGGGAAAAGCAGCCAAGGAAGGAAGGGAGAGACAAGACAACAGAGAAAAACAAAGACAGTTTTATGCATGAAGGTAATCCTTGCTTCATCTGCAGGTCTTGCTAAACACCAATCCAATTAGCCCCTGAGGGCGCTACACTAAGCACCACCATGGTTGAATATGTGCTTTCTATTGTGTGATACATCAATTTTACAATAACAGTTAGAGCAGTTTGCCATTGGTTGTTAATGGTGACACAGAAAAAAAAAAGATGATTTATAGTAATTGTGCCAAAAAAGATAGAAAAAAAAAACACTGGTATGTTTTGGGGCAGAATTAAAATTATGAAAATAATGACTATGGAGTTTCTCATGAAAGAAAATAGCTAGCTTGACACCCCCCCCCCCACACACACACACACACACACACACACACACACACAAAAAATTGCAATTAGGGGAACTTCTATTCAGCCCATGCGCTTGTGTGTGCACATGAGCATTATTTTACTAAGCTAAATGTTTGTATTTTTTTTTAACATTTTCTATGCTTGATATGCATCACTCATTGAAATGAGCGCCATCCATTACAAAAGCTATTTTTTTGCCAAGCAACATCATTTAGTTTGGTGATAAAGACAATTACAATTTTGCCACTTTGTAATTTGAGAGAAATATGGTGCATCTTTGAACAAGACGCTGACATGTACCATAATGACTTATTAGTCATTGAATAACAGTGTCCAACAACAATTTATATTTAAATGAAAGGTTTTAAACTGAAACCAAAATATTTTGGTTATAGTGGAAAATTGGGAAACTGTTTTTAACAGGAGTACTTGAGATTATTTAAAGTAGTATTAAAAAGTTATTTGTTATCAGTGTTGTTTAAATAATTTCAGTTACCATCATTTAAAAAAAAAAACCAAAAAAAAAAACAAAAACTCTGACTACTGCTGTAACTCCGAATAGACTGGTATATAAGACTGGGGAGCTAATTGAGAGCTCAAGTGAGCAGTCAGCAGGCTGGCATGGCTCATTCACAGTATTTGTCATTAGACCCGACTGCAGGGAGAATAGAGTGCACAGCACCATTCGTGTGTAACCAAGATTTATGCTAATGTCTCCCTACATATGCTTATTCTACATATCTATATTAAACTTAATAGACTGTTACATTGCTTCTTAACCTCAGCTTCCATACATGATTACCTTTTCTGATTTCTTTGCAAAATGGCATATAAACACGGGGCAAGGATTTTATCAGCGTGTCAGTGAGTTTGTTTCCAGTGGCAGCCCATGGCTCTCATAATCGTTTTGATACTTCAGGGACTCTATCAGAAATGCCTGCCTAAGAGGCAACAGTTAACATGTCACTCTGTAATTTCCCAGAAAGCTTAGTATAGGCCGGCATTTTCACTCACAGTAGTTGCAGTGAAAGGATCAGAGATTCTATAAATTTACACAACTACATTTCTTTTACAAATAAGAAAAAAACATTACTAAAGTCTATACTCCATACAGCACAATTTAAAATATACAGGAGAACCATATAAATATTTTCATTTATTTCTGTTCACAGTATAAATGTAATATATACATGTGCACTATCATTCAAAAGTTTAGGGTCACCCAGGGCTTTTGATGAGAAGTGGTGTACATCAAATGCATTGCAGTGAATGTAGTCACAACACTATCAAGGTTAGAAATAATGATTTTTTACATTCAACAGTAATGCAATGGATGCAATGATTAAAAGGAGACAGAGAGGCAAAATGGTTAAATTAAAGAGTTTTATTACGGTTTCCATTTATAACTCAACTAAAAGAGACGGACAAGCCACTATCACCATTTGAAGAAACAAACCAAAACTCAAGCGTTGGTCAGTAAACTGAAAGGTAAGTCAAAAAGAGATTAGTGACCAAACACACTCCTCTCCACCGAGCAGGAGCAAGCAATCACAAAATACAGCTCACTAGCTGCAACCACCAAACACACAGCAACCACTCACATGGCACTTTGGCACCAGAGCTCACCTTTCTCTGGCCTTAAATACCTTTAATTGCTGATGGAAGGCAGCTGTACAAAAGAAAAAGGTGGCACCTAAGGCAGAAGAGACGATAGGGCACTCCCACACAGGCATTTCAGGAGGAGGCCCTGCTAGGGCCGTAACAGTAGCAGCCACAGTAGCCATCATTGGCATTATATACTTTAGTAAATATGTTAGTTTCATCCCGTCCTTCCTGAATAGGGTTTCTCTTGAGGGTGACTATGCATTGGATGACCAGATGTCAACAAACTAACTGTTGGACAAAGAGTATGTTTGTGTGGGACGACGTGGGACATGATGCTAATGCCAAGAGGGGTTTAGCATTTGAACGATCAGTATATTTCTATTTGAATGTGACATTCTCAACGTCCTGGCTACAAACTAATATTATCACTGATCAGTGGTCAGGAAGTGGCAGCGGTAAACAAAAGCATTTAACAATAAAAATAACACATAAAGCATGATGAAGGTGCATGGTGCATGGGAAGGAAACAGCCATACATTAAACATCCCAACTAAATAAAACACTTCACATACCTCCACATATTGTTCTGCTACCTATGGGGAGATGCCAAAGGGTGTGGAGTCTAATGCAGCTAAATAGCCCAAAGAGCTGGAAAGCCCGAGTCTGGACAGTAAAATTGAGATTAAATCCGGTCCAGTTACAGCCTTACTCTGAAGGGTAATTCTAAGATCCCATTAGAGCTTGACCCACCATAGAGCACTCAGACCCAGTCAAAACAATGCAGCTTCTTCAGCACTAGTCTCATGTAAAATATATCAGTTGTGGATGGGAGAGGAATTTACTTCTAGACGCCTGAGATGACTGTTGGTTTATTATCTGTGTGTTCAACATTTCTTTTTGTTAATATTTCATATTAGTTTATACAGAGAACATCATATTTTATTTTCATGGTTTCATGTAATTAGGCTCATGCATTTACTTTTTTAAAGTTGAATTAAAAAGGAAATAGTGTGAGCTCAATTTGAATGAAATACAGGAATGCTACCTGGCCCATAAATTTACATCTACTGAAAGCAGATCTTCTTCCACAGACTTCAACACACTTTGCTGCCATGTTTCTATAATATCCCACAAAGCACAAATCAAACATTTTGTGATAACCAGTATTGTTTTTGGTTTTTGTTTGTTTGCTCAACAGCCATTGTTGGGTTTCTTGGTAAGGGAGGTTGGGGTTTGGGGTATTCTAATACCTCAGTGTTAGCAGAGGTGGCTTTAGGCTCTTTAGATGGTGAAGTGTCAGATTTAAGGGGTAAATTTTCAGGAGGGTGTGCTGCAGAACTAATGTGCTGGTGAGCTAACTTTCCAGAAAATGCAAAGAGGAGGATTTATCACATGCCCATTTGTCATTTTAGTGATTTGCCCAAAGCTAAGAAGAGCCACAATTTGGGTCTGCCATTGACAATACAACACTATTAATATTTAGCATTGTTTGAATCATCAAATTAGACGAGCAAAGCAGAATTTTTAACAGAATGTAGAGTTTAGAAAAATGGCTATAGCTTGCAAGGCCAGACCATTGCCATTTAAAACTTACACGGAGTGATTGGCTTAGAGGTCTGTTTTCATAAAAGCACAAGTTACTGTTTTCTCAGCTTTGAAATTTTTAAACTTCGACCAAATCAAAACAAATCTTTCATTAACATATTTTTGCCTCTTAGTCTTTTTTTGGAACGTGCATTCACACATTTCCAAGTTTTGTGGAATTATTAAACATTTTTAAAACATCAGATTTTCCAATTAAATAAAAAAATTCACTCGTCTTTTATTTGAAAACTTGCAAAATTTAATATTTTACTAGTGTATTAATTACTATATCACAACAAGTGATATCTATACTTAAAGCTACAAAAAGAGCTTCAACACAGTATTGATGCTCTGTACAAGAAGCTGCAACAAGCCATGCAATGCAGACCAGAGATCCACTTGCCCTGAACAGACTCCAGGCTCTCACTTTACACGCCATACACTTTCGTCTCCCTTTTCCTCCCAGACTACCCACTTTGCCAGGCTCTTGACTTACAAATTGCTGCTTTAGACTTGGTTTCATTGTAATGGCTTTCTAAAAGAAACATCTGAAAAAAGCTCACTCGGGGCGCTTATGCCCCCCATGCAATACAGCAGAGCTGGTCTTTGGCTAACAGTCAACACACTGTTTCCGCTTGTCCCTCAAAGTAATAACCTCAGCACTGTCAATAACCTCTCTATCCATTCTTTAACCTTCCCATCTTTTCAATCTACTTGGACGACTTCCAAGAACCACGAAAAAAGTTAAAATGCCCTGGACATAAGCCCTCAATGGCTCAGCGTAATTCCCTCTTTAAATGTAAGACAAAAATATCAGGGCTCTTTAGCATGCCAATGAGACTGCACATAGAGCAGTGTTCCCAGTGGACGGGTGACAGGAAGAAGGGCAAGTCCCTTCTTTGCAAAAGGAGTCTCTGTGTGAAGAAGATTATTGAAAAAAAGGAACCATTTGAGGTGACACACATGCACACAATTACCTACATATTAGGCCAATATGCATATATTGAAACTTTAAAGACACACTTTTATTTGATACCTAATTTTAGAGTTAATTCTGCTATAAAATGTCCAGAATATGATAATATGCTTTATCATATAACATATCTCAGCAACAAGAGTCAAGGTCTCATCTTGTAAGTGTTTTAATCGGCAGCAGAACATTTACCCTTTCGACCATAATAACACCAAGCTTTCAAAAGTGCAATCTGATTGAAAGCCGTGCAAACCCCTTTTTAGGCTAACTAAAGCCTAAAATACCACTCCACTCAATAGCCTTGTACATTCCATCACACTCACCAGGGCTAAGAATTAAAAGAGTAATCCAATGAAATATTAATTAATTCATTGTGGCATTTTCACTTAAGTGCACCATTTTCATAATTGTTCCATAAATTATATTTTCCACTACATTTGCCTTGGATGGATAATTAATTTCTGGCTTTACCCTTTTCAGTTTGATTATGTTTATGGAAACTGCAGAATGAAAATGTTTGTGTGTCTTTTTACACACAAATTTAGCAGAGCTTTTATGCGTGCCAAAATGTGATACTTATTTGCTCAACTGTGTGTATGACAATTTCACACCTAAGTTACAGAGTCATGAGGGTCACAGCCAAACACAGTCTTACTGTACAGTCCCTGAGAGCTGAAGCTACATGATTCAAGATGAACTATAAAACTAAACAAAATGTTACAGGGCTTCCATGAAAAGATCAAAAACACCATGTGATTTAAATCTCACCAGTCTCCCCTTCAAGGTCATCTTCTGCTGCTATTTTTAGATTGACCCTAATGACCACTTGCACTCTTATCATCATCATTAGTTTTGTGCCTTGAAAATTAATTGCTAATGGGAATCCTTTGACACTGTAACAATAAAGCATCACATCAAGAAATCCCAACATCTTCAACATTAGAAAGAAATCTATATAAATATATAAGAATAAATTTGTATATACCATATTTTCCGCACTATAGGGCGCCCTTAAAATCCTTTAATTTTCTCAAACGACAGTGCGCCTTATAATCCGGTGGGCCTTATGTATGAATTCTGGTTGTGCTTACTGACCTCGAACCGATTTTATGTGGTACATGGCGCTCAGAAATCTGTCAAAAATGTTTGAGTACGACTTTGGTAAGCTATGAAGCCACACCGCTTGATGGATTGTCGGAGCATTACGGCTACAAGTCAGGAGCCTCGCGGAGTGATCTGGGTCCAAAACTCTGTCCGCTTCAGGTCCCAAAGTCAAACGAACACTGCGGCATCACAGAGAGTTAAAAACTGTCTAAATTCTTTCATGTTTCATAAAATGATGAGTGTTGCTGCTTTACCAGGTGTAACAATTAAGTTTAACATCCAGGCATCCATGAAAACAGAATTTATTACATTTAACAGAGTTAGAAGTTAGCAGGAAGTTAGCTCGCTAGTTTCCACCTAAACATGATATACCATTTTCTGAATGAGCAATTTCTGAGAAAATTAAAACGTACAGCTCTGCTATTACTTTGAACATAAATGAAGAGAGAAAACTAAACAGCAGTGACATTTGCAAGGTTACTGAAGTTTGGCTAGCTGGTATATAATGATGTGCTACGTGATCGCTAGCATAACATAAACAGTGAAGCTGGAGGAAAAATGCTAATGCTTGTTTCGCTTATTGCGCCCTATGTATGAAAACAGACCCGTTCATCGACAGTGCGCCTTATAATTAGGTGCACCTTATGGTCTGAAAAATATGGTAAAGGCTTTGCTGATGTCAGAAGTCAGAGGAAAATTAGCAGACTGCTTCAATTCGATAGAAAGACAAAAGGAAATCAAATAACCACTCGTTACAACCAAGATATGCAAAAGAGCATCTCTGAATGAACCTTGAGTCAGATGGACTACAGCACCAGAAGTCCACACCGAATGCTGCTCCTGACATCTAAGAACAGGAATCTTCAATGTGGGTACAATGTGTAAAAGAACAATTATGCAAATGTTGCTTGGTCTGATGATACTTGATTTCTGATATGATAGTCGGATATGACAATTGATGCAAACAACATAAAAGCTCATGGTGGGGTAATGGCGGAGATATTTGGCAGGGTCTTTATTATCAGATGAACATTCATGTCAATATGAACCAAAATCTCCCAGGATTGTTTCCAGCACCTTATTAAACACACACATACTTTAGTGTTTTGGTGTCGCTATCACTGCCCTCTTGAGCGTTGTTTCCAGCTGAAGTAGGCAATTGTTTTCAGCAACACAGTTGTGATACAACCTATTAAATTCCACGTGACTACCACCAAGAAGAAACATTAGAAACAAAGTAGCCTTGTACATTTATGTTAGTGGTCTAATGAAATGTTAATTGCACTAGATTAATCCAAAAGAACTCTCAAGAAACATAAGTGTTTGCTTGGTAACATAAGGTGTTTCCACACATGTGCTAAAGCTGTGATTTTTCTTTATAACTGTTTCCATTCTTAGTATTTAAGAATAGAAATGTCCTTATCAGTCTGAATCAGACATTACACCTTCTTTAACCTGCCAGCTCTCTCCAATCGAGCCCATGTGATGTCCACTTGCGCTTGCGTGAGAATAGAGAGGACATTAGTGAGCAAGTGGGTGTCCCCATTTCCTGCTCTCTGCATGCTCTAGACACAGCCCTTTATCTAAAACATAAAGTAGTGAGAAGAGAAAATGTGTCTGATGCATTTCAGTTTGCAAGCTGCATCCACGGACTTTAATAAGGCAAGATCCACACAAACATAACTGTGTGTTGGCACATCTGTTAGTCAAAGCAGCCGTAACTTTAAATCTTGGCAAAACTGAACTAGTGAGCTTAAAAATAACAGTCCATTGTTCAGTTAGAGACGGGGTGAAGACTAATCATAAAATCAGAAAGCTTTTTTTCTTTTTCTTTTTTCCTACCATACAGTAAGCCTACTATCATACTTATTAATGCTGTTTAGCTGGGCATTTTAACATGGAAGTCTATGATGACTGACTTGCCTTTGGATTCAATCTCAAGTGGCCACTTGAGAAACCAGTAAAACAATGCACATCCAACACAAGGATACAAATATACTGTATATAGACTACCACTTACACACATGTACAATAATCTCATCCTCTATTTTTTCCATGTATATCTTCCTGAAAACTCATCGGCTTCAGAATCTTTTTGAGGCCACATTATCATTTCACAAGGCAAGACAGAAGGCAACACATGCCCAGTATTGTCCTTTGGTCGTTCCGACTCAGAGTACGCATCAAAAAGCTGTGCTCTCCCATGAGCTTACTGCCATATGCCACTGGAAAATGTCACCAGTGAAAGTCATTATTATTCACCGGTATCAGAAGTGCATTTCCTGTGATTGTTTAGAAATACAGGGAACCAGATTTTATACTTTAGAGTTATGTGTTAAATACTAAAGCCATAAAAACCTGAACAAAACTTATGAATAATATCATTTGGCTTTTGATTAAAAGCAAAACAAAGTTAGCATCAAGTAATTATATTAGCTACTTAAAATTTAAAGAGTAATTATAAAAAAGGCATATTTTGTGCATAAGAATGTAGAATTCCTTAAGTAAAGATAGTTTGTTATATAATATGAGGGTTATATTTATATATGTTATATATGGTTTTAATAGGATTACCCATGGTTTCTTGTTATTGTTGTAAATAAATTATTCCATTCATCCATTAAAAGTTGATAATTGTTACCTACAGGATTTGGTAACACCTATTTTCTCTTTACTAGAATTAGGGAGTTGACTAAAAATGTTTGGCTAATTGAGTTTAAGATTCAAATGCTTCACATTGTTATTAGGGACTTGCTTAGCAGACAGATAAAACAAAACAGAATGTCATCTCCACGCAATGGTCAGTGCATGTTTGTTTATATTCACAGAAATACAATATCACTTGTATCAGTACTCTGAGCTAACATATATTGGGGAATATAAAAAAGACTGCTGATAACAAATTAAAATCAGAATTTCATGGTGTCCCTCTGAAGGTATTTGCTACGTTCTAAAGTGTCCTTGAAACCTCCTATGTAAATGCTTGACTAACACAAAAATTTAAACAAAAGTGACTTCTACAGACAATTATTTTATAGCTGATTTTGAATACCAGAACATGGGTGCTTTGTGGCCAGTCTTCTCAGATAGCACTGGAATGCTTTTACGTTTGATAAGAGGGCTAGTTTCCACAATGGCCCACTGTGGAGCAAGATTCAGGTGGGTGAGGGATAATAGTCTATTTTAATTACAAACTCAGCAAACCAGACACATGGGGAAAGCAGTGTAGCATAAATGTTTAAGAGAGCTTTGTAACACAAGATGTTACACTGCTAACTTATATCAGACATGATATTTAAGACACGTTACCTTTGATGTCGATTTTTATTTAATCCCCAATTTGGAAAATACTGTTATTATGCATTGCTCTATAAAAGGCTTAAAAGGGAATTGTGGGGTTTCCAGAGAAGACTGCCAGCTAGCAGCTAGGAATAATGGATCTTTTTAATGGTTAAAATTGGTGTTGTCCTTATTCATGCAAGGACAGAGAGACAGACAGAGAGGTAACACTGTTCTGCGTGTTAGATGAGGGAGCTGTGCTGTTATCTGCTGATCCCAGAACTTCCCTTGGAGCACCGGAGTGGGTCTGTATCACGTAGTGCACCCTGCACTGGGACTTTGCTGCCTGCTGACAGGAAAGCTCGATTAGCGAGCCACAAAGAGGCCAATATAGAGGAGCACTTCCTCAGCCAAAGGGGGTTTGTCCGGAGAACACGCTCCAACCTTCTTTCCTGACAGGGGACAGTGACAAACACATACACAGGCACACACTTGCTGGCCCACCTTGGGGGAATACATGAATGATTGGGATTTGGGTTTTCCGACACACGTGCATGCA
This sequence comes from Pelmatolapia mariae, assembly GCF_036321145.2. Classification (NCBI taxonomy): domain Eukaryota; kingdom Metazoa; phylum Chordata; class Actinopteri; order Cichliformes; family Cichlidae; genus Pelmatolapia; species Pelmatolapia mariae. Next base: position 53,563,096 of record NC_086233.1, on the reverse strand, counting down.
TGAATCCAGACACACACCGTGACACATTTATAAAAAGCCTCGCAAAAAGAATACACGGAGCCTTACTGACAGGCAAAGTGACTGTAATCTTTGTTCCAGTATTAAAACACAACTACTAAATTGATTTGGAAAGAAACAACGTTTATGTTTTTAAAGATTGCTGGCAGTCATCCAGAGAGAGAGATGCGTATGTTTGGACTGGCCAAAGCCCTGCGCGTGCTGCCTTCACTCAGACAATGGGATGTAGATGTGGAAGTGGGCCCGGGCCAGATGAGGAAAACGAGATAGCAAGGGTGGGATGAGGGGTGGAGGTGAGCTGAGCATAGACTGGTGGCCTGTTATGGGACCCTGTGGCGGAAGGGCATTGTTCAGCAGAGGAAAAACACAACAACAATAAAAAACAACTCTTCCTGAATCTTTTTATATGATTATGTAGAGAACAATTGAGTGGGTGGGATCCGCTACTTTGAGGATATTGAAAGAAGTCTCTCCTTTGAGACTTGGAATGATCCTTTCACACCTTACCCTGGAACACAAGCAGGAAAATAAAACAATGTGAGCTGCTGAGCAAGAAGCCTATTGATCAAGAACAGTGTCTCCATTGAGAGAGATTACAATGGCCTTTGACCTATGACACATTAAGCAATGAACCAAAGGTTAATGAGGGGAAAACTGAATGATGATCAATCTATAATTTTTCAAAGATACAGCACAATATGAATTACGCTTAGCATAATGCAAAGTCAATGAGCATTGAATCAAATTCAATTTAAACTCGTGAAGGAGTATTAGAAGGTAAAGCATAGAAAAAAAGAAAAACTTCAAATATGTCAAGCTTACATAACACACAGAAAGGTGTAGATCTATACATCTACCAGATAAAGGCAAACCTTGAGTTGATGAGATTGTACTGTAGGTTACTGTATGAGTGAACATAAAATGGAAAGCCTAGTAAGCTGAGTGTGGCGCATGTGCACACGTGTAGTAGGGACGTACCGGTTTACCTATCAGCTAATATGTTGACATTCATCAGCGGCAGTGGCCAGTGTTTATCTGTTGTGTAACATTAATTTTGTGATCCTCATGTGGTCCATTTTTATATATTTTTATGATTGAGTCTGTGCTTATTCAGTGATAGTGTGATGAATGGCTAAAAGACTAAAACAGTTTCCTTGGTACCCCTGAATAAATAACAGTACCCCCACCGCCCATCACACACACAGAAAATAAATCAATATCTAAATCAGCTATCAGCCAAACCTTAATTATTACTGGTATCAGCCACGATTTCACAGTAGGTATATCCCTAATGTGTATACGAAGATGTTATGAGGCCACGTGATGTGTAGTTCAGTGTTTGCCTTTTTAAGCTGCTTCTGCTTGGTTGTAGATTTCACTAACCCTAAGGTCATGCACCTGATATACCTTTGAATCCTGCTGGTTGCTGGAGTGTAGAATCCTCTTAGGGAAAAGATGTGTCCAGAGATAAGAGTCTGGTGTGATGTTACGCATCTTGGCCCTCAAGGCCTAGACATCGCTTTTCTCTTCATCTGGTTTTCACATTTTTGCTGCTTGCCATCGATTCAGTACTAGCTCAAGTCATCTGCAGTTCAAGCATGTATTGCATATTGTCTACTGTTCAGTTAAAGATACAAATATTTATAAAGTACATTTCTTGTCAGCATAGGTCAAACTAAGCATACTCAACGTGTTCGTTACACATTCCTGATTTCTAAGGGCTTCCATAAGAATGATTTCAAAGTGCAAAGTTAGGTGTGATCACAAGAGTGATAACACTAATAAACATGGTGAGATGGTAAAAGTTGGATCTGTGTGATTTCACTGGGATGTGGTTGTTTCGTAAAATAACCTGTGAGCTGAGCCACATAGGCCTCAACATAGACATGCATTATTTTTATGTATTATTGGTTACCGAGGATCTGCAGTTATTACAGTATTATATGGATTATATATATGTACCATACCTTGCAACATTACATTTGCAGAGTTGGATATTAAGCAAATAGAAGGTCACTAGAAGGTATATTATAGGATATTTTTTAAACCATAATCAAACTTTATTGCTTTTCCACAATATGTACAATAGTAATAGAATGTAATACGCTCACTGACTAACTGTTCAGTAATCAGTGCTCATCATGCTAAGAAGACAACAACGGATTTAGTCATCTTAAGGCTAACGCTCAGCATTAGTTAAACCAAATGAACAGAATTTTAAATCCACATAAAAACAACCATTTCAGTTCTGTGTAAACATCAGTGAAGTTTTAAATTAGACGTTAAGTCAAAAACTAGGACCCAAGTGTGCCAAAAATCCTTAAAACATCTAACAAAAAGAAACCTGAACCTCCTTCCGAAAGGTAAGCATTTATTACTTCAGGGGTGCCTGATGGGCAGGGAGGCAGTCACTTCACCAGGCTGTAAATGTCATCTTCTCTTTGACACATTAGTGGCAAACGAGTCAAGGCTCCAGTGGCAATAGAGCTTTGACCTTCTTTTTCCTGGTCCAGAAATCTAGCTGGCCAAAAGCACAAGTAGAGCTTTCAAAGAGTACTAATTCAGTAAGATACAATGTAAAGTATAAAACTAAGTCATTGGGGAAATGACAAAACTAGTTATGTAAATATAAATGGAGGAAAGAACACAACCACAGACTATATAAATATAGACACTGGAAACACAGATTTTACATTTTGAGGTCATGAATAAAAACAGCAATAAAAACAACATAAAGTGAACTTTAACCAAAAAACAATGCAAAATAAAAATTTGTGTAAACTACTTTTTTTTTCTTTAAAGGATTTATGTCCTTATTCTGCTACATCAGTTGCCATTAAGCACAAGTATTGAAACTAACTTAAGCAGCTCCTACTCTAAAAAAAAGAGTACAATAATCTCTGAGGTGTTTTTTTTTCTTTCTTTCTTTTTTTTCTGGTCTAACATTAGGCTGCCTTCTGGAAGTTCTGACCCGGGCCAGACACCAAGGCTTCAAAATTGGCAACTGTCTCTCCACACCATTAATCAGGCACAAGGGCTGTCTTCCATCCAGATGGGGAGCCTCTCTACAACCAGAGAAAAATAAGCAGGCTAATTAATTCTTATTGTTATAGACGGAGGGAGATTAGATGGAGAGAAATTGAGACGGGGACAAGACGTGAGAGTGGTGAATAAGTCACCTTTAACAAAGGCCTGGACTCACAATATATTCTTCCTACGTGGTCACTGTTGTTTCAGCAAAATATATGTATGATTTGAAATGCTGTGTGACTGAAAGGGGAAGACAGAGAGACATCATAGCTAGAGGTTAATGAATGATAACGAGCTTGGAGCACTGTGGGACGCAGTGTGGCAGTGATTAGACAGGCCCAGTAGGGCACAGTCAAACTTTGAGTTCACTTTACAAGCCTGAATAAGATAACACAGAATAATTTCCACAGGCTATTTTAAAATATAACTAGACTGAGCACCTAGCTACACACTAACGCCTAAAGATAAATGTGGCAGACACCTTGAGTTCATATTTGTATTTCTCTTCCTTCTCCTAGATTTGTTGACGTGATCACTGAGTAAATATAGACATATAAACTATACTCTAAATATCAACACATGCAACATTCCAACAAGACATTTTATGAAATAAGTCTGGAAATTTAACTGTAGCTTTAAGGAAAGTAGTGCTTAAGAAGAAAACGCTCCGATCAATCTAGAAGATTTAAAATGAACTCAACACACATTTACCACCTCTCAATTAGGCCAGTGTTTCCCTGCGTTTTGTGACTATGCTCCACCCTTGCTCAGTATAATGTTGGCTTCATGTACCTTGTGGTACTGACACGCTTCTTTGTGAAGAAAGAGTTCAAAAATAGAAGTTGATTTGAGTAAAGTGAACTTTCAACTTTGCAACGTGGAAACAGCTCAGCAGTTTAAATGTGCAGAAGTGCTACACAGATGAAATGCCCAGAAACTGAAGCGTGCTGGACACCTCATTCATTATTGAAAACTGCATTTAGAAAGCCATATTTGGACTCTGCAGTGCTTAGGCAAAACTCAGTGCAGACCAATGCTAGCATCAGCTAATGTGAACTAATGTTAGTAAAAATGTTGCGCAATGTCTGGAAACTGACAAAGAAGTTCTGAAAAGAATTAGCAGAAAGGCAATCTTTGTACACATCACAGAGTTAGCTGGTTTTTTACACAATAAATTTAGTAAACCAAGTGCTTTAATCATAAAATATGCAACAAAACACTAGTCACACTGTATATAGAGCAAATGATCTAATATTTAATCTTAAAGTACTAAACTGGTCAAAATGTTTTTGTAAGTAATGAATATGGTTTAATGGCAGGTTTTTCTAAAGGGTGAGTTAATCCTCTGTGCAACAGCTGGTTTTAATGTGTGAAGGAAACACACAGCAATGCCTTAAAACTGCTCCATAAACATGGAATAAAGCAAACTGTCCACAGCTTTTATGAGAATTCACTACTAATGAGCAATATCACCATGCTGGTTTGCAGGATAGAAGGAATGACACCCTGATTATGATAAACTGTGCTAAAAATATTTTTATTAGTTAGTTGGCTCACTAAAACTGACTTCTAATGAATCTCAGATAACTCTAACACTAAAAAACTGAATTGCTTAAGACTCCATGCGTTGCAGAACAAAAACCACCTGTAGGACAGGGGTTTTTTTCTACTACTACTAACAATACTATATACGAGATCACTCTCAGGAGTGTTATAATCACTATACCAAAATAAAATAATCTGTAATTTCTGAAGATGTTAACATCAGTAATATTATTAGCACTAAAATAGTCATTATTGCAATAATAATAATTAAAAAACCTCACAACAACATGTAGTTATACAACATATAACTCTATGATCACAAATTCATTTAAAAATTCTAGTGAGAAATTAATGTATAATATGCTGTAACTTACTAGCCAACTGGTTGGTTAATTTCCCCCGACCAAATCGTGACACACTCCAAGTTGTCAAGTTGTCTATTTGACTACAGCCCTACACCAAGTCCAGTCCAGATGTTTCCAGAAAATATCTCAAGTAAATTAAATGTTCAACTCTGACTGACAGAGTTAAAATTCTTCACAAGCACTGCCGGCCAAACTTGAGTACTGAAACACATCGATATTGCAATTCCTGGGTGTTGAACAATCCTGTCATATTTCAGCATAATTTAGTGAAAATGTTGTGAATTATCTTTACTTTCATGACTATCCTGTCTGAGAATGTTCATTACAATAGCACTAAGCTGCCTAAGAGCTATTTTACACGTGCATTATGGAGTCTGGGCCACAGACACTTGCACTCTTTCTTGTGCAGACATTGTCCCTCGTGAACCTGTGAACATGCTCCACAACCCCATGTGAGGCTGTGAAGGAATCTATTATTTTTTTCAATCCTGAGGGAAGGAGAAAGGTCTCTGGCATCATTATTTTTCTTCAAAATGTAACTGACTTTACTGCACACCCTAATTTGCTTGCCGTAATTATAGGTCATGATCCCCTTTTGTAATTTATAAAACCTTTTGTTCTTATCAATAATGAATGGGCTTTAGCAAATCATGGTGCTATAATATTTTGATATTATGAAAATGCTAATGCGTCAGGGACCTTAAGCCTTATCGGCCAGGTCCGATGCTCTATTAAACAGCCGGCAGAAGAAGTTGGACGCAAATTGCTTATGTTAATGCCCCAGTTGTACCCAGACAGCATGAGGAGTCTGCAATTAATTTCATCCAGGCGGTGGATGGACAGGCAAATTTATTTCCCTTCCGCAGGATGGTGGCTCCCCCTCCTTTTTCGCAGGTCTTCATGCATAGAATTGGAAAGGTTGTGAGAACAAGAGATAGAGGGTAAAAGGGAAAGTGAGAGGGGAGCAGTAACTTAGGAGCAATCTGTGACCTAATTGAACAGCAGCAAAAAGGGAGGGCAGTAACAGGGAGACAAGAGGCAAAATCTTCATTCATTCCACTGACAAGTGTTTTCACAACTTAAACCTGTTTTATTAATTGTGTTTGACATTTCCCTAATTACTTTCATTTACATCACATCAGCTCCTAGCACATTATTAAACTGCATATCAATTCAGCGCCGTATTGGAGAACAGAGTGAGGAGTGGATAGTGACTATGTTATAAGCTCTTATTTTATTACAAATAGTCTGGTGCAATAACATCTCACACAACTGCAGTTTACCTTGCAGCACTGGGATATCTGGTCTGTAAATGTAAATAAAGTTTAAGCATGTTGGACACTTGAGTAGATGTATGTCTATATATATATATATATATTTATATATACATATATATGCACGTGTCCTGGCCATTTCTATGATTTAAACAGTCAGCTTTCATGTCTTCTTCAGCACACAGACTATAAAAAACACTTGATTAATTGACGCCATAGTTTCTAGTTGCATGGACCTACCTTCAAAATACCATAGCATGATAAAACCACACACAGTGCATGTTATTTTTATCCTGTTTTGAGATTCTAAAAAGATATCTTCTCAGAGGAATATGCAGAAGGAGAGAACCAAGGTATTGTAACTCTGGCCTCACTGTTCATCTTGTTAAAAACCCTCATTGGGGCTCTCACAGGAGCCGTCAACTGGAAACCCCACACCTTCCCCTTCACTGTCCTTTCATTTGTAATCGCACACTCCCTGGACAATTCCCACAGCTGTGATGAGAGCATTTTTAAAAGAGAGCTTTTCACAACAGACAGATCGGAAGGACAGGACATCGGCATGAATCCAAACAAAAGGCGAAAAAAATAGAAAAAAATATTGCTGTGGCGCGTGGACAAATAAAGTGTGGCAAGAGAAAGAAACGTAGGGTTAAATTCACTAATGCCAGTTATTTCTTCATTAATTGTTCAATCTATACAATCTAAAAAATGAAAATAAAGCATTCGTCATAACTTCCACGTAGAATGTGAGTTGTTTTCTTGTTGACTTGTTTTCTTCAACCAAAGTTCAAACCACAAGGATATTCCAATTACAAACATAATCAAAAATATAAAAAGCTAAATTAGCACAGCAAAAATTCTCCAATTGAATGACATTTTAGGTTTAATTCGATGCATTCTCTGAAACGTCGTCTTAAATAAACTAAGGATTCCTGAATGCACCTCTAACCTCCAATCTGTCTGGAGTGTAGGCTTGTCAGCTAAATCCAAATAACAGTGATTCTTTCATTTTTAAATACATAATGGAAATAGATGAGGATGACTCATAAAAATTTATACCTCAATTCTATGTTTTAATTTATAGCCCACCCTCCAGGCACATATTATTCAAACATTAATATAAAAAAGAACTGTACATCAAAAAGTGTCAGCTTTCACTTTTACCTCCATTCACAGTCATGCATATTATATGTAGACTAGGCTTGACTGTTGCCCATCTTATAACAATTATACACTGAGTAACTAGCAGATTGATGGATTGATAATGTCCATATCCTACATTCAATATACTAAATTTTTAATGACCATTTCAACACCCTTACCTTTCACTTATATGTTTAGATAATACACTTTATGCAAATTGTAGAATTCTATAAATTTTAGATTTGTCTCTATTCATCTTTCTCTGTGTCTGTGAGAGATGGTCATTGTGAAATGTGATTAAAATCTTGTTCAAACCATTCATTTTCTTGGTGTGTGTATGGTCTTTGCCCTATCCACACATATACAAAACAAAGCTTATGTAGAAGAGAAAAGAAATGTTTAGCTAGCCATCCATCCATCCAAATAAGTTATGTCAGGTTCAGCATAATACTTCCTTAGCTCTGTAATCAGTATCAATACTATTGGGATTGACCTCTGCTCAGGGATTAATTAGAAAATACATGCAGGCTAATCATCCTGTATAATGTATTGATGTGTATCTTGTTTCATTAACAATCATCAACAATCCGTTCATGTGATGTGATTCTAACAAACTGTTTGCGTTAGCTACAGGGGCTAGGTAAACACAGGCAATTCTTTTTTTCCTTTCCCTTTTTTTCCTCACCAGATTCAGTCCCTTATGTTTGGTAATCGGCATTGCTAAGTCAGAAGACATCAGCTTGACTCTATAAATTACCACCTGATCCTTTCTTCCTGGATAATTAGGTACCCATTAGTTCTAATCAAGTAGTTACTTAATTATTGCAGTAATTAGTCTAATGGTCTAGCAAATTGAAGCTTTATCACTTTCAGATACTTAATGTTCTTGGCAGAGTACATCACAAGTGTCAAGGCATGGGCTTCAGCAATCAAGCATTAGAAAACAAAGTTTACATTATGTCATAAATGATATTACTACGTTCATGTTTTGGTGCATTTTTGCAAAATCCTTTGTCTACATTTCTAAATTCTGGGACAAACATGTTGTGGAGAAATCTCAAACGTCAACCAAAACATCACTAACGGTCCAGAGAAACAGCTCTGTATTGTGTTGTGTCAGGTTATGGTAGTACAGTTGCACTTACATGCTTAAACCTGCAAATGCTCCTGAAAAAAAGTTATTTTTTCTAAAAAAAAAGTTATTTTTTTCACAGTTGTTTTCTTTCTGTATTTGTTCAATTTGTCTGGTTTGTTTCAACATTCTGCTACAGATGTCAAATGCATAGGGGGTGAGTGAAGGCATTGCTACAACATTAGAACTTCACAACCACAGACGAGAAGTGAATAGGTTGTCTTCAAACCGCAATAAATTGCGGCTGGTTTGTCTGTCATCACCTTCAAATTAGCTGCAGTTTATTGAGTCTGCCGGAGATGCAGGATGTCGGCAGGCGAAGAGCGTTGCCTGAAAGGTGCCTCGGTCCGTCTAGCACAATTAGACGGAGCTCACTTTTGACCCAAACATCCTCAATCACCTTGACCAACAAACCTCAAATGCAAAACAAACTATATACATGTACAAAAAAACTAGTGACTGTATTTAAGAAAAGAAAGGTCTACATAATATTTGAATAGAGAAATGTGGACCATTCCATAATATGGACAAAACATAGATATGATGATGGAAAAGCACTGTTATTTTTTAAATCAATGATTTAGATTAACCCACCTTTTTGTAAACAGTTACAAGTATTTTATCGCTAAATTAACCATTTCACCACAAATTCACAATATACATTTTGAGTAGAGATGATCAGAGTCTGGCTAAGTGTTAGTAGCATAGCGCTGCAACGTTATCCAAATCACAAAATTTGTGAACAACTTAATTGTAATATGACTGCAGGCAGATCCGAGCCACACTGTCCTCCGAGCTTTTTTCACAGTGTGAATGGCCTCAAATGGACTTGCATTACGCATATTAATGATTGTCCTTCTTTGACTCTATATTAGAGCCAAACCAAAATGGGCTCACAGCTAGCTTGTGGTGTAGGCAGTATATTTTACTTTTGTTTGTTTTCTTGTTTTTTGACCATGAAAGTTTTACTGATCACTGATATGTTGAAGTTTTAAACACAAGGCTCTTTCAAAATATTTTATTTAAATAGTCAAAGACAATGTGGAGTAGTGGATGATAACTTTGCTTTGGGCAGGATAACCATATATCGAAATATGTATATATATACTGAAATTACATACTTAAAATATCATAATCATGATAAAATACTAACTATTTTTATCTGTATAGTAAATTCCAAAATATTTTATTCTCTCACTTCTTAGTGCCTGACTAGAAGGGCTCTACTTCACATTGTGGTTTAATGAGCAGATGTATAATGAAATATAAGCTCAAAGGATTCCCTCTTTTACCTTCAAATTAAGACTGCGTACTTGCAAACAATGCAGTCTTCTTTATGTGACCTATTTGTTGGAAAAAGCAAAATGCCCAACAAGATGCCTTCATAGAAAAAAAAAAGTTAAAGGCAAAACTCTGCAGTGCTTCTTGCCATATGACAGGAGTGTGTGAAAACTGACACACAAGAGTTTTCAAATTGGGGCCCGGGGAGCCGAAGCATAAAATAACTTCAATCTCAGCAGCTCTCCAAGGAACAGAGCAGAAGTGTGACCAACAACAACACAACAACAGTGAGGCAGGAAGGGGTGAAGGTAGGAGTTATTAGAGGATAAAACATGCCTCTCCATCTCACTCCCTCTCTCTTAGGAACCCCAAGGATGATCAATGGATTTAGTCAGAGGGATATTCAAGCAGAAAATTGCTGCCTTTTTGCTTTTCTTTGAAGTATTTCCAGAATACATACCGAACCCCCTGTCCACCAAGGTTGAAAATAACAGCACAAGTGCAGAGTCTACCAGTAATCCTGGAAAAGGGAGAAAAAGGTGGGGGAGGGTGCTAGTGCGGGCACCAAATGTTAAAGGACGCAGGGAGGGCCTAGATTGAAACTTTGCAGGTATAAAATTGAAAGCAGCCAGCTGAACAGACATAGTCAAACTATGGCTATTTTTCAAAATGGAACCTCAATGACCAACATAGAAATAAATAAAAAAATTGCTAAAAAAAAAAAAAAAGAAGAAGAAGACAATGAAGAATAGAAACAGTGCAAGTGCTGAGACCATGCAGATATGGTTGCGTGACTTATTACATATAGTTCAAACCTATTTACTTTAAAGATGCAGTTAACTGAACTGTAAAAACATTTGCTAAACTAAATCTTATCTTTGAAGAAGAAACTGTTAAGAGCCAAGCTGTATTTCTCCATTTTGTAAAGATTATTGATTTTTCAAATAATATAAAACAGATTTTTAGGGTTAATGGTGAAGCTTGACAGGCTTAACCCAAGTGGTGGATAGTGAGGTCCTTCCTAGCCCTCGGGGGCCCCAGTGGCACTGTGCAGATGACAGCAGAGGCATGTGGCACACTCGTGGCATTATGAATAGGACACAGCGATGGGGGACCAGATTCCTCAGCTCCCTGCTGTGTGGTGTGATGGCCTCATCTGTTTTCCCATCGCTACTCTAATACATCTGCAGCATATTCCCTCCTAATTAAGATTCCACAGTTCTATTTGTCATAGGATGGAAAGGATATCACATAGGGTAGTTTAGCCATAGTTTTGGATTAATCGCTGGGCAATTCACCACACGCAAGAATGCTTAGCGAGCCTGAGGAAGGACTAAGTCTGCTTTTTTCCTTCATCTGTTACGTTTATAGATAAGCCTCCATGGGAATTGGATCTGGGAACTATCTGTCACAGCCTATTCTCCATGTACATTAATAGTAAGTAATGCTTAATAGTGTGTAGCCATTATAGTCATTGCTTAAAGGAAAGGTTCTTCAAATTGAGCTCTAATTTGTTGTCCACACAGAGATGTGTAATTTTGTTATACCAGAGATCACTTGCTGTATTTCTGTAACCTTGCTAATGTACTTTATGTTGTGTATGAGTCTTCCAAAAATGACTGAATTGTTCAAGTGAAATATACCACAACAGTGTGGTCTGTTTGATCATTCTGATGGTGTCAAAAACACAGTGAAAAGCATAAATAAAGACAATTACTTCACTGTCAGTAGAATATTATATCAGCATATCTCATAAACTTACACAGGAATATACATATGATGCAATGCCTTTGATGTCATTGTATTATCGCCTCATTTAAGCAAACAAACTGTCTCACAAAACTCTCAGAATATAAGAATAAGACTTTCAGCATAAAGATACGGCACCTATTACAACAACAACATATTCAGGTAGGTCACCATAATATGATGCATTTTAGGATAGTTTATAAATGATCAGCTTCATGTAAGATGTAAGAGACACATCATTTAATGGGAATTCTGAGGTTTAGCAATGGCACGCCAGAGTGTCCGATCTTCACAACTACAGAGATTCAATTAAGGTGATTTTCTGTGCCCGTACTGCTCAAAGCTAAGGCACATCTCTTCCTGTTATGTCAAATTCAACCTTGTGAAGCTTGACATAATGCATGTGACTTACACTTGAAAAAGATGTAACTTAGCTGGCAGAACAAGTGATTTGATTTTTGAAAATTATTCATTATATTGCCGTTTCTTTGGTGATCTTTAGATCTTTATCGAATACTTTAATGAGACCTTTTTACAGTTCTGTGATTTTCTGTGCTATGAAATCATTTCAAAAAGTATTTATTTTTCTCAACAGCAAAAGTCTAAATGAGTTTCATGAATAAAAATATATAGTTTCTTGCACTCTGTGTTATTTATTTTTTCTCTTTCAGGCATAGGCCAAAATACTACAGGTAAATCTCAAAGAGTAAAAGAAAATATCCCTCATTTTCAACATGGTTCCTATCATGTCAGCAGGGAAGGATTTCTTTTTATGGTTTAATTCAACAATAGCATTTGCGATTGGGGTTTTGGGCATCTCAAGGGCATTCCTGGTGAAATTACTGAGACTCTGCACCATTTATCACAGCCTGACATGTGTCATGTTCCAGATTCTGGTGCAGAGAGGTTACAGCTGAAGACAGCTCTCTCTTTGTTGAGCAGCCATCAAAGACAACATCTCGTATTTATTAAAAAAAAAGAAGAAGTAGAAGAAGGAAACCCTGCAAAAGGATAGAAACAACAAAACGTGTTGTCAGACATTCTTCTCTATTTATCTGGACTTTTCATAATGTATCCAAGCTTAACCCCAGAGAAACATGAGTTCATTAACATGTTGTGCTTTTAGATCAAATACATGAGAACACGTTTTTGCATTGCATTGTGAAGATGTTCTAAACACAATATAAACTAAAGGCAGTGTGAATTGCCCGTTCTGATTTGGATGTCTTTTATAAAGCAGCTAAAGCTTTACAAAAAACCACACTGTCAAAAGTCACATATATATTTTTTAGTCTGCTTTTTTAAATGAATATAGCTTTAGACAAATCCCTGTGACTTCCAAGCCAGGGTCTTTCATTTTATTTATTTTCTTTACTTTTTTTGGAGTGTATAAACATCTAAATATGACCAAAAGAATGAAAAATGTTTTTCAGCTTGCTAGCAGTAACTGAATGCATATAATAAACTGTAAGTTCTTTCAGTTGTAGTCTAAATTGAGGATCGCTTTAAAAAATGGAAAAAATGTCAGTGTTTACACAATGCTCACAACAGAATGGTGGAGTCACCATGGTAATGTAAGGTGTTACCGTTTCCTTGGAGTATCTCACATCGGTGAGCTTCACAAGTCATACACACTTGAATACTGACAATTACGAGAATAAATACAAACAGAGGAAAGATAGTTCGTTCATTAATGGTGAAATTGTTTGGTTTTTCAAAGTCAAGCGTATTTATATGTGATGGGAGCGCTTAACTTTACAATTAAACTACATGATATTAAGGAGAAAGACAGAGAACATTTTCTGACATCATAAATTCAAAGACAGTTGAAGCATTTTTTTTCCATGCAAGTGATTTGCAACTGTTTTTGACTGGTTTTGGACATGTTAGCTACTTGTTAAGTGGGAAGAGGCAGTTAGCCTATAGCAGAAGAGGAAAAATATAAAAGTTGGCTGGTTTGCTAATATTAAACAGAGGTACAATCGAATGTACTTTGATCTGGACAGCCTGCCTTTCTGATGGAGCTCAGAGACAAAAGCAAAGTCATGAAAAATGTAACATTTACTGATGAGCAGTTAGTAGAGTGAGTATTGTGTAATGAGGAACAGATTACACTTCTCAAGTAGCTCTCTCAACTGTTCGAAGCATATCTAATGCCTGGCAACATTTGTTGGAAGAAATGCTTTGAGAAATATGGACAATTTAAAACTAGCGTCTCATCTTTCTCTAAGAAAATCTTTAGCGACGCCATCAGCGCCTCACAAAATAGCTCTCTTTAAAAGCTATGTAAAATGTCATTGTTTAAAGAGTGCGTCAATAAATGCTGACATTGTTAAATGTAAAGTACCACACAAGGGGGAGGGGTGCTTTATAAAATTAATTAATTCTACTGCCATTATTTATGACTTAATATGATATACTGGTGTGCTTTATAATAACACTGAATGTGCATATTTCTGGTGGTGACAGTGGAGTAATTATGTAGAATGCCTTTTACCATGAATGTACAATATTAATTACAGGCACGGTTGTTTATCAATTGTGAAACACTGTTTAAAAGCTGTTTGGAAGATTGCCATGATGACCCAGGCTTGTCTCCTATCTTTTACTCGCGGCTGCTTATAATGTGACACGCTACATCCTTTTTCAGACCACTGATATCCAGGTTAAGAGAGAGGGGAGGGATAAAAGGAGATTCCTCTGTGGTTTAAAAAAAATGTCAAAAGAAATCAATCAAAGATTCAAAAGCATGATTAAGCTAGCAAAGACACAAGAGTAAAATATATTATACGACAAATGAAGGGCATGTGATCTAAACATTGCCTTGAAATACTGAAACGCTGTGTTCGTCAGTGTGTTTTTACTTTATCTGTTTTCCTCGCTTACCTCTTAAAACACACACACACACACACAAACACACAGCCAGGTCAGGAACCAATTTGGACCATGTGCCGCTAATGTGCCATCACAGGCATGACTCGCCTAATCCTCTACATTATGTTGGATGAGAATCTGCACTCTGGTAGTCTAAAACACCAAAGGAGGATTTCATCCCAGAGTATTCTGTCTCAGAGTGCAATGTTATAATCATCTGACAAAACTGACCAGGCACTGTGCACGGAAGCGAAGACTGGTAGAATTGTTTGTCTTTATATGTGCAGAGCCTATTCAAGCTAGACATTTTAACACCGACAATGGGAGAACGAGATGGTGTGAGTTTGAATTATGTGCATTATGGTTTGAAAGCAGCTTTGAAAATACAGATGGCAAATTTTTGTAGACTAATGCTGAGATTACAATAACAGTATTTTTCTTTTATGATCTTTACTGACATTAAACGAAGATATTGTTTATGTGAATTCTGCTTAGATGACCGGAATGACTGACATTGTCCAAAATGCATATGTGGGGAATAAATCAAATAATCAGAACACAGAGATCACACACAGTACTAACGACAGCTGAGAATAATCAGTGTAATAGCATCCTGGGTTGAAATCTAATCTTTTTTTTTCCTGACTTCTTCCTAAAATAGCTTTGCCTTTCAGAAAAACAGAAAAGTATGAAAATTAAACCGACTCACCCCAAATGCTCGTGCGACATACAGCAAAACAAGTGTTTTGAGGTCAAACAATAGGAATCCAAAAGCTCAGTGCTTAGCCAATTATGTCCCTTTCCAAAAACTTTGAAAAGCCCAAGGTTTCAGCATAGCAAGTGGGGTACAATGGGAAACACTCATAAATGCTATAAATTAACATAATAGTTGCACTGCCGTAACAATACAAAAACAGAACACCCACAACTCTGATATTAGAAATGATGTTAAAGGCAAAGAGAAAGTTAGCTTTCTCTTAAACAAAGACCGCTTAACACGTTTCACTTCAACAAATGCGTCTTTCAATGCCTGAAATATTTTAGCAAAGACGTAACCAGCAACCATCCAAGCAGTCTCTAACTGAATGATATAAATTAAAGCCTGTCTAAGAACAGACACCAGTGATTAAGTTTTTAGAAACCAGTAGACTGAAACACCTACTCTAACATGGAGAGCTTTGGCTTTTTTTTTTCTTTTCTTTTCTTTTCTTTTTTTTTTTACCAGGAAGAGATGGTTTAATGCAAGACTTACCAAACATACAGGGCCAAGTATCACAGAAGATTTGTTGTTTAGATTTGGCAATACTGTTTAAAATGTCATCTTCATGGATGTAAAATACTAAATCCCCTTTAAAGGCTGGATTACAACTTTGTTTCCTGTGACCACTGAGAAGTAAGTCTGCTTCATAGGAAAGGTAAATACAGCATAAAAAATTAGTTTTTTACACTTTAACTAAATTGAAAAGCTGTTTTTTTACTTCACTGCTACTAATACAAAGTTACCACTTTTACCTGGTGTAGAGATTTTTTCCAGCCAAATAACAGGATCTCACTGTCAGCTTTACGCTGCAGATCAGTGCTTCTATAAAGCTTTCATTTATTACATGTCAGTACTGTATATATGTGTTGTGTTTCTGTGACAGATGCCATGCTTGCAGAACATTACATGTGCAGCTTTGAGAGGGCAGGACTGACAACAGATTTCCACCATGCCATGTGTCTTCACTGCCCTCTACAGGATGAACTTAGTGATGTATGATGTGTCCTCGTGTGCTCTCTTCACCTTTTGTAGAACTCGCAAGCCTTTCCTCTAGTTCATACACAGAGGTTCTGGTACACAGTATAGATGTAATGTCTGTGAAGGTTCTCAGTCATCCAGGTCATCGTAGTCTATAGATGTAATATGATTTTACAAAGAGGTATAAAACGACACCTGTAGTGCGCAACTGCACAAATATCTAATTATTTACGTCCTCTTGCGACGTCATGCGTAGATTTAAATGTGATTATTTTTATCCTGTCTTAGCGAGCAGGTCAGCTTGGGGTTAGGTACTGCACTCACCTGCTGAACTTCTCAAAGAGGACAGAGTAAGATTATCTGCTGCTAAGGTCACTGACCTAGCCCAGAGCTTAAACAGCAGAGCAATTAACTCACGCGCAAATCCGAAATCAGCACAAACCTGCTTATCCTAAAGACTGGATCTGTCTGTGCATTTGTCAGAATCTATTCTTAAATTTGCAAACAAGGAGATTATTTGAACTCTTGCTGTTGGTTCAATAAAGGCAGAATGCCAAAAAAGAGAAAATCACCGCTGGCCCTTCAGGCCCAGCTGCCTGTAATATTTAAACCACACCAGCATATTTAAAGGGACGTTAAAGGCAGAAAAAAAAAGCTACTTACATATAAAAACATTACACCCAGAAGTTGTCATCAGCACTATTCTAACTTTTATTAATGTGTTATCCAGAATCAAGACATAACTACTTATTGTGGAAGCAATGTTTCAGACATTTGCCCATTTTTACTTTTACTCCTATTTGTTTTTGGCACATTGTCTTTTGAGGCTAAGAGCATTTAAGTTTGAAGACACTGATTATTCCACCTGACTAGCATACAAGTACAGATATGTGTAAAAAATATCCACGCTTCTGTTTGCTCTATCATGTCACAGAGTTTCACGATTCTCACAAGATACAAGTGTGCCTCTTTGAAGAAAACAGTTCTTAAAGTTACACGTTTGATTGTGAATGACCCGGTTTGGGGAGCGTGAAGAGGTGACTGTGTGAAAATCACAGAAGTAAATAATTATTAATAGCATTTTGAGTTTTGACGCAGAGCCACAAAGCAGTCACTGATGTCGTGTTTGCGGTGAATTTTTTAAAGCCATACTGTCTCACGTGTCCTCGAATAACCTCCCCACAGCAATTTCCTGACTGTATGCATGTGCGTGCTCTCACACTCTGTTGAGTCCACTATCTCTCTCACGCGTTCTCTCTCCTCCTGTTTCCATCTCCTCTGCACTCTCTCCCACTTCTCTTTGTCTCCAGTCTTGGTGTAGGGCAACTGAGGTAAATGTGCCAAACTGCCCTATTTAGGTCACACTAACAGCACAGCACGGTTCACTTGGGATTCAACTCAGCTAACTTCGAGTGCATTCACGGCAGTGGGACACTTCAGGTCATGGCATTATCTGTGTGAATTCGTCAACAGATATAATGGGCCAGAACCTACTGTATTTACTATGCTGCCAAGCGCTTCATCATAATGATTCTGAGAAACGCTCACAAAATCAGGCGATCACGTTGCCGCTAAAAGCCATTACCAGGGTGTACTGTAAGGGCAAGGGGGTCAAAAGAGGTAAAAGTGATCTGGCTCTTTAAGAAGTGGCAGAGGGAATTACTGATATCGTGCACAAGGACAGACAGAGCAGCTGCTGTCACTTTCAATGGCGTCATAGATTGCTTCAGAAGCACCATCACTGGACAGAGTAGCCCAAACAGCTTTATTGCCCCCACTCCAAAAAAAAAGGGGTGCCATCCATTGTCAGGGGTAGGGCGTTGTTTTATAAATCTTTGAAAACTGACCAGCAGTGAGGCATATTTTTATGTGGCGACAAAAACTCTGCTGTATAATCTAAAAGATGCTTTTTTAAAAAATATTTTTTTAAGTAATATTTACAATGAATATCTTGACATTCACTGTATTTGGGGAATTATTTAAAATAAGTCACATCATATATATATATATATATATATATATATATATATATATATATATATATATATATATATATATATATATATATAGTGTATATAACTGGAGTGTGGGTGAGCACAGTGGCAACTGAGCTGTAGCACATCAGCCACAAATGTGATACCCCACTCTTTCAATATGGTATTTTCAATTTTTTTTTTCCTTCCCGGAAAGCTTCTTAAAAATATTTCTTTCCGTGGTCTGACTGTCATATCTAACATTCATCACGAGAGTACATGATGGGAATTGTACTGTGTTCTCCTGCCACTCATTTGTTATCTGTCAAAATATACTTGCTTTCACATTAAGAGGGCAGCAGTGACAAGCTGGTAGTGTCTGTCTGTGTGTGTGTGTGTGTGTGTGTGTGTGTGTGTGTGTGTGTGTGTGTGTGTGTGTGTGTGTGTATGTGTGTACGGGTTCGTACTATCCTGGTGGGGACCAAAATCTGACTTTTACTATCCTGGTGGGGACTTTCTGCACCGTGGGGACCAAAATCCAGGTCCCCTCGGGGTTGAAAGCAATTTTCACACTCAAAATGCGGTTTTACTGTCAGGGTTACAATTAGGTTATGGTTAGGTTTAGGGTAAGGGTTAGGGTTAGGCAGTCATTTTTAATGGTTAGGGTTAGGGTAAGGGGCTAGGGAAAGCATTATGTCAATGGGATGTCCCCACGAGGATAGCAAACCAGACATGTGTGTGTGTGTGTGTGTGAGGCATGGGGGCTTCAACCGCCAAAGCAAAACAAGCTGCACTAATCTGACGTGATCTGTGACCTCCCCTCATCATCTCATTGGGTGTGAGGTCTTGGGTGTGGTTATTAAGGACACTGATCTTAAATGGGCCTTCTGCTTGCTCACTGATTATTACTCGCTGGGCAGCTGTGGATGAGGACACAGCTGTTTTTCAATTGATGCCATTTTTATTATTGCTCGTTCTGCAAAAAGTACACAGTTCAGATATATATATATATATATATATATATATATATATATATATATATATATATATATATATATATATATATATATATATATATATGTATGTATGTATGTATATTTCCTTTTTAGAATCTAAATATAGCATTTGATAATGAAGGTAAAAGGCTGAGTAGTTAGCTTTGTCACAAGTAGTTTGGAGCTTAGTATAATGCAGTAGGAAAGTAAGGGTCAGCAGGAATGAAAGGTACAGTTGTAAGTTGCTTAGTGGATGCTGGGGGCGCGCAAACACTGCTCAAACCCCGAGAATAAGCAGGAGCACAGTGTCAAGACCTGTTAGAGGTTTAAAAGTGCTATCCACAGTTTACATCCATGTCCAGAGGTATGTACCCTTCCAACAACCTCTGCCCTATCCACTTTAGCTGTCTCTGGTGTTAATTCCATGTCCTGGAGCTGAAACAACAGGATCACAGCCACCACACTAATACTCAATAGACATTGACCTACTTTGTGGGATTATACGGGTAAAAAAACTGATCCACTGCCCTAATGCCAGCAATGAAAATGATCTAATGGTCCTAACTGCTCTGTTTAATCTGAAGCATGCTCATGTTATTAATTTCTCATTATGGGAATGCAGTTCTCCTGATGGGATTAAATGCCCCGCTCTGGCTCTCTTTCATTCGTTGACCTCCCCGCAAAAACACAAAGGCTAAAAACCATCTGGTTGAACACTCACTGATGTCCCTTGTTTATTTGTTTATGTTTTTCATGTTGTTTGTTTGTGCATGTGGTGGTTTGTGGGGTGGGTTACTCATCCGGAGACTTCCCAACAATTTGGAGGCACGAGGAAAAGGCTGAATTGTGCTGAGAATGAAAATAAAACTAAAAAGCTGAATACCCATGCTTTGTGCCTCACTAAATTCTTGCGTTTTTCCATATTAAAATATATGTATATGTATATATATATATATATATATATATATATATATATATATATATATATATGTCGTCCCTCCACCTGGCAGCAACATAAAGAAATGAGTATAAAACGTTGTCTGAGGGTTGTATAAATGACCTACAAGTTGTTTCTTCCTGCACAAATTAATGCTCAAACGCAGAGTGCCCTTGGCTGCTTGTACATCCAATTTGAACAACCAAGATCTGTTTTTTGGTCCATTACATCACCACCAGGGGGCACTTGATTCATCAAGCATGCAGTGCAGTGTTTGACAAATTGCCGTAGAGGTAACACGTGTATTCAGCAAGGGAATTAGGGAATAGGACTGGGTTTACAACCAGCCTCCCACCCTGATTTTTTTCTTTGTGTTTAATCTGCTATATCATGACAGCCGGCAGCTACACTGGAAGACTCACTTTAATGGTCCATGAGTTTGTGGTCAGGGTGGTAGAAGAAAGTAAGGTCATCTATACACAACACTGTACTGTAATTTACTTGGGAAGGGATTAGTGCACATTAGCAACAGATGAGCAATATGTACTGAATGCCTTTGTATGTATTTGTCCATATTTATCTGTAATCTTTATCAAAAAGGGGGGGAAATCTTTGATCAGCATTCACAGACAAGCTTGCAGTCTTTGCATATTCTCCAATCTATCACAGCAAATTTGGATATGAAAGGCAACAATTCAAATGGCTGAATAAGCATAAAATATGTCTAAACCCGAGGCTTTCGGTGTATCTAATAACACCAACATGACATGTCATACATCATATCACCCATTACCAGTTAGCCATATAAAAACAAGATGAAAACATGCAGGCTGTTGACAGATCAGAAGAGGTATTTGCATTGCCCTGTGGTATTTACTCTTCATTGACACAACCTGTAGTTGTAATAGTGTGTGCAGAATGTTTCAGGGGAAATCTGTCGCTTTTAAAAATTGTTTAATCACCCGGATGAATATCCGTTTAAATTCAGCCATGAAAAGCATTGCTTTAAATTAAAATTTAAGAATACGATTTGTCAGTTTGTTGTAAGAAACTCCAAATGTGACAAAAAAGCACAGCTGTAACAGCTATATTTTAAGCATGTACCTTTAAGTTCAAAGAGTAAAACCCTGGGGGAGGTGGATGCTATAAATTATTTGCAAGGGAAAAGGCATGATGCATCTTTTAACATGTGCAGTCATTTCAGAGTGCAAAACCTACAAATGTCATGTCCTCTTAGTTCAAAAGTAATTGGTCAGGCTGCAACAACAAGGCACAAGGGGTAACGAAGCAGTTTGCCACTGTAACAGACTCAAATGACATACTGTGAAACATGTCGGTGAGCTAATAGACCCCATCGCACGAGGAGGGACCACAGTTTCATTCTGTCCTTTCAAATTAAGCTAAAGAGGTGCAACAGTTCTTTCACCCATAAGCAACATTACTCCTCGGTAGCACCTCATTTTTAAGAGTTACCATGGCATGACATCTATTAGTAGGCACATTTACACTATAACTAAACTCTAATTCTATCACTAAGAGCTAAAAGTATAAGCCAAAAAATACTTGGATAATTTACGGTATAGTATTATTAAATAATACTAGAATATTATTGCATTATGCTAAAAAAAAAAAAAAAAAGAGGCAAAAAAATGATCTAAGGAGACAAGTTCTTGCATCTGAGCGCTGTAGGTGAGCAAAAGAGTGGCTCAGAAGTGCACAGGCCATTAAGAGGGCAAACAGGGGGATGGTGTGCATTAGGGTTGGCTCACAGAGCAGTGACCAGCCCCCATGGTGCCTCACAGCTGCAAGGAAGACGGTGACAGCAAGGGAAGCAGGTGATGTGCTCCAAGTGGCCCTCCACCACTTTGCAGCTTGCTGTGTGCTTCTCTATACCCGAGAGATATCAGATGTCAGACCCGATAAATATGGCTCAGATCACAATGAAAATGTAATTCCAGTTTAAAATTAGGTCCATATCAAATCCAGTAGTGGCTTTTCAGGCATAAGTACAAAATAGAAATCCAAATACAGAGAGTATTGTGACAACATTTTATGCAGTGCATTTTATACAAGTGAATAATCCACGCTATTATAATCTGCTCATTAATATTTTATGTGTTCGCAAAGCTAAACTGAACATATTAGTAAGGATGTGTTTAATGAGGACAGAGAGCTTAAAATAATGAAGAAGAAGTCAGTAATGGTTTATTGTACTTATTAAAGTGGACAACTTTTTCATATTTCAGAAAAACAAAAACACGCCCTAATATTTCAGTTCTTACTGAAAGAAAACTGAAGTCCTGAAAGTGTCATCTTAGTTTCAGGAGAAGACACACTGGCAGCAAAGACTAGATATTTTTTGGTGAATGTGAGGACAGGATCACATGTGCACCACGTAGGGAAAACTGAACACAAACTGGATTTTCACTGGAGATAAAAGACGTTTTTAATACAATCATAACTTCCCTCAGAATGAGAATTCATTTGGGATCCATCCACAGCACACATAAAAATATGTGGACAACTTATAAAACAACTCTGATCTGATGGGACTACAAGTTAAACAACAACAACAACAACAACAGATCTATTATGTGAATGTAAAGTTGACACTGCTTCATAGGAAAATAACTGTCACGCTCCCATCAGTTGGTAAGTGGGTCACAGGACTGTACATGACCCAGACATGGGTCCCGGCCCTCGGGGTCATGGGCCAGTCAGGCATGAGGTGCCAACTGAGCGCTTCTGATTTGACTCCAAGTTAGGTGGCCTTAGCTGAGCCCCTAAGTTGAGCCCCTGGCTCATTCTACTGACACAAGGCACAGTCTGTAAGGAACCGCAGGGCTCACACAGTCACAGTCACGTCTTCATCAGGACATTGCTATAGTATGCTTGGACTGACACCACCAACCCTCTGTTTCCTCCCCTGCATCCTTCCATACTTCCTAGCGTTCTCAGACCACAAGGAAAGCGGCTAGAAAAAAATCTTCAGTATTGAGTACTTTTATTTTGCCCCTAAAACATCCTTTGAGACAAGGAAAGTCAAAATAGGAATTCAATTTTAACTGCCCAGACCTCGCTGATTGAATCCACTGTATTTCAAATCGGGCAAACATCAGTCTATTGCTGAGATCCCCTGCAGTGACAGGAAAGCTTTTGTTTTCCAGGAATGCTTGGTGGACAGATTATAAAGCTGTAACAAGGGAGAAGAAACTGATCCAAAATAAATTCCTGAATAAGGTCAAATGAAAAAAAAAGAAAAGAAGAAAGGCTTAACAATAGAACAAGACAAAGAATAAGTAGCCAAGAGTAGTTTTCTAAAGACATACATACAAAAACAGCAACAACTGCAGGTTAATGAAGCTCAGAAACACAGAGGCTGGACACGTCCCTCAACCAAGCTGCTTGCTCAGAAAGTTTGAGATATTAAACTACAGTACTAATTAATTCAACTGGCCTATGTAACCCTAAGACAATTCATACTCCAGACTGTAACATCTTTATTGATCTCGGGAATGCTTCAGTGGGTTCCCTGCGCTTATCTCACCATTAAAAGCATCTCTAGTGAGGAACCACAATTTAATTAGATGACAATCACTTATAACAATGCACAGCTAACAGCACAAAATTTGCACATTATTGCTGGCAGTGATAAATTTCAGTATCCCAGCAGGCACAACTCATATCCTACACTTAACCCCTTATTTACAAGCTACTCCTGTTTTACAACGTCAAAATAAAAGGATGGGACATGGAAACTTAAAAAACTTTAAAAAAAAAAATAGCAACAATCCTTTCTCTGTATTTTTGGATATACATATTAATTTTTTAGGTGCTATAAATAAAAACTTATTGGCTTACTAGAAAAGCTATTTTGGAAATCTGAACTAAATCGACGCGCACACAACCAGGTTGTCTTTGTGAGCTTTATTTACCTTTGCAAAGGGGTCAAACAGCAGTAGATAGTACAGCAGTGGTCTGCAGATTTTGTCATCTACAGCAAAGGCTGCAAATGGAATATTCTCATTCAGTTACACAAACTGTGAAGTTCCTAACAATACCAAAGATTATCTGAAGCTGCAGTATGAGCAATGCATTAAAATGCCCACTGGAGGGCAGTATACAATTTAAGCACCATGACCTTCTACAGCATTTTTTTTTTTTACATAAAATTATATAAGGAGGCAAATAAGGGACAAAAAAGAAATTATAAGAGATTTTGCAAGACTATGTAATCAGGCAAGTCACACTGGCTTTGTAAGAAATTACAGTTATTAGCTCCTTCATCAGATATCAACCCTCGCTGTGCTGAACTTTAAGAAAAGAACAAGAGGCACGGTTAAACTTAGAGAGAACATGGTTATTTCCAAGCTACTATTAACAATATTTACTGAATGTTTTTGGCAGAAAAAAAACAAGAATGAGGATTAATTGACCTGCAAAGTGAAGACTTCATTCAAAAGGTCATCAAGACAACAATAAGATGACACTGTATTTTTGCCAAGGGGCACATATAGAGGCCAGGGGCTAATGGCAATGAAGCATTTGTCAGTCATCCCTGTATTTAATAATCCCTAGCTCTCCATTTTCTGCTGTTTGTTTATATTAACCTCTGGTTGAACCCTCTTTAGTGGCAGCCTCCTTTGCCAGAAAGTTCAGTGAACATTCAGCATGGAAGCGGAGAGCATGTCATCTCGAATCTATTAGCCCACAGGGGAGATTGCAGCATCCAACAGTATCTCTCTCTCTCTCTGTCTCTCTCTCCCTCCCTCCTTCTCTCCCTCATTCT
Organism: Pelmatolapia mariae; assembly: GCF_036321145.2. Taxonomy (NCBI): domain Eukaryota; kingdom Metazoa; phylum Chordata; class Actinopteri; order Cichliformes; family Cichlidae; genus Pelmatolapia; species Pelmatolapia mariae. Next base: position 53,538,250 of record NC_086233.1, on the reverse strand, counting down.
CTCGTTTTCTCTCCCACTCTCCTTCTCTCACTCTTTCTCTCTCAAACAGACAAGTGCACACACACACAGAGACTTGCAAACACACACAGTAGGTGAGCTTCTAACCCACACATTTTCCATACTGATGGTGCATGTAACTGAGATTATTAAAGTGTCCTGGTTCTGACCTCGCCTTTTCACTCATGCCTAATAATCTCATCATACCATGCACTGCATCACTCTAATACAGAGCTCGGCAGAGCAAACAAAGTCAAGTTTGGGGAAAAATAGAAAAAAGAAACTAATTTGAAATGATTTTGTTTATATTTCTTCTGTTAAAAATTATCTACATATAATGGTGGAAAGACAAGATATGCTAGGTTACAGCTATAAGGAAAATATAGTATAGATTGCACATGTCACCTGTAAAGGAATTGCTTGTGTTTTAGGTTGCTAGTCACTTATATAAGATCTTATATAAGACAGGCTAGGCTATATATATGTAAATCATATTGCTTGTAAATCATTTAGAGAGTATATTCTGTTTAGCTGTGACACCTGTGTTTGCACTTAGCCCTGTGTAACTACTCATAAAGTGATGCCTAAAATAAAAATATTCATTTCTGGGATTTAAGTGGGAGTTTTTCAGTTGCAACAAACATGATTCTAAGCCTCCATCAACGTTTACAAGTTATGCCATTTCTTTGGTTTTCTTGCACCTGAAGACCTTGCCTGTAAAACTAACTGTGCATTTAAAGGAGCAGGGTTGAGGTAGTTGATTCCGATTCACTATTTACTTGGCCAGGTAACTGGATGCACCATGGCCATTGGGGCTTTTAGAATAAATATGATTTAACAGCATTTAATATGTTTATGGCTGATGCCGGAGTATTAATATCACAATAAATGTTTAAAAAAAGAGAAAAGTCTGTCACTGTAGCACAACTTTGTAGCTACGTGTACACACCCATGGTAAAATCCAGTGTATGAAGTTTTAAATGTGTTTAATGTACCAGAATTATATGATAGAGACTCCTCCAGTTTTCACTGTTTGCCTGGCCTGTGTGTTTTCAATGGAGATAAAGACAGCAACTTCAATAACGGTCATCCCCCTGTTCATGACGAACACTAGAGGTAAAAATAAAACACAGTATGCTCGAGACAAGTGTGCCAAATGTCCTCCAGGTGAGAACTGAAGGCAAGGCAATTTAGCTTCCATGTACTCAACAGCTTTATGTGCACGCGTTAATGCCTCAGCTGCAAAACCCGTTCGATGTTAAGGTCTAACTGTGCATTAGCGCGGCAGTTATGAGGCCATTTCCAGAACACAGTGATTTTAGCTATGTTATCTTTTATTATACTGGCAATGTGAAGGACTATGTTATTTTTGGAATATAGCTCAGGCTGCATAAATCTGAGCTGGCAGCATTCCACACTGATATACATTACATGAACATTGTTCGTATAATGCCATCATTTTCTTTTTTTTATTATTATTTCTGCATTGGAGACATTGTATTAAAAGCCCGGCACTATTAGCACGGTTTAGTCACATGGAAACTGTCAGAGTGTGACAGTCTTGCTTCTGGGCCAGTGCACATCTGATTTAGTCACCTCTTAGTTACCTCTGGAAATAATCTCTTATCCTCTGTCACTTTGGAGATAACAAGAAGTGCTGTAAAACACAGGGTACAGTGTAGTCTTACTCAAAACACAGTCAATTCACCTCAAAGAACACCTCTGTAGTTATAGCAATGCAATCTTTCTCCATCATTTACAGGAAACTTTGACAACACAGTGCCACAGCAAAGAATAGTACTCTGCATATATTTAGGCAGATTATGTGTTTATATTCTTATCCATCACAGAGTACCAGCAGGAATTCATTTAGTCTGGCATAAATTGATTTTACAGCATGGAAAAAAGTCCAAACATAAAGAAATCTTCTCCACATTCACTCTGTCTGGGATTACACGAAGCGAAAGATAGGCAGGCAGGAGGGATCCTACATGTAGAGAACCTGGTAGTTTCTTCAAGATCTTTAGAAATGATGGTGATGTGAAAATATTACCTGATACCTAACATGTATGATACCTAAAACCCTGTTTGAAGTAACAGGAAACATTTACCAAAATAACAGCACACATCATGTATGTAGTAGTATATAAAAACATACAAATAACGCAACAGTTAAGCCTTCTTTGGAATGCCTGGTGTTGCCAGTGGTCCGAGCCTCCATTGGGTTTGAGTATGTGGCCTGTTGAAGATTACAGGTGGATGATTAGTGAGATATGATGAATCTTAGGCCCAATCAGGGGTCAAACAGGCATGAATAATTAGTACCAAAACATGTTAAGAACTTCTACCATAGACTTTTAATGCACAGCTATTGTGTTTCGAACATTCATACCAGAATTTCCTGCATTCTTAAATTCCTTCTCATTTGCTCGAATCTTAAATCTACCAGAAACATCTCACATGCCGGTTCTTACTTGGCCAGATCATTTCTGTAAATCTACACTTAGGGTTGGAGGTAAAACTCATTAAGCATGGGCACATCCTTATGGGAGAAGTCGGTTTCTTCCTCATTAAATACATTTCAGTGGCCCATTTATCTTGCTGGCCCATTTTCTTCAAAAACACGCTGCTTAACCTGGAAACAGGAGATAACCTCCAGCAAATACCCTCAGCATCACTGTGTTTGATCATATTTAAACAGCCAATTCTCACTCTTAACTTCCAGAGGCGTGTTCAGATTAGTATCCCACCAACTGCTTACAGAGTCACACTCTGGGACACTGGAGATTTAATACAGTACCTTTCACAAGAATAGCATTAGGATTAATAATGGTGGAGGAGGCTACAGTGATTTAGCATAAAATTAGTTCCTGTGTGTTTTCAGGTCAAATAAAAATTATTTAAAAAATAATAATAATGATATAGAGAGAGGCATGAAAAGGCCTTCATAGGTTGGTTAAATGTCCCACTTTAACATTTCCTTGTAGTACAGTTGTGGAGGAGATGTTTCTTAAAAGCTGGTATTTTAAAATACTTTGAAATAAACAGAAAGTCATGGATTGGGACAAAAAGTAAAACAGTTCAATTTTGTCAAAATATGCCATTCTAAGTATTAAGTTGAGTGTCTTTAAATGTGACTTTTTAGTGCCACACTCACTGGTTCAAACCTTGTTAAGCATTTGTACAAAACTAAAGGATTGTTTACGTCTGTTGTTACACACGGAAATTAAGAATTCTCACTAACAGCTTTAGGTGTTGTTATAAGCAAGTTTAAGCAGGTCCTGTGTTATAAATAGAGGTAGCAAAAGTACAGACATTCTTTACTTAAGTAGATGTACAGATATTTGTGCTATCAAATACTGCACTAAAAGCTGAAGTACTAATTTAACTTCTTTATCAAAGTAAAAGTAATGAAGTACAGGCTCTAAAATGCACTCAAAGAAAGTAAAACATAGCTTTTGTAAAACACCGTTCAAACCTGTTTTAGTTAAAACACTCTAAAATATCTATAAATTCTCTTTTTGCCTCTTTCATCCCTTTGTATATGATACACCCTGTTCATGGATATACCACATCTTTGTTTTAGCACAGTTTTACAAATGCCCTTCCTGACACAATCCGAGAGGTTAGGCAAATGTGTTAACCACAACAAATTGGAGCCACTACTAGTACGAATAAGCTAAACACGTATTTTTTGCAGTATTTTTGGTATGAATTTGTTGTAACAAGTAGGAATGGTGCACTGTTAGTATAGTTTTGGGTGTGTTTGTGTTCATCTAATGAGTGTAAGTTCAGAAGCTCCTTTTCTGGTCTCTGATTTTGGTCTCTACCAAATCCCGAGAGAATTAAATAACACTTTTATAGCTTATTCAGTGAACCTGTGGGAGAGAAAATCAAAACATAGAAAGACATAGAAAAACCACATTGTGATACATTCCTAATGAAGATGTTCTTACATAATGAGGCACTTAAAGAATCCTGAAAAGAAATCTATGGGAGTATTCCACTAAATATGTTTTACACCACACCCTCGCCACTCCCCACCCAACCCCCACCCACCACCCCTCCCACCACCTTTATAAATATCATTTAGGGGCAAAAGTGACCAAACCTTTTGAACATTTTCATGTAAATAAAACATTACAGATGAATGTACAAATTGAATGATAAATATAATTATGGTTCCCTCCCCATCGATTTACATATTGAAGGAACCTGGTTTAGTCAGCCAAAGATAGCTGCCCAATGACAACTTTGCTATAAGCACCTTAATGACAGCATGAAAGCCCTCTGTATTCAGTCAGGGAAAAGAGTGACTAACAGGCTGCACTGTTTTTACTACATGCGTCACTTCACCCAAAAGCATATTTTTACACTCCATGTCAGTTTTCTTCCAGCTAACAACCCTTTTTCTGACCCACTATGCTGATTTTATACTGGGCAGTCAGCCCAAAGAACTGCAGGACTGAAGCTGCTCTGTTGACATACCACTTACACCATGTGGCTGGTAATATTGATTTTGAAGCATTTGTACAACGAGCATGTCCAGACCAATTCAAAAGACTTATGAGATTTATACTGATTAAAAAGTTTATGCTTTTTATCATCAAGTAACAACAACAGTTTAATACAAAGACATACCCAGACAGTGATCAGGGTAGACTATGGCAGTTAGGCTCTTAAACAAATCACAGACTTGGTCAGCTCTCATTCGTGCACAGATTTAATCATAAATCTTTGGGATGAGCTTTCTGTGTAACACGAGCAGATCATGTTACATGTTTTGATGCCGGTATTTCCCCTGTTCTTGTGTGAGGGGTTAAGAGAAGGTAGTAAAGGTTTGTTTGCTTCCATATTGCTCCCTGTCATCACCAATAAGTAGCTACAATGTGTCTTGAAAGTCAACTTATAAAAGTTTTATGGAACTCAGAGAGCTTAAGCGATCTTCTCCAGCTCTGCAGTAGCCTGCAGCGTGCAGGATGTCTGCTTATATTAATTTCATGGAGTTTAAGAGGTCACCAAACTCATTTGGAGATTCTTACTCATTTATGAACTCTGCAACCCTTCTGTTCTGCAGTGCTTTAAGCTACTGGTGTAGCGATGCTTAAAAATTATATGGAACGTTATATGGCAAGGTGGCAAAGAGGATAGCACATTTGGAGTTTCAAATACATAGAACATGGCTGAATGAAAATGCACTTTGTAATGACATTTACCTGTGTTTTAATGAAAGGTATGCGTGCAAGCTGGTGTTTTATCTGCCTTGTGCGTTGGGAATTGGCCAGCTGGGGGGGGGCGGGTTTGGGATAAGGGCTTTGAGAAAATTGGTTTATCCAATATTCAGAAGATTTCCAATAAGACAATGAGCTACCCAGAAAGCAGCTTAGCTACAGAACAGTATAACTCGCAGCGAAGCTGAGTAAAGGAGCTCACTCGATGGTCTTAACTCACAGAGAAGGGATGCTGACAACAAAAGGGGAAAAAAATCGAGCATTCCTTTCAATTAAAAATAGAGTTAAGATACTAAAGAAGGACTATAAAAAGGAAGTAGTTAAGGATTAGTTCAGAGGTTAATCTGATAGTACTCACTCACACTGACCTCAGAGCAGCCTGACTCTCAGAGTGGGGACAGCTTCACTGTCCACAGAAGCCCTTTGACAAAGCCAGTTTGTGGCAGTCTTTCGTCTGCAGCAGATCTCCCAGTGAGAGTGTTTAAAGCCAATGAGGCCTCACATCTGTGCAGGGACTGAGCTTGGTCAGGGGGATAGTGGGTGATTAATTGATGGTCACATCTCGCTGACTGCTGCCCACACTGCTTTGATGAAGAGGGATTAGGTTGTGCACCATAGGCTTTGCTGATAATAGGAGAACGAAGAGGAAATGCTCATGTCACGCTCCATGGCAAGGATTTCAATCAAAGGACCACATCATTCACAGCACCAAGACTTTCTGAAACAAGAAAAACCCTCAGCTTCCTGTAGTCTTTTTTTTAACTATCATGACTAATAATTGGCTGCATGATTTGGAGAGGGAAAGAAACCCCTCCACATTCGGTGTGTACTATAGTTTGAGTGCCAAATAAGCACAGTATATCCTTTTTTTCATATTACAATCAACAGTAAAATATAATAATGCCACCAATGCTTCCTACACGGAAGCATGCTTGCTCATACAAAAGGATTATTTTCTACCAACAATCCTGACTATGATATGATGAACATGGACATCATAGAAGGTGGGTGAAACTGATTGCCTTGAGGTTGTAAGGTTTAGGTACAGTTTCATCTATCTGAGCCTTTATTTAGCCCCCTATCCTGTCTCAGTACTCGCTGAACTGAGATCAGTCTGCAATTTTCCCTGGAGACAACACTAATGTCACATACCTACTTGGCACACCAATATTTCACATCCAAACCAAACCTATTAAGGATGACTACTTACCATAGACAAGATATGTCCTTCACAGCTGCAACCTTCACATTCAGTGTGTTTTCAATCTTCGCACACATACATGTACACAAGCACCCCATGTGTTCACATACTAGTGCTGTGCATACATTTTATTTTCTTCTTTTTTTTAACATTTCACATGCATTGTCCTCCCTGCAAACTCTATTATCATAACCTTGAAATGACCAGAGCAGAATGCTATGATAAAAAAGAAAACACAAATAACTTTTTTGGCATTTCAGTATACAAATTTGTGTAAAATTAAAAAAAAAACTTTATTCTTACTAAACAGCTGTCTTTATTGAAACCTGTCTTTATTGAAATAAGAAAATAAAACTGTAACGTATCACAACAAGGGTAATCTTAAATTATAAATAACAGTGTATGTTGTTTTTTACAAATTAATTACTATTTTATGTTCTTGCACTTCTTAGTTGCTGCTCCCTTCTCTGTGATGTCCAAAAATTGTTGACTATACAGTTAACTTCATTCATTATCCTGTTGTCATCCTATGCACCACCCTAACTAGCATTAGCCAAAACAGTAGTGAGATAGACACAAGACTGTATTGTTATGTTAAACGGTTTTTGTACTGTATGTTGTATAACTAAGACTGGCAGATAGACTGAGTATCAGCACTAATGAGCAAAAGGAAGCACATGGGCTACACAAGTTACAGCTAGCTGCTTTCCCCTATGCTGCAAGAGAAAAAAAGAGAGGTAAGGTAGAGTTAAGTCTTAAGCTGAATACATGCTTGAGTATTTTAGCTTAACTCCAACTTAACCTCTTGAGCTTGGCCTATCTGCCATAACCACAGTCTTTCTCTAACCTTTCACTGGTACTGTCCCGACCGAAGTATGTTTATTGATTTCAGTGCTCATGTTTTCCCTCTGAGCTTCTCTGTCACCCGACTGGTTGAGACTGCCTGCCGCCCACCATAAGTCTGGTTATATCCAACATTTCTTTATGTTAACAGGAAGTTTTTTTTCCTTTTGTCTACAGTTTCTCACTGTAATGAACCATAGGAAGTCTTTTGCTATGACTTGACATGATGTTTAAAAACAGTTGTTTAGAAAAATCTACAATAATTAACAGTTTGTGTAGGAGCAGTTGTAAAACTCTGTATCTATTTGATTTTTAACTTGCACTTCAATTATTGTGTTAATGTGTCTACACATATAGCAGACACGTTGCAACATTGTTATTTACTTTGGGTCATGTTTCTGTCCATTTTTTGCAAAAGGTTTAATATTTATTCTTTTAGCTTCTAATTTTAATGACTATATAACTATAAATAAATATAAACAAATACTACGTCGTTTAGCTGTTAAATGCAACACCAGCTTGCAAGCTTGTTACTAACTTTTTCTGCCTGTAACTTGGTGTTGAGAAGTTGTGTACAGTATTTTGATTCTTTTCAGAACTAAAACACTGTTAATAGGATAAGCAAACACTGAACTGAAACCAAGCAATAAAGCTCAGCTGAATTGGCTCATTAACAGTTTTTTTTAATGTAACATGAGAAACAGTTGTTTCAGGCATTGTCAAAAAAAAACTGGTTTATCGCAGAATTTCTGCTGATTCGTTTTATCTCTACTGATGAGAAAGACTACTGAGGATTCTTTTGTATTATTTGGGATATTAGAGACTGTGGTACATCTGTTTCCTGTGGCAAAGGATAGTGCAGTTTGATTTATGCTCTCCCTGATTCTATTGAACTACACAAAGGAACGCTCCACCTTGACCGCTCTATTAAAGCAAGAAGCCAAAGTTATCAATCGAGGTGCTGAAAGGAAGGAACTCTTCCCAACAAGCCACATGCTTTCTCCGCCTAATGGATCACACAACGCTGCAGAGAGCAAAAGAGAGAGTGAGTGAGTGAGACAGAGAGAGCAAGATGTGGCTTCTACAGTATGTTTTTGACTGATTATGCATTTTTTCATAAGCTATTCATAGAAGATAGATTCATCATTCCAATTTGTCAAACTAGCAAAGATTTCAATTAATTATGTGCAGCGAAGGACTGGGTGTATTAGGCCTCTCTGTCAGCGCTAGTCTGAGTCCCCATTTACCGGACTCAAAATAAAGAGGTATCAGAGAGGTGCTTGGATCCACCAGTAATTAATTTGATGAATGCCTTAGCGGCACAAACAGTGGCAGCCGTGCATCTTTTCATCAGACACTAGCAGCAGTCTCTGCTCAGTGCTAATTTGCAGGGGGCAGCTCATCTGTATAGTGGATGTGCTTGTGGCTGGGTCTATTCTTCAACCCATGTGCTCACGGACTCCTGCTGTCCAGACAGTGTGTGGGGGCCTTATGTTTTCTGTCAACTTTGTCCTTGTGCCAAGCAACTTGCTCCACTTAATACCCAGTTTTTTGACTCTGTGGCCTGAACCTGATAATGGGAGTCCTACTGGATTAATGGAAGGCGCAGTGCTGTTTTGCTGCCGATGCTCTTGTAGTTTTTCAGGCATAGCGCTCCAGCGATGACAACCATATACTGTGTGCGTGCCAGATATGAAATTGATAAGCACCGTGGCAAAAACTCCAATATGATCAACTACCAATAATCCATTATAGCACAATGCCTTATTACAATCTTTAGGGACATGGGTGCATCTACACAATGATAGATAAAGGATGGAACATGGTGGGAGGCCAATCTAAAATGATGGATCATATTATTGTTATTAGGTGAAAGCTTCAATGGCGGCTATTTGTGATGCACGCTGTCAATGTCGACGGGAACCTGAGCCAAACAAAGAAATAATTGGACCGGTGCCACATAATTCAAGTTCATATTTTCACAAGTGGGGGAACCTCATTATAAATCAGGTCACCCACTGATACAAGACCATAAATCAAAAAAAGACATAGCTCAAACAATTAGATAATTACTAGACCACCATGTCACTGTTGCTAAGATGTTTTGCCACAGAGAGAGAGTGTCAGGAGTAATGAAGAGTACAGAGAACCTACAATCACAAAATATAACCAGTAACCAAGAAGAAATATACTAAGCTGATAAGCTTTATTGGTTGCATAACAACTGCAAGAAAAGTTTTGCAGTAAAAAAAGTATTTAGGATCACAATTAAAATGCTAACTGTCATCTAACTGTTTTAACAGCCACTTTTTGTCAGAAACTACTTAATCTATCTTGTGAAGACACCTGTGAGTTGTATTGGGAAGGGTCTTTAAGTCTTTACTACAGTTTTGCATGGACTGTCAGTGACCCCTAGTGTTACTCAAATTTCCAGTTACACTGCTTGAACGGCAGTTACTCTAATTATATCTATGGCTCTTGATTACCCCTAGGCAGGGAAGCTGCATGAAATCCAGAGGCAGGGGTCCAATTGACCCCAATTGAAAGTGTCATTTCACAGGACTGCCAAGCCGGAGATGCTTGTGCAGCCCAGGATGTGGGGATATTATTTCAACGTTCCTCGCTCAGCTGCATTGTTTGATATTTCAACAGCTCTTCCACTATGTCCCCCTCTGCTTGGATGGGCGGGTGTAGAGCTGCCTGTGCAGTTGTTGTGTCAAACCAGAGTGCAAGGAAGCTCCAACAGCAGTCAAAAATTGAGGTCATAGCACAAGAGTGAACCAACTGGAACAGATTGTTGTGGAACCTCCAGGCTTTTGCAGACACGTGTTGAACCCAGCACAGCATGTCCTCGCTTTTACCTTACTATCCTTCTTCACAACTCCTCTGACAGCAGCTTATGGGCAGGGAGAATATCCAGGCTTTTTGCTTTACTGCTGCTTTCGTTCATCACATGAGTAAATGATATGATGGACAGATGAGCATCTTAATAATATTTTTTACTATAGTCTAAGATATAGAAAAAGATAAAAAGATGTAGCACAAAACATCTTAACTATTTCTACCAGCATTTATGTTAAAAGCTTGAATGCATATACACTGGAATTCTTTATTAAATAATGTTATGAAGATATCAGCAGTAAACTTAAAGGTGTTTGATGCTAGCGCTATAAGATGACGGCTTATTCAGTGTGAGCTTTCTAAACCCAGCACAACAAAATGTTAATGTCTCATTAGATTATTGTCTCTGACACACTTTAAATAGATGTTAAAGCCACTCTGCATAAGGCTCATCTGTTCTACTACAAATCCTATGGAGAAGAGGCAGCGTTTCAAGGCACAATTGATCCTTTAATAATGTCATGGCTGCTGTATGACCCTTGGCAGGAGGTATATTTGTTCTTGGAGGGCGTGGTAGAGAAGTGAAGAGCGTGTTAGGTCTAGTGTGAATAAGAGAGAGAAGCAGGTACGATATCTGTGTTTAAGAACAGTGAGCTCCAAAGTGTCATCTTGTGTTAACAGAGTGCAATTGGTAACTTTTCTGACATTCTGTCATTATTGTCACTTTACATGAAAGCTGGGACTGCAAAGAGGGAGCACTGACAGCAGATTGACCCCAGATGCTGTTCATTTGATTGATATCTCTACAGACAATGATCTTTTTCTGCACTGCAGTGGTGGTTACATAGGGAGGCGTTGGGAGGGGGCAAATACAGGAGAAATGTCACACTAGGGAAGTCAGTGAGGCGTAAAGCCCTGCCTGACGAGTGCAGGGTCAGTGGCTCCTCTCTGCCCCCTTTGTGCCCCGGGTAAAATGATCTAAGTGATTCTGGACCTCTGCCACCGATCCGCTGGAGTGCAGGAGTCAACCGCGTAGGCATGGCAGAGTGAAGACTAGCCGCGGATTTGCTGGTAAAACTGCATGTAGCGTGCTAACGCCTAGGGGACAAACTCATTCCATGTGGTGGTTTCATTATTATATATTTTTTCCCTAACTAAGACATATTATAATAAGACATATAAACCACTTGCATGCTTGTATCCATAAGTAAGAGCCAAAACATGCACATTAAGCACTTGCTAAATGCTACATTTGTTATAACAACTTGTGATGCAAAGGTTTTAATGAAGCTGCTCAACTTTGTACCATATATGGGAATCTTTCTCGTGCTCATAGTGTTTCTTTATTTATATCATGAGTTGAGCCTCCCAGATGATGAATAAAGGGGAGAGGTTAAGATTACATTGTTCTGGTAAATTAGTTGAGAGAATGGCTGCAAGGCAGGAGCCATATCAGTGGCTTAATCCTTAAAGACTGCTGCAGAGTACATACAATATGTCTGGCTAGCTCTCCTTGTAAGCTGTCTGTGTTTGATGATTGCAATCAACATTAATTAAATGTGCCAACATTGGCTTCACATTACCTAACTTGGGGAAGAGTTCACACTCAAATTCGAAAGGTATAATAACACACACATATTCTAGGGCTGTATCCATATGTGCTAAATATATCAAATTAAAACCAGTGAATTGCAATTTGGTGTGATGTAGTGTAAAGGTTCCCATGACTATACATTTTTCATAGTTTATTGTATAATTATAGAAAATCAAAAATGTTTAGGGACGTTAACAGGAAGCAATCAACGTGTCTGCATGCAGATTCGTGCGTTAAAGAGTCAGACGGAGCAAGTTATGTGGCAAGCTCGTCACTGTGCAGGGTAATAAGGTCAATGCAAAAAATAACCCCGGGCCACATTTCCCAGCAAATGTGTAGAAACACACATGCACGCAAGTAAACACACAGACACACCACTCCAGTATCCCAGCCTTATGCTGCAGAATCCAAACCAATCGAGTCAATTGCCAGAAAACATGACATGACCTTTCAGATTCACTGAGCATCAACCATGAGTGGGACTGGCGTGCTTTCCGTTTCAGCGCACCCTCTGCCCCTCCCGCCCACTCCATCACCCCCAGGGCCCTAAACCCTCCACAAATAATTACTCTCGGTGGAGTCTGTACTGCTCAAGACACAGCCAAAAAAACTTGACTCTGATCTTGACCCATACCTAGGGTACTCTCACTATTAAATCATCCCTCACAGGGGTTTTATTATTTGAACAATTCAGTCACCATAAATTGAATATGAGTAAGGTCAAGCTTATGTTTAGACATATTTGTTTAGTGATAAATGTCAGAGGCTACACACCATTCACAGAAAAAATATGTGCAGGATTCCCATTAAATGTCATATTTAAATTATACATAATCACGCTGAGTTATAGAAACACACAGCAAACACACACAGTACCAGTAGTACTACATGGTAGTGTAAAGTAACAAATAGTGCTAATAAGCAGGATAGGGATGTTACTTTCACCAACTGTATGTGGAGCTGCTGACATCAACAACAGAGGCAATAAGCAATAGCACTAAGCATTGATTCCCTCCTAAATGCATATTTAAAGACTTTAAATGATTATGCATCACTGATGTAATATGACTACCACCTACTGGTTAAGAAACAGACTCTGCCAACCATCAGTCCTATCTAGCCCTTAAACAAAACTTTGTATGTCACGATGTTACAATTGGACCTTCTTGTGTGGATGTCTTTTTTCTATAACTATGTTATAATAATAATAATAATAATAATAATAATAATACATTTTATTTGAAAGCGCCTTTCAAAACACTCAAGGTCACTGTACACAGTAGAGTAAAAAGCAAGGATGCAAACTCTTCATTGTCTGGTGGGCAAACGTTGTAATGCAGTCAATGCTTCTTGAGTATCTCACATTTACATCTGGAAAAAGGTACCGAAGCATTCGGGCACACACATCCAGACTGTGCAACAGCTTTTTTCCACAAGCCATCCGTCTCCTCAACAAAAAGGGACTGGACTGATAAACACACACACGCGCACGCACACGCACACACACACACACACACAAACAGTATCACTCAGCTTAACTCAACTACCTCAAAGCATTGAAACTGGACTAACTAATCAACACAAGCGCAAACACACTGACCTACACCACCAAACTATCGTACACACCAACCTGTAAATGCTCTTTTGCACAATATGATTACTGGATTTTTTTGCACTAACTTCTTTACTTCCTAATTTTTGCTGCTACATTAAGGAATGTTTACTGTTCCTGCACTACCTACCTACCAAGTTTTTTTCCTTAGATAGTTAGATAGTTAGTTTTTGTTAATTTATGTTGTAATTTATGTTAGGTCAGTCTGTCTTGTCTCTGCTAGCCAGCTAACTAGGCCTCTTAGTTAGCTAGTTTAGTGTTTTTCTGTTAATTTATGTTGTAAATTTATGTTGCATGTAGCACCTTGGTCCTGGAGGAACGTTGTTTCGTTTCACTGTGTACTAACTGTATATGGTTGAAGTGACAATAAAACCAACTTGACTTGACTTGACTTGACTTTATCTTGGCATTTATGCACATGAATTTTATGTTATTATACAGGATGTATCAAAAGGAATCATCCGATTTCAAAAAGCTTGATTTTTTTAAAGTAGGACCTTATAGTAAATTTTAAAATACATGGCTGAATATAAACTTTGACATACAAAACTTACAACATTCAAACTTCCAGTGTTGACAAGTGCTCAATTAGTCCCCTTCTGGACGCACGGGATATGGCAATAGGATAGACAAAGTTGTCCTTTTGCTAGCATGTCAGGAGTCACTGCAGCCACTGTAGCTGTTTTGCTACCTGCTGGCAACCATGTGAAACTCGCCGATCCCCTTTTTGAACATTTTTTATTGGAATTAAAGCACTTTGACGTTAGATGGTTTTTTCAATGCACCTTGTAATTACATGGATTCATGCTGATATAGCTACAATGAAATAATATTGACTGACATATCTGATCAATTTAATGGTCTATCTATCCATAGTTTTCAGTCACATGACCCAATCGCTGCCCTGGCGTGCAAAACAGTGCTCCAAAATGAACGCAAACAGTGGAGAGTCATTAGTTCTGCAGGACAAAAGTGTTGTTTTTTTTAACTTGTCTCAATCCAAGGCCATATTCTGCCCCGGCAGCATGGGTCATGGTGGAGAAGCAGGGATGGGTGTGATTTGGCCTGTAAGGCAGGGTTTGAAGAGGTGTGTTCACATGTTGGTGCCATACCCTACGCTCTTCTGGCAGCTGTAAATAAACGCTGATTAGTGCATCTGATAGCACAGCAGCTATCTGGCATTTTGTCTAAGTTCAAAGGGTGGCTACAGGGCAAAGGTCGACAGTACAGTTTTTGCCTTCCAGGAGGGCATGTCTGTAGCTCTGACGTTACATGAAAAGACCCAATCAAAGCACTAAACATCCAGCTGAAGTTTCCAAATCACAAACAATTGATTTTCTTGAGTTCAACATTGTTTTTAGTTTCAAACTGGTTTCATAAGACCAGTAATATGTACTGCTATTAATGGATCAATGTTCCTAAAGAGAGACTTGGTAAGTTTTAAAAGAAAAGATAAGTTTAGGTAAATATTGCTGCTCAAAATGAGTGTTACACTCCTAATACTGGAGAACCACTATACTTTAACATATGAAGACAGAATCAACTTACTGAAAGGTAAGTCCATGAAAATGTTAGAATACTGAGCTTCTTTTTTACCCCTTTGTCATTTTTTATTCATTTAAACTTAAGCTACAGAAGACTGTCACTTGCCACAGTCTTTAGCAGGTTTAGTTTACTAATTCACTCTGATTTTACTACGTTCCAGTTTACATTTATGAGCTTAAAAGTCAAGCAAGCCTTTAAACCACAGTATGTGAGGACTCAGGGCTGTGTGTCGGACAGGGTCGTCTGCAGTACGGGGGCCCCACAGGGAACGGTTCTGGCTCCGTTCCTCTTCACCATCTACACTGCAGACTTCTCCCACAACTCCACCCAGTGCTTCCTGCAGAAGTTCTCTGATGACTCTGCTATAGTCGGCCTCATCACTGATGGGGACGACAAGGAGTACAGAGGACTGACTCAGGACTTTGTGGACTGGTGCCAGCTGAACTACCTCCAGATCAATGCCAGTAAAACCAAGGAGCTGGTGGTAGACTTCCGCAGGCACAAACATCCTCCACTGCAACCACTGAACATCCAAGGTATGGACATTGAGACTGTGGACAGCTACAGGTACCTTGGTGTTCATCTGAACAACAAACTGGACTGGACTCATAACTCAGACGCCCTCTACAGGAAAGGGCAGAGCAGGCTGTACCTGCTGCGGAGACTCAGGTCGTTTGGAGTGGAGGGCCCACTCCTGAAGACCTTCTATGACTCTGTGGTGGCCTCAGCCATCTTTTATGGTGTGGTCTGCTGGGGTGGCAGCATCTCTGCTGGGGACAGGAAGAGACTGAACAGGCTGATCCGAAGGGCCAGCTCTGTTCTAAGATGCCCTCTGGACCCAGTGGAGGTGGTGAGTGACAGGAGAATGGTGGCTAAGCTGTCATCCCTGCTGGACAACATCTCCCACCCCATGCATGAGACTGTGACAGCACTGAGCAGCTCCTTCAGTGGGAGACTGCGGCACCCACGGTGTGGGACGGAGAGATTTCGCAGGTCTTTCCTCCCCACTGCTGTCAGACTCCACAACAAAGACTTTAACTGATCATACACACACATCCACAAATGTGCAATAACACTAATGTGCAATAATCTTTCTGGCACCGTTGTATTTTTCACTCTGTTGTATATAGCATTTGTATTCTATTTTTATCCTATTGTATATTTTATTCTATTTTATTCTACTGTATATAGTATTCTATTTTTATTCTATTCTGTACAGTTGTGTACTGTATTTATTCTTATTTTATTTTATTCTAAGTGTCCTTCATAACTTTTGCACTGTCCACTTCCTGCTGTGACAAAACAAATTTCCCACGTGTGGGACTAATAAAGGTTATCTTATCTTATATTATCTTATCTTAAACTCAAAGTTAGTTTTACCTTGTGTTTATGGACTGAGACGTCTAAGCAGGTCATACTGTCAAATTGCGCAGTGTTCCAAGTCTAGAAGACAAAGTCAAAATGTCAGGGGTCAAACCACCAGGTTGAATCACTGAGTGGACTAATTCCTGGTTTGTACACCATTCTGCATGGCAGAACCTGGTAAAGTCATGGATCACTGAGGATTGTAGCAAATGACAGTCAACAGTGAACTTACAACGGTGAAGATTACAAAGTAATCAGCAACCTCAATGTTTAGCCACTGAGCTGTAACCAAGGGATTGTTGCTCACTAAAGTGTGAAACGTTTCTCTTCACAGCTTAACAAAGCAAAACTGACTGCCTGCACAGTATTGAAAATAAAGGCATTCTTTATTGCTGATCAAAAAACTTCTTATACCTTTCTTAATAAAAAGCTATCAACTCTGCAAATTCAGAAAAATGAAGACTGTAAATGGTAAAGTGTGCATACTACTAATATGGGTAGGTGTGTTGGAAATCAACAAATAAATGCTTTTTTATATCAAATTGTGCCTCATCTCCACTTCACGTTTTCATTCTTGCTGCATATTTTTCCTTTCTAGCTTATTTGTGGGAAAAGGTGCACATCTGTGACTTTCTGTGCTACCTATTGTTTAGACATCTGCAGTGGTGAGCTTCTGTAAAGAAAAATCTCTCTCTCCTTTGTATCTTACTCAGTGTGCCAAAGTGTGTATCCATCCCTTAAGGACTACCACTGAAAAGCATGGATTCCTCTCACAGCTGCAGTGTGTCAGGAGAACTCTTTGTGTTAGATTGTGTATGTCAAGAAAGTTTTATAAGTGGGTGAGAGTTAATTTACAAGTTGATTTGCGGCATGTTTTTATGAACATCCATACAAGGACACACTGAATTCAAGTTGCAGAACTGTAAAAAGGTTGATGTGACAATTCATTAACTAAAGATGGAGACATATCAAAACCTTGTTGATATGTACCTTGATAAATAAGTGAAATGAGTGCTGTTTTTCTTTCAGCATAGATAAAATACATAACAAGAGCACAGATAGCAACTATGTGAAAGTCAAATGTCTAATTTTTTTTGGCCTTTGTCTTTTACTGTCATGGTTTTAAATGGTCCTTGTGTCTCTACCATTTTTCTATCTCCACTTTGTTCTCTTCCTCTCTCTCTGTTTATGTTCTTACTGCTCTGCGTGTGGGTGTGTTTATCTACCTTACAAGGGCGGGATCCTCCTGGGATCTCCGCCCTCTCTTGGACGCACCTGCATCAATCAAGCACCTGTGGATCATCTGGCAATCAGCTGTTTGCTACTTAAGCTGGGACCTGACCTTTAGTCATTGGCTGAGTGTTGTCTAACCACGGATGGCCCAGCAGAGTGCCAAGCGAGTCTTTGTTGCTTGGTGGAGTTAGGAGATTGTATTTTGGGGACCATCCTTCCATTAGATTTTGATATACTGGACTTTTGAACTCAGCGCTTCAAAAAGCCTTTGTATATAGCACTATCTGCACCAACATTGTAAACAAACTCACTGAACTTTCATTCCTGAGTCCTGTGTTTGATTTCAGCCAGACAAACCATGACATAAATAGATTTAAAGACTGATACAATTCAAGGTCGAGAACATTTAACCCTAAACATTCAGCTTATTCCACTGTCACATCTGCATCATCAAATTAATGTCAAACTACAACATATTTTTGCCTCTGAGAGGGTAAACCTTTGTGAAGCACACCAGGGAGGATCCAACAAGTCTCTTTTCATTTACCTCAAAATGGGGAAGGCAGAATGGTGCAGGGCCATAAGCCTTAATACAACAATCTTATTTCATGGAGGATACTGCCCTTTTGCCCCTTTTGTGCCTCTGAAGTTGATTTGAAGTCATGGTTTGTCCTTTTGATATGATGTTGGGTCAGACCAATTTGCCACCTGGTGGGGTAGGGGAAGTAGGGAGGTACATTTTTTAATTGTCAGGTCACTTGGTGCAGGGACAGAAGATCCTTTGGGCACATTGTCTGTCTTTGTGTGAAGGACCAGCCATCTGAAATCCCCCACCTCATTATGAGAGAGGGGAAAGATTAATTGACCAGTTCACTGACTGGCAGCCTCAAGACAAGATCAACTTAGCAAGGGAACTCAGCAATTAACATTGGACTACAGCACCTTTTCTTATACCAAGAGTAATCCTTTTATCATTAGTCTTTATAGTTCTATGAGGAAGATCAAGACTAAGTTGCCCTTTGTCAAAGGCACAAAAAAAGCTATAGACTTTGACAGCATCACTTAATTTTAGTGATAGCACGGATACTTCGGCTACTAAAAAGACTTTAAGTGAGGTTACAATAGACAATTTTAGTTGATAAATTAACAAAATATTAACAAAAATAAATGATATTTATAAAATATTACATCATGAAATGCCAATCCCATTACTAATATATTAACTGCATGTAACAACTTTATGGGGCAATTCTCTTCAGATTAACTTCTCTGGTTGAGCGGATGTGGCATTCTGACATAGATTAAGCTTAAAATATTTTTTATATATTATTATAAATTAATATATTCAAATATTAAATGAATCGTTCCCTAACAAAAAGCTTTCCAAGAAGAAAGATCTTCAATTAAGTTATTTTCACAAATATATTTTATATACTAGCAAACCCAAAAGGAGACAGTGACTATCCATCAGTTATGAGGATGAATAGGTCCCGACAACAGAGGTGTCAGTGATGCGTTGCCAACACCTGCTGGTTCCCATGACGTTTGCATCACTAATAACAATACTGATTTTGACAGAAAGCATAAAATGCATACCTACGTACATGCAATCTCTAACACACAAACACTCTCTCTCTCTCTCTTTGCCTTTCGTGTGAACGCGAATGCTTTAGGGGGGGAACAGAGTGCTGAAAAGATGTCATCATCACTCTCTTCAGGAGGCCATTATAGAAAGGAAGCTAATATACTGTGCAGATATTTCGGCATCTTTTTCACCAAGGGCTGCATATCCCTTGTGGGTGATCGGTAACATTGGTTGACATTTCCCTGGCTCCAATTAACCTTCAATTTGACTCTCAGTTTTGCCTGTCCTCTTTTATTGTCTTCTTGAAAAAGTGGAAAAGGGATGGCAGGGTTGGAAACAAAAATACCTTTTCCTGATGTTGACCATTTCCTTTTTTGCTCTAATTGTTTTCTTTCCCCGTGGATGCCCACAAAAAATAGAACAAGGATGTGTTTCATCAGTAGGTCATGGCATTATCCACAAAAGGTTAATACAGTACTGGTCTGTATTGTATTGTATAAAATACCTTGAAATGGAAGACAAGTGCAAGTATGTTTTGTTTGTAATACAGGCAGATACTTAAAACACTGTGTAGTAATATTATATTCATTGTGATTTTCTTTCCCTGAAAATCAATTTGTGTTTATTTTTAGTCAGGTATTGTTTTAATATATCTGTAAGAATTTGTCTTTATCTTAAGCTATATTAGTTGTGGTACCGCAGTCAGTGATTGTTTGGCTTGCAGAGATTACAAAAATGCAATTTGTACTACAGCATCCCTCCAACATGTTGCTTCTTTTGCTTTTTACCGTGGTTCATCTAGCGGTCACTGACTGCCAGCGTTGCACATGTAAAAACAATCTGACAATTTACAAGTCACTTCATCTTCTACATTTGTTCTCAGTGCATGGAATTCCAGAGCATCCCCTCTTGTACTATAACAAACAAAAAATAACTGTGAATCAAACCAATTTTTCTGACAACTGCTCATTAGCTAACTTGGCATTTGGTTCATTAGGTTAATATAAGACAGAAGTCACTACATTTGGAAAAATGCACTCACTGAACAAATTATATACACCTTGCTAGTACTGTGTTGGATCGCCTTTTGCTTTCAGAACTGCCTTAATTCTTTATAGCATAGATTCAATAAGGTGCTGGAAACATTCCTCAATTTTAACATACACACACACAGTTGCTGCAGATGTCTGCGCATCCATGATGTGAATCTTCCATTTCACCACATTCCAAAAATGTTTTATTGGATTATGCTCTAGTGAGGCCATTTGAGTACAGTTAACTCAGTGTCATGTTCACTAATGTTTAAGTTTGAGGTGATTTGAGCTTTCTGCATTATGCAGCTAGAAGAAATCCATCTGAAGATGGGTACACTGGGGTCATAAAGGATGGGCATGGTCAGCAAAAATACTAGGCTGTGGCTTTTAAACAATGCTCAACTGATACCAGAGTTGGCAAAAGTACAGACATTCTGTACTTAAGTAGAAATACAAATACTACTATTAAAAAATACTTTAATAAAAGTTGAAGTACTGATTCAACTTCTTTGCTCAATTAAAAGTAAAAAAGTACAGGCTCTGAAATGTACTCAAGTAAAAAGTAGCTCTTTGCAGGATACTTCTATTTTTGTGCAATGCTAACTGAACCATGTACTTTATTAACATAATGATAAAATAATATTAGTAGATAGGAATACAAACTTTAACTCTATTTGTTTTAAAATTATTATTTTATTCTCAGCTTGAATCTGAAAGAAAAAGAAGGAAAATAAAAAATATATCTCTATTTTCTGTTGCCTACATTCTAGAGGGTGACTTTGCCTTTAAACAGGAAAATGAGTACAGTCAGGGGTTAAAGTGGACTCAGCAGGTGGGGGAACCCTAAAATTAGTTGTAATGGCTCAGTGTGGCAAAGAATCATAACAATACAATAATATTTACTGAGAACTCTAGTAGATTTTCTTAGTGTACAGGGTGTGATCAACTGACTTGCTGCTCTTTGTGGATGTAGACAACTGAATTCAACCAGATGTCAGCAGATGTTTCATGAGTTGTCCTGGCTGATTTCCATCCCCTACAATGACAGTACACTGTTTGTGCTGTCTTTTTTCTAGATGGTATAAAGTTGACATAAGGGTGGAATTCAGTGAATTAATCTAAGCATCATCAGCCAAAATTTATATGAATCTGTGTTGCACTTGATGTAACCTTACTCTGACCATGAAACCATAGCCACTGCCCACCAGTCACACACTGTTCAGTACTTTAAATCCATCACAATAGCGCAAACTAATCCGTTTATCCTGCACTAACCTGCAGAGGATGTTCATGCATTTCATGCAGGATTTTCATTACTACCTCAGTTTGATTTGTAGCATGTTTCACAATATGAAAAAACATAATGTCACATGTACAGACCCAATATCTAACTTAACCCTGGAGAACCCATGGGGTCAGATCCGACTCCATTGGTTTTCTAGGGAAACCATGGGGTCAAATTTGACCCCATGGTTTCTCCAGGGTTAAAAACATGAGGACTTGATGTAAACTTTAACTAAGTAGTCTTTACCTTTAAATCTAACCTCTCTTCTTGCTCTCCTGTCCTGTCTTTCTTATCTTTCTCCATCTCTGAGTGAAGTTAGCTCTTTCTTTTCTCTCCTTTTGAAATACAGCAGCTGGACCTTTGGCTAACAACATGCTGCAAGAAACTGAACGCAAACAGCTTGTGTGTTTGCTGATGTTTGTTTGGGTTTTTTTTTTTTTTTCGCCTGTCCTGTTTGGTTCTTTTGCCATCAGAATTTTTGTCTGAAGGCCAAGAAAGATGCTGATGTTTGTTGAGCTAATAGAAACGCTGCATTTGAAATGACCTGACACTTAAAAAAAAGAAGTCACTCCCTTTATGCTCCCCACTCCACTTTTGTAGCACTAGCTGAAGTACCTGCAACTTACAGACACTTGGAGTGGTTCCGGTGTCCTTGCAAAAACAACACTTTTAACCCCTGACTTTGGCACGCATCACCTCTTTATATGCGACATCTTCTGGTGATCAATACACGAACAGGACTGCCATTCACATGTTTCTGTTTAGGCTCAAATTGGCTTGGTGTTTGAAGGCTGGCAGTGATGAAATAATAACTCCACCCAAATGCGTTAGGGCAAAAGTAACAAGCCTGTTTTGAAAATGTGAGGAGTAGAAAGTACAGATACTTGTTTAAATAAAGAAGGGATTAAAAGTAAAAAGCAGTCAGAAAAAAAACTACTCACATAAAGTACAGATACCTGAAAATTCTACTTAAGTACAGAAACGACATATTTGTACTTTGTTCCTTCCCACCTCAGACTGATTTTAAATCAAATCAAATCAAATCACTTTTATTGTCACATCACATGTGCAGGTACACTGGTACAGTACATGCGAGTGAAATTCTTGTGTGCAAGCTTCACAAGCAACAGAGGTGTGTATAAATACTATAACATAAGAACAAGCAAAATATAAGAATGGGTAAATCTGAGAAGTATATGAATAAATATATGTACAATATAAGAGTGTATGCGCATTACTGAATGCGTATACTAAATATATATATCTACGTGTGTGTGTGTGTGTGTGTGTGTGTGTGTGTGTGTGTGTGTGTGTGTGTGTGTGTGTGTGTGTGTGTGTGTGTGTATAAATTAAATAGAATAAACAATAAAATAAAATATACAGAGGTTGGCAGTTGGAAATGTGCAAAACAAGTGGCATTTATGTACAGTATGGAGTGCATAATGTTGAAGTTCCAATAGTGAGGGTGAGGTGTCTATGAAGTGTTCAGCAGTCTGATGGCCTGATGGAAAAAGCTGTCTCTCAGTCTGCTGGTTCGGGACCGGATACTGCAGAACCTCCTTCCTGATGGAAGTAGTCTGAACAGTTTATGGCTGGGGTGACGGGAGTCCTTGATGATCCTCCCCGCCTTCCTTAGGCACCGCTTCCTGCAGATGTCCTGGAGGGAGGGAAGCTCACCTCCAATTATCCGTTCAGAACACCGCACTTTAAGGAGCTCAAAGTGTGCGGAGAAAATATTCCCCACACCATCAGCAGACTGAACCGTTGGTACCAGTCAGGATGCATTCATGTTTGCACCAAATTCTGTACCATTCAAATGCTGTAACAGAAATCAAGACTCATCAGACTCATCTTCTATTGCCTGATTTTAGTAAGCCTGTGTGAATTGTAGCCTCAGTTTTTTTTTGTTCTTAGCTGACATGAGTGGCATCTGGTGTGGTCTGCTGCTGCTGTAGCCCATCTGCCATCAGCCCAAATCTTGGTTGTAACAAGTGGCTTTTTGAGTTCTCATGCCTTCCTATCAGCTTAAAGCTGATATAAACCCTAGAGATGGCTGTGTAAGAAAATCCCAGTAGATCATCAGTTTCTGAAATACTTCGACCAGTTGATATGTGACCAAGAGCCATGTCACATTCAAAGTCCCTTAAATCACCTTTCTACTTTCAGATGCTTGGCTTCAGTAAGTCATCTTGACTGTGTCTACATACCTTCATTTTACCTTCTCTGGTAAATCAAATTAGTTTGCATATTTGTTTACAACAGTTGCATGTTTCAGTAGAAAACTTATATTTGCACCAGAATGCTAATAATCGCATTGCAGGAGGAAGCCATAACTTAAAATGCAATGTTAATATCTTGTCCCGCACCTTTTAATGCATTGCACACTTGTCCATTCCCATTTAAAGTATTTACCTACACTGTGTGTCATTTATAGTTTGCTGTCACTAGTGATCTATAGATTGCAGTAAATAAGACTATGCATACACATTCATTCAAGTTATAGTGTTAATGTGATACTGGTGTATAACAGCAACTGTTCACTATTCTTTAGAAATCTACTACTTTCCAAAAACATTTTGGCTGAAAAGACCACGCATTAACACAAGGTTACCAAAGCTTGTGACCTTGTTAAACTGAAGTACAAGCTAGAAACACAGATGGCATCATGATCCAGTACAATGCCCCAAATGTCCTAGCCCTGGTATTCAACTAGGGCGAGGTTATACAGAGCCTCAAATCTCATAGGACTGGAGTGTTAGCTCAACGTCAATCACAGTAATGATATCTGACACAGTGGTGAGGGTGGTGACAGGGCAAGGTTATGTGTCACTGTACGCTCATGGCCTGCATGAAGACCAGGACTGCCAGAGCTATGTCTCATGTGAGGGGTCACCCTTAGGGTCCAGAATCCAAATTAATATACCCCACACACAGTTCCACTGCACCTCTAAGCAAACCGCTCCCCCAGTCCCCTGGATGAAGGCCTTTGTTGACTTGAATAGTACCCAGAGAGCACATCAGCACTGACATTATATTATAATATGCAAGGATGCTTGTTGTGCATGCAGTTCCTGTCTTTCTCATTATGTAGATGGTATTAATATTTATTTACTTATTATGAATGACCCCATCCTGGTTTTTAGAGTACTACCAAAAATCATTTTTTAAGTTAATTCACCAGTATTCACAATCTCTTTAATTCAAATTCAAATTTTAATGCTAAAATATAATTATTTTTGTTATCTATGTGAATGATTTTGTTCTTCTTAAATTGAACACATACTAAATGCCCCAACTGTGGTACACTGTGGCTTATACAAACATTTAATCACTTACTGGTAAATAATGGGTTAATTTAACAATAAATTGCAAACCTGATTAGTGAATATTAAGAGTTTAATAGTAATATTAAACATATTCAGGTTAAAAATATATTAAAATGCAGAAAATACATCAAAGCTTCCATGTAAGAACCTTAAAAAAGGTAATTTTCACTTTATAATTGAGTTAGATACTCCAAAGATAATTGCAAAGGCTTTAACAACAGCACCCAAGGACTGTACAAAAACTTTGATGTGGTGTCGTAGGGCGTCACACTGGAAAATAAAAAGCTCTGTAAAGCTCTCTCCATGCCTTCAAGATGATACATCATACTCGATATGGTTTTATGAAAAATTCAAGGTCATTGTTTACTTTGGGTTCTAACAGTCAATGTCAAATGCTTACCCAACCTAGGTATTTATGTCTACCAAGACCTAGTATATTCTTGTAAAGTTTGAAGAAATTTTAAAGTTTTAAATGATTTCCACATTCGGTGTGACCTTGACCTGATTTTCATCAAAATTAAATCAGCTCGAGCTGTTACTGGTATCGACCATCAGGCAAAATTTGAAAATTATATCTTGAAAACTGTACCCACTAGACCCGATAACAAACAGACAGATAAAACCTGATTATATACTCCCTCTCTCCGGTTGAAGAATAAATACTAAATACTACTAAGCTGAATCAAAAAATTATTTGAACCCATCAAAAAATAAACCTTGCTCAGTCTATAGTCTTAGTAGTCCCCATATACAAATAACCAAGCATTATTGTGTTCTCTCAAAGCATAGATAACATCAATTTTCATAACAGCTGTACCTCCCTTGTCAACTCAACATTTAGTCTTTCCAGGACTCTGAGAACTTATGTGCAGCCACTCCTAACTATTACAGCACACCACCACTCTTGCAGTAGCATGAGATCTAAGCACGCAGCGATGATGTGTTGGTTTGAATGTTCCTCTACTGGTGATGGATTGTTGAATTACGCCCCTCAGTGTTGTGAATCACGTTCACCTGGGCAGCTGACGTTTAATCAATAAACATCTGAACTGCTGCCATGACCCCGAGTCATAACGATTCAGTTTGGTTTCCCCACGCCGACTACTGCAGGACCCCCACAGATTCCTAAGACAAAGCTGCAGTTACCTGTGGTTCATCTCAACATCCATCCAGCAGATGAAGCCAAAACTCTCACGCTCTATTTTTTGCAAGACAAATAATCAAGTGTCTTTCACAGTATACAGCAATCAGGTATAATCGGGCCTGTGTCAACACTTCAATAAAAATGAACAGAACTACCGTTGCCCTTGTTGATTGCAAACTAAATGTGCACATACACTGATTATGAACTAGTTTTATTTTACCCCAACAACTTTCTGATAGTTTCTATAAAGATAATTTGGGTGTAAGTGAACAAAAGTTTAGGAACAATGTTACCAAAAAAAGAAAAGAAAGAAAAAGTTGGTAGATGTGGGTCAAAGAAAAGTGAATGAAACCAGTGTTGGGCATATAAATACTGCAACATCATATGTGATCAAATTTTTGTTTTTGTGTGGTTTTGTGAGAAAAGGTTCAAACCTTTGGCTTTAGAAGTATATGTGAAGGTATCACAAATTAATCACCCAATAAAAATAGAAACTTTGAACACAGGATAGTGAAACATGCAGTAATGTGGCCAAACAGCAGTGAGTTCACAGATGTGGCATACATGAATCTTTCACCTCAATGAATATTTAATCCTGATTCTGAATCATTTAAAGCAAACCCCTTCTGGTATTCTGTGGGCAATGTGGTTTTATCCCCACTTCTCTGTCCCTCTCCCACCTCTCTTTCACTTGTTTTGCATTTCTTCTCTCTATCTCTATCTCTCCCTATCTCTCTGTCATCTGGACAAGCTGTTCAGTGGCCCTGAAATACGGCAAATCATGCCGCTCTGTTGATCACCATTAAGTGTTACACCTTGAGTCTGAATGCAATGTAAATGATATGATGATTCCCTCTAAGGCAACATTAACTTTACTTTCATTCAGCTTCTTTAAGTGAAAGGTGACTTTATGAGACAATGAAGTCAACAGTAAGCTTCACTTCAATAATGCAGAGGTTGTACTGGCAGAACATACAACAAAAACAACTCCTTAGGAGTAAGAGTTAATCAGAGAACATGATATCAATTACTGCAGAATGATTTTCTTTAATTAAGAGACAGGTTTATATTGTCACTACAAAATCAGACTGGCATTTGAGGTTACTTTGGTGTCTTGTTAAAGGAGTCAGCTGGAGGTCATTTGTGGTTTCTGGCTGAATGAGTATGCACAAGTGGAAAGCAACACTACAATAGCAATAGCAGGTCTGCTATTGTGGTATGGCAGAACATGGGTCATGTCTTCATCTGTAAGAAGTATTTAAAACTGATAATTCACCCGTGTGGCTTGGGAGGAATTAAGAGTTTGGACAGCCACCCAATAGCCATAGTTAACGGTAAGCTATATACAGTAGTTAGTTAGCGACGCAGTGCTACTTTACTCACTTAACTGTGCACTCTGTAGCACTTGTCAAATATTAAATTCTTCTTTGATGTCAATGAACAACTTGCAGTGTAACTTAAAATTGATTACTGTAGTTTGATTTCCAATGTGAAGGAAACACATTATGGCAGATATGCCTGACACGTTCCAGTGACCTGAAAGTACCGCTGCACTGAAAATTGTTTATCTAAATGTACCGTATTTTTTGGACCATAAGCAGCACCGGATTATAAGGCGCACTTTTGATTTTTGAGAAAATTAAAGGATTTTAAGTGCACCTTATAGTGCAGAAAATATGGTAAAGCAAGTGGGAAGTTTGTTAAAAATTACTTCAAAAGTCACAGTTGTGTAACTAAATGTCTGGGAAAGGAGCTGACACTGACACATCTCTGTGCAATAGACACACCCAATTGACTGAACAGATGTGCTACTGAATGCTACTCTGAAGGGATTCATATGAAAGCATACAGTAAAAACAAAGTAGAGACTAGCTATTCCAAAGAACACTCAAATAAGCACTACACTTTGATGCAGAGGTCAGTTTAGAAATTACAGACTGCTTCTATTCGCGGACAATCAATCACAGTTAAGTGTGCTTATTTTCTGAATTTGACTCTTAGTCACATATCCGATTATTTTTTGCTAGCTGAATTCAACTTCCTGTCCAAGTTAATACATGCATTTTAAACACGGTCAGAAGCAGTTTATGACTGTTGCTGGGTCAACTGTAAAATGTGTCAGTGGATGAGTAGTTAAAGATTTCTTTGTTTTACTACAGCACCAAATCTTTGTCATATACACTTAGGTCCACTAATATTTGGACACAGACAACTTTTTTCTAACTTTGATTCTGTACATCACCACAATTAATTTTAAATGAAAAGCCTCAGATGCCATTGAAGTGCAGATTTTCAGCTTTAATTCAGTGGACTGAACAAAAAGATTGGATAAAAATTGGATAGTCTTGAACTCATGGACATCACCAGATGCTGGGTTTCCTCCTTTTTAATGCTCTGCCAGGCCTTTACTGCAGCGGCTTTTAGTTGCTGTTTGTTTGTGAGCCTTTCTGTCTGAAGTTTAGTCTTCAAAAAGTGAAATGCATGATCAGTTGGGTTAAGATCAGGTGACTGACCATTCAAGAATATTGCACTTCTTTCTTTCTTTAAGAAACAACTGCATTGCTTTGACAGTATGTTTTGGGTCATTGTCCATCTGTATTATGAACCATTATGAAACAATGTATTTAACTCTAAACACCTCAGAATTAATTCAGCTGCTTCTGTCCTGTGTCACATCATCAATAAACACTTGTGTCTCAGTGCCACTGGCAGCCATGCACACCCAAGCCATCACGCTGCCTCCCCCATCTTTTACAAATGATGTAGGAGGCTTTGGATCATGTACTGTGTCACATCTTCTCCATACTTTTTTCTTGTGATCATTCTGGTAGAGGTTGGTTGTGGTTTAATCTGTCCAAAGAATGTTTTTCCAGAACTGATATTTTTAGATGTTATTTTTAGAAAACTCCAATCAAACCCTTCTATTTCTAAGGCTTATGAGTAGCTTGCACCTTGCAGTGAACCCTCGTATCTACTTCCATGCAGTTGTCTCTTTATGGTAGACTTGGATATCGATACGCCTTCCTGCTGGAGAGTGTTGTTAACTTGGTTGACTGTTGTGAAGGGGTTTCACTTCACCATGGAAATGATTCTGGGATTATCCACCACTGTTGTCTTTTGGGACGTCCATGTCTTTTTGTGTTGGTGAGTTCACCAGTGCTTTCTTTCTTTCTCAGGATGTACAAAACTGTATATTTTGCCACTCCTACTAATGTAGCAATTTCTCAGATGTTTTTTTTTCTTCTGATTTCGCAGCTTAAAGATGGTTTCTTTCACCTGCAAGGAGAGCTCCTTTGATCACATGTTATAGGCTATATATATGTTATAGGTTATATGTGCACCTGTTTAACTGTTCATTAATGCAAAATCTAATCAGACAATCACATGAAGGGTTGATTGAAGTGACATTGAATATGAAATGGTTGTTTGTACCAGGGAGGCTGAAAAAATGAACGCATGGATCCATCCTCCCTTGCATCAACGGTTCAGGTTGCTGGTTGTAGTGTAATGTTGTGGGGGATATTCTCTTGGCACACTTTGGGACCTTCATTAGTATCATTTGAATTTCATTTAAATACCACAGCCTACTTGAGTATTGTTGCTTACCATGTTCATCCCTCTATGACCACAGTGTACCCATCTTCTGATGGCTGCTTCCAGTAGGATAATACACGGTGTCACAAAGTTCAAATCTTCTCAAACTGATTTCTTGAACATAAGAATGACTTCATTGTTCTTAAATGACCTCCACAGTCACCAGATCTCAATCCTGCAGAGCACCTTTGGGATGTGGTGTAATGGGAGAAATGAGAGATTCACATCATAGGTGTGTGACAAATCTGCAACAACTCTATAATGTAACAGAGTCAACAAAAATCTAGCGAAAATAAAAATATCACATATAATATCAGCTGACTCCATATGGAACTAAAATGGCAAATAAAAGACAGGGATAATAAATACAAATAAATTTGTCTGGGAAATCTTCAAGTAGTGCATGTTTTTAATGTGTTGTTTTTATATTGCTTAAGCTAACTCTTTTTGGCTAAAGTCCCCCCGTGTGTTAAATTAATACCTTTTAAGTTATGTTTCAGTCTTTCAGCATGGAGAATGAGTTTGATTATCATTCAAGTTTGCTACTTAAGTGACATTATAGGGCTTTGGACAAAGAACTGTGAAAACTGGTGGCAATGGTCAGTTAATAATTAGCTTAGCATTTATCTTCTATGTACCAGCAGCTCTTGAGCTGACCCATGCCAATGTGCTGCAACCTACAAAGTGTTTGACTGTCTGATTCACAAGACTAATGAGAGTAAACCAGATAATGGCATTTCAGGTCTCAAATATATTTCATACAAACAGTACAGTTTTGGACTTATGCTTAGTGCAGTTTCTTTTCGCTATCTTTGTGTTAGCATGCTGATTGTAGCGGGCTGTTTCTGTCCTGGATGCACTTTTCACTTCAATCACACTCTTGTCCTTTTGTGCAATAAACATAAAAGTAATTTCCTGATTTCCACTCCTTAAAGGCAATTTCACCATTTTTCTCCTCCTGTGCACAAACTGAAATCAGTTGATTGTAAAACAAGTGTGCAGAAAGAAAAAAACATGTTTGGGGTTGTTGTTAATACATTAACACATTACATTACTGCACTACTGAAAAATGTGATGTGATTACAGTAAGATGGTGGTTTTTTTGTTTTGTTTTGTTTTTTACCAAATAGTGATTAAAGCATATTGTGTGACAAAAGTAGGCTTCCATAATAATGTTAATTATTATTTTCTATGTCTGACAAATAGTTGTATTAACCACAGATGCACCAGAATGAGCTGCATTATTTTGGAATTGATTTCAGTACAGCTGGATATAGCTAGATGAAATACATAAACACATTTTATTAATCAGTTATTTCCATGTTTTTACTCAGTCTGTCTTTTAGAAGACGGGAGGAGCTTCTCATCTATGAGAAGTTGAGACATCAGAAGACATCAGTGAGTAACTAATAACAGGAAAGGATTAAAATAATGCCAGAAAACACTTGGTATCGCCTAACAGACGAACTTAAATGGCAAGTTCTGAAAGACCAATAGCCCCATCTAGTGGTAAAATGAGATACCACCACTACGGTGAGGGTTTTTTTTTTATAAACTCCGGTCCTTTGCTTTAGGACAGAGGGACTAATATTAAGGTTATGACAGACTCTCAGCTCAAGACTGTGTGCTGCTTGATGCTGTGCTCACCATCCCATTTTTTTCACCAGCAAAATTACAGCAGGCAAATAACTTGAGTCTCAGCGACTTGGATGAACTGTAATGACTATTTTCCACCAACAGATGTCAGAATCATAGAAAATGATCATTTTAAGCAGAAAATACTAAAGGGCTGTCTTTTATTTATATATATATATATATATATATATATATATATATATATATATATATATATATATATATTATACCTCATTTTATGTTTATGAACAGTTTCTTGTCATCTATCTGTAAAATGGGTTTTTGCATTGGGCATTACTGCTGTCTTGTATTTTGTAATTAATACTTTTGGTCATTAATTCTGCTATCTTAATATTCAGCAGCAGTCCCCTAACTGTAAAACAGATTCTTCAGCTTTTAAGTTCATGTTGATTTTGTTTACACCCCAAAATAGGTATACAGAAACACAACAAATACAATATTTGAGAGTTGTTTTATGGACTGAAGCAACATTATAAGTAAAAACACCTCACAGCATGTCTCTTTACTTATGAATCCACCTTGACATTTGCCATTTGTACTAGTTTGGATTCACTCCGATGTTATTGTTGCATAGGTAACAGATTTAAGACCAAAAATAGTACAGCAATTGGAATCAGAATTTATACAGTGCATTGAAAAAGTATTTAATCCCCTTCCTGATTTTTTAAATTACTTTGCATATTTGTCATACTTAAATATTACACATCATCAAACAAATTCAAAGCCATTTCTAAGGCATTGCGACTCTAGTGTACGATTATTCACAAATGGAGACTTGCCACTCCTGGGAAGGAGTGGCCAGCATACCAAAATTACTCCAAGAACACATAAATGACTCATCCAGGAGGTCACAAAAGAACCCTGAAAGCCAAACCAAAAAGATAAACCAAAAAGAACGCAGAGCTTCGTGTTACATTTGCCAAACAACATCTTCATGATCCCCAAGACGCTTGTGAAAATATTCTGCAGACTGATGAGAAAAAAGTGAAACTTTTTGGAAGTTTGAGTGCCGTTATATCTCAAATAAAACTAAGACAGTGTTTCATTAAGGAACATCATACCAACAGTCAAACATGGTGGTGGTAGTGTGATGGTCTGGGGCTGCTCTGCTGCTTTGGGACCTTGACAACTTGTGTAATTGATGAACTATGAATTCTGCTTTATGCCAAAAAGTCTTGGAGAAAGACCAACCATCACTTTGTGTTCTGAAGCTCAAATTCAGGTTATGCAGCAGGACAACACACCAGCAAGGTCACATCTGAATGGCTCAAAAAAAGACAAAATGAAGGTTTTGGAGTGATCTGCCTGGACTTAAATCTGATTGAGATGCTCTGGTTTATGCTTGAAAACCCTCCAGTGTGGTTGAATTAAAATAATTCTACAAAGAAGAGTGGGGCAAAAGTGATGTGAAAAACTTGTTAATGTTTATCACAAACATGTGATTGTACTTGTTGCTGCTAAGGGTGGCACAACTGGTTATTGGGTTTCAGGGACTGAAACCCAATAACACTCATGATACACTCATGAAAATTCCATTATCTTCAACTCTGCTACCTCCACCTTCAGCATTTTTAGTGCCACTGTCTCTAGACCAGGGATGGGCAATCTCAGTCCACGAGGGCCGGTGTCCCTGCAGGTTTTAGATGTGTCCTCGAACCAACACAGCTGATTTAAATGGCTGAATTAGCTCCTCAACATGTCCTGAAGTTCTCCAGAGGCCTGGTAACGAACTAATCATGTGATTCAGGTGTGTTGACCCAAGGTGAGATCTAAAACCTGCAGGGACACCGGCCCTCATGGACTGAGATTGCCCACCCCTGCTCTAGACCATATGTCATAACAGGTTCACTACTATCTTTCACTCTTGCACTCATCTCCACCCACTCAACTTCGTTTGCACTCTGTTCTTTGTCTCTCTTGTGCACTGTCCATTGCTTTGCATAGTTGAACTCAGGCATTTAAACCACTACCCTGATAAGATTAAAGCAACAAAACTACAAACAAAAACTACAACTGTGAAAATACATTATTGACTCCTATTCAGCAGCTGTTTGTGTTATTACCAGAAGACTTTCTATAGAGTATATTCCTCCATTACTTAAACAGCTTCACTGGCTTTCTGTAGAATATTGGATTAATGTTAAGATTCTGCTTCTTACTTTCAAGTATCTCTATAATCTCATTCCTGTATATCACTCTAATCTGCTGCATATCCTCCTCACCACTCGTCATACTCTGAGATCCTCCTCCTCTGTTTGCATGACCACTACGAACTTTAGAGTAACAAGCAAAAAGACTGAAAATTAAATAAAATTAAATTGAACTGACAACAAGTTTTAAAACCCGATTAAAAAACCTTTAATAACACTTTATAACACTTTGGTCTATCATCTTTTAACCGATTTTAACCGATGTGTTTAGCCTGAAACATCGTGGGTGGCGCTATTGCATGCTCGT
This sequence comes from Pelmatolapia mariae, assembly GCF_036321145.2. Taxonomy (NCBI): domain Eukaryota; kingdom Metazoa; phylum Chordata; class Actinopteri; order Cichliformes; family Cichlidae; genus Pelmatolapia; species Pelmatolapia mariae. Next base: position 53,504,707 of record NC_086233.1, on the reverse strand, counting down.
ATAATACCAACACGTTTTAGAGTGCGACGAAGAAGAAAAGCCAACCAGACTGGTCGGGGAATTAGTGACCCATGCATTTTGGATAAGGTAATTGGAAAGAAACAATGTACTCTGGGCGTTTGAAGTCAGTAAAAGTGTTTTCCTTTGGTCTTTATTCTCCAACGAATGACCCTGTTGTACTTATAAAAGAAGTAAACCGAGTCGCTTGCTTGGTTTTTGTCGCGATGCCGATATTTGGTGAACCGAAGCCGAACTCCTTAAGCTAACCTGCTAGCATTAGCTCCTTTTAGCTCAAGTTGCTGCTGCATTCAAGTGCGCACAGTAAGCTCCGTTCTTAGGAAACATGTTCTGTTAGTACGGTATATGGTAAGAGTTTTTGCCCTGGTGGGGGTTACAATTTCCATCATAAAGTATATTTAAATTGCCCAAGTTATGATGTCGAAAAGTTGGTAGATTAAATAAATGTTGCGTTTAATGTAATAGAAATTTTTCTGGCTGTACTTAAACCGGAAAAATGTTGTCTGCCGCGTAATGTAAAATATAATGTAATGTAAAAAAAAAGTGTTTTACGTACTCGAAAAGGCGTTTCACACAACATAGCGGTTGTAACTCCTGTGTCTTTTTGGTTTATCATTCAGAGTTGATTAATTTTTATTTTGGATGCAGTAGTGTGTATCCCAAATAAATTTGCAACAATCAGGTGAACAATGTTCTCCTGATTTAAAATAAAGACACGGAAAAGGAAAACAAACTTACATTTTTCAGCTTGTAAATGAAAACAAAAGAGCATGCCATAGTTTTAGTGTTTCTTAGAAACTGGACTCCCACAAAAGAGAGGTGCATTTTCAGCATTTCACTATTGGCCGTCCTCTTAGGCCAAAGGTAGGCGATTAGTTTCCCAAGAGGCCGTGTGAGAATCTGGGACTGTTGTGGGGTCTGTACCACTACCAATAAGCAATTCTGCATCAATCATCTACCCAGTGATAATTCTATCTTTTTATAAGCTTTTTGGTGCAGCACTCTACAATCTCAGTTTCTCATATGACCCACTGGGAAGATTGCCTACCTCTCTTATGCCATAATAACTAGAGCCTGGTGGATAGATTTTGCTTGTTAAGTAATGAGGTATCATTTATGCTTCAGGTTCAAGAGTATACTGTATTTATTGAGGCTGCTGTCTTTTTAAGAACAGGCAGGTTGCAGTGCTTTGTGTCTTGTTTTATTTAGTAGAAACAAGCCCCCACCTCCCCCAAATAACCAGTGGTGATTGTCAGCCACTCTGCCTTTTTATTAGCACTATTCACATTCAGTACGTCTGTAAGTTTTTAAAACCTCATGATGCAACCGTAGCCCATGGACTTGCTAAGTCACTCTTGGCTGACTTAAGATTTCAATGTGGAGATTAAGCTCAGGATCAGTACATATTCACCACACAACTGAATACTGTAGACTAACCTTGTGTTGTGGGTGGATCATCTCAGATACTGTCTTGGCTGAAGCTTGGTTCAATTTCGTTGACTTCTTCCTGCTGTATGATTGCTTTGTAGATAGCAAAACTGTATATTTTATTTTTTTTGTTTGTTCATTTTTTAGAACACCTCCAGTCAGAACATGGTTAATCATCTTTAAATAGAAACTAGCCAACCTTGTTAATTCTCTTTTGATTACCATCCAACGTTATTGTAAAACATGGTAGAAAAGCACATTGATCATTTTAGTGGAGCTGAAAGATTTTGGGCCGTTTATAACACTAGCATAACCCAACTGTGCCTACATTGCACATTTAATTATGAATGACAAAACATAAATTTGTACAGAATTTACTTAAACATAGAACATATGTTCCATTTAACTTTATCTACTGTGCAAGTATGACTGTGCATGTTTAAATATTAGCTATGTGCTTACATTTACAGGTTGGTGTTTAATTATGTGGCGGGGGGAGAATGGTCCGCGGGCTTTCCAGGCCCCAGTGGATGTTCACGCCAGTGCAGATGGCCAGGTCTATATGTTTAGGAGGAAAACAAATGAATGTGCTGCATCTTCAGATGATGATGAGGAACTCGGTGTCATGGAGTTGAGACCACGGGCTTTCCAGGACCAGGAGGACAGACTGAAAAATGTCCAGCTGCTGGAGCGGGAAGTGTTAGCTGATGATAATCTCAGCAAGCTTGCACTGCAATATGGCTGCAAGGTAAAAGCTTTTTCATAGCTGCAGACATTTTTGTAAAATTATTTTTCTTCATGTGCTTAAATTTATGTACGTTTGTCACTTTTTCAACAGGTAGCCGATATAAAGCGGGTGAACAACCTAATGCAGGAACAAGATCTATTTGCACTGAAATCCATCAAAATACCAGTTCAGCAACACAGCTTCTTAACTGAAACTTTCTCAAATCCGAGTGATTCTCAAGAAGAAATGCCCCATGCTTCTCAAACACCAGTGGAGCCTCAGAACAAAGCGAGAGCCCAGCCTCATATACAAGAGGCCACAGACTTTCTCATGGAGGTGGATAATGATATAAACAAACTAATTCAAACCACAACTGATCAAGATGAGGAATTTTTGGATAACTCGCAGAAACAACAGAATTTTGGGTTCAAAGGACAGCGTCGGACCAGTTATGGTGCTGACTGGGGAATCAACTGGTGGAATGCTGTAGTTGCCATGCTCCTGATAGGCATCGTCCTTCCATTATTTTACACAATTTATTATTATTATTGTTATTATTTTAAAATGAAAGGTGCTCTACACCAAAACAACACATCACATGCCTCAAATTCAAGCCTCAGTACAATAAGGGATAAGGATCTTCACGAATCAGGATAGGAAGGCTTTGATCTTTGGAAAACCTGAAACGTAATTAATACTATTCTCTTCATGGGCTTGGTAGTAGACCACGATCACAATGATGCAAAATCTTTCAAGATTGTAACTCAGTGGAGCCTCTACCTTCAAGTGAAATGTCTGAATACTGTTCTAATTATTGTCACACTTTAGGACACCAACAATTTGTAATTTTTTGTAAAATACATTTTCATGGAAAATCACTTTTACTGAAAAACAGTTAGCTGATGTCCCAGATCCTCAGGTGCTTCACTTAATTTGGAGCATTATTGCATGTGCATTGTGAATATACTCATGCTACAGCCTGAACATCAATAGCAACCACACAGAGTATTTCTCTGGGAGAAAAATGTTTATCACAGTCTGCCTTTACACCACTGTATGAATGGATGAATGGTTCCAGCTCTGACATGTGAAATTAATGCTCAAGTGCCTTGAACCTGTGTTTTTTTTTCCTAATGTCCTGCTATGGGGCAACTTCTCTAGTCATGAAAGAAAATCATAATGGTAAAAAAAGATTATGAGAAAATTACTCTACTGCTCACATGATTTATTACCTCAGCGAATGGACACTTTTCCCAAGAGTTTATGGTCTATCACTAATTGCAAGTGTAAAACAATAATGAAAAAAGTATGATTTAGTTAACAGGTAGTGTCCTTGTTTTGTTTGTTTTTTTGAGAGAGACATTCTTGTGGCGTTCCATATGTGAGCTGCCAACAGGGAACGTGACTCTGCAACAGCACTCAACATGGTTGAAGAGATTTTGTCTTGTCTCTTACTTTTACTTTACACCTCTTCTTTACTTTTGTAAGTGATCTGCTGAGCCTGAGCTCAGCATTATCGGAGTAGCTTCATCCAAATATGCTTTGGATTATCAGTTTGGCCATTCTCATATTGGTGTTCTAATGTGCCAAATCAGTGTTTTGGATAGTAGCCTGCAAACCAACGGATGACGACATGGTAATAATGTAGAGTCCAAGACTGTCAGCATTAAGATTTTATCATAATAGTATCATATCAGAGTATAACATTTATTTTAAACAAGGGTAAGCTATGTTATTACACATTGGGTTTAGCATCATGTGTGTTTGTTCTCGTCTAATCTTTGTATCTGTGAATGTACCTCATGACTTTTTAGTACACGGTGCCAAATATGTGAATTTGTTTACAGTAACAGTGGAGTGCAATATACTTTATGTTGGTACTTCTTGTGAACTCTTGTGAACTTTAAAGATAATTAATTTTTAAACATTCATTATTTTTAAAGAGTGCCTGAGTTCTCTGCCTGATTAAGTGCCTTAATGTCAAGTTTTTATTCTCTTTGCAGACATCCACCAGGGAAGGCTGATAAATTTGCATGGCTTATGCACATTTTAGTGGCTGGATATTTTAATTTAATGAACTCAACAAAAGTGTTGAATATATTTGTTGATGCATTTTTTTTAATTCAATGGAAAACTGACAGTTGTGCAAGACTCTGTATTTTGCATGTTCCAGTGTTTGAATACAAAGTTTTAAGTGTGATTGTCTATAAAGTATGCTCTTATGTGGTGGTGGTTTTTAATTCTTTTAATGCACTTGTCTTTGTATAATAAGATATATACACACACACACACAGCTGTACATAGAGACAGAAAACAAAATGATAACAGACTTTTCCCATAAAAATGTGTTTTGATGTATTTAAATTTGATGCATTTAAATTAAAAATGTATTTTTTTGCAGTACCACTGCATATCAAAAGATGGCAGCATGGGCAAGAATCAGAATACTTGATTAATCCCAGAGGATATTATGTGGTCACAGCCACTGACTGTACAGTCATTGGTCACAGCTGGACTAAGTTAAAAAAATATATAACAAAATAGCTCTAATATAAATTTAAGGTGCTGCTCTTATCACCTCAAGGATCTATGAAAGATCGCTCAGCTGTTTGGTATGTTTTTAAATGCTGAAATTGTGTATATAATGGATTTTCAGCTTTTAGCAAATGTCTATCACAAACCAGGTTGGCAGGATAAATACCTGACATTGGCTACATACAGTACATTATAGTGAAGCTGAGCCTGCTAAGAGTTTGTTCAGTGTGGACTCGGTTACTCTTTGTATCCACTAGAAATGTGACACTTTCGGTCTGTGAACAACTGCTGTGTGACATTAATGGACATCAAAGTCAAAGCGATTTATTTATAAATCAACAAAGATTACAAAAATAGATCAAACTGGCAAGCAGAAATTAAATTTAACTGAGCTCTATAACACAGCCAGCTGAATTTCAAAGCTCCAGAGTGTTATGTTTTCTCACTGCATACAGAAATGACAGCACGCAATTAGATCAGAATAGCTAAAATTTATGAAAAATGTGGTGCTTGCCTCCTGGATGCTCATTGGAGCTGGGAGAATTTGCATCCAAGTGCTGTAGCAATTTAAAAGCTTAATAATCTAGAGGGTTTTGTTTAAATGTAAGATTATATCTGTTAAACTAACTGGATACGCATGTTTAAATCCTCTACTGTCAATGGTAACCCTGAAGCCTACATGTGATGGGAAGAATAAGTTATCTTCGTGATTTCCAAAGCTCAATAACAGAAGTTGGGGTTGAGCTGTGTTGCTGCTGAGGCTGCCTTTTATTATTCCCTGACCTGAGACCCCCCACCCCCATCTCATAACGACAGCTCATGAACCCTGCTCTGATCTAGCTCCAGGCCACAGAGCTCTGGCATCCTGCCACCTCCAGGCTCAGTCTCATCCTACTGCTGATACATCTTTTTGATATCACTCTAGTTTATTAAGTAGGTTTTTTTTTTTTGCTTGGATATTTAAGGTAAAAAATAGAAAAACATACCAGGAGAAAACGTTAAAGCGAGTGGACTTCAGGTTTGTGAAGACCTTCTACCTTCCTCACAAACCTAAAGTCTAGTTGCCTTCTTTTTTTCAAGCTCTTAAGTTTACCATAACCTGGATTATTGAGAACCTACACAGACATACCAGGAGTAAAGCAAAGACTTTGTGCATGGGTGTGCTGTGGAGGTGGTGTCCCAGAAAAGCTGGTTTGGAATCAAGCAGCAGGTCTTTCTTAGAGGTGGGGGTTGAAATGGAGGTTTCCCCCCCCCCTCCTGAACAAAGCACAATCATCCAAACAGTCAGAGAGGAGGGTAAATAGAGTGAGAAGATTCATGGCCAACCCGAAGCTCTGCAGCTTTAAGAAGTTTGCACACTTGAGCAGCTGGCAACGGGCCACTTGGCCAACATAAACAGTCCTAATCCTTTTTCCAAGGAGCTTTCAGCACTCATCTCTCTGGCACATCGGGCACGGACTCACTCTCTCTCCGACATTCCTGTCTGTTTGGAGTTATGCGGAGACGTCACCAGGAGGCACTGTGGCACTAACAGTACATACTGTTGGGTTTATGCTGTTGATCATTATTCACTGCTAAGGTATGTGCCTTCCTTTGATTTTCCCATGAAGCGAAGCAGGTCTCAGTTTTCACTCTTTCTTAGCAGGAATGGAGGCCTGGTTTCAAAATGTAATGTGACTTGAAATGCAACAGAAGTAGGGGGCATGTTCACAGCATTGGCGTTGTCAGAAGTTAAATTGGTGACTTTTACATGGTCACCTTTTCCTTTAACGCCAAACTTTTTTTTTAAACGAGTTTCAGCTTTATTTGTGAGACTACATGTTTCTTTAAACTTGGCGTGATTTCTAGGATCATCTTACGAAATACTCAAAGGTAGAAACTGAAAACCTGAAATCCACAGCGTAAATGTAAGAATAGTAGAGTAAGTGAATATCTTTAAAAAGCACACACGCACATAGTGATTCTTATTTTAAATAAAATTCAGTCGAGATATTTTGTGCGCCCGTGTGGGGCTACAGTCTGTTTCTACAGGGCAGGGAGATCCCGGGTTTTGATTTCCTACGGTCCCAGGGGGATTTGGCAGACACAGGGTAATTTGTAGTGAAATTTCCAGCGCAGTTTGTTTTGCAGGTGGCTGAGACTGAAGGCAGGGCGTGGTGGGGAATGAGAGAAGCAATTTGCTGTCTGTGGCATGTGAATGTGTGTTTTGTTACACAGCAGTAGCCTAGGTTTTAGTTGTAGCCGGTATGTGCTATGGTTAGGCCTGGATTGATGGAAGGGAGGCAGTATTCACAAGTCACAGAGAAACCATGAAAAGTGAGTAAACACTGTACACGAAATAGATTATTGCATATGCATATATTTAACACTTTATTTGACATCTTTTTAAATTAATCAAGATATCTTTTGACAAGACAATCCATTCAACTGAAAGAGATTACTTTTCACCCCTTTGTGTACCCACATGAAAAGGCACTATCAGTTTGACACAGGAGTCAAAAAGAACTGCGAAAGAGGTCACATGACAAAGCAACATGAGTATGGATTTGAAAGGTCCTGCCAGAAGACGTTTCAGCCTTGCAGACTTTGGAGTGGATTCAATTAAAAAGTCGTCACTTTGAATCTCCAGCCAGAATTTCAGAGTTTAAATCCGCTCCAGATGTTCTAGCGCCACTTGAAGAACACACAAGGTGTCAGAGAATAAGCTCAGAATGAAATGTGTTTTAACCCGCATAGCTTTTGTCTTACATCAAGACTATCATAACTAATTCACCAAGAAAAAAAAAGAGAGACAAAATGTGGTTCTCCAAGAATACAGCTTTTTAAAAAAATGAATGGAAATGCATAGTATATTGCGTGTATGCTGTATGTTATCCCTGGACTGACAACACAGCTGGATGGAGAATGTGATGTTCTGTCAGTTATGTTCTTGCAGGCGTGGCTGTTTTTCTTTCTCTGTTGCAGTGGAGGAACCAATTGTGCAGCACCTGTTTTAAATTCCACCCAGTGCTTGAAAGGTCTTCACTTGACGGATTGTTGTAGTCAGACTACACAGATGGATTATATGAAGAGGGCAAAGTTACATAGTCTTTCATTAAAGTTGTCTGTTGAGTCTTTGTGACACCTAGAATAGTCTCGAAGCTCCAGTGCTGTATCTGGTGTCCGCACTTTGATTGTTCACACTAGTGAGCTTTCCCTACTCCACTTTTCACATGTTGTCAGCGCCTGAGGTATACATACTGCACAATACCATAGCAGTATCAATATACGGTACTACTGCTTACTATTGCTTAAAGCAATTCTTTGTTTGCATGTCATATAATGCACCTCAGTGTTGCTAGTTGTTTACAGTCTGTTTACAGGGGGCTCAACTTTGCATTCTTTATGTTTAAAAATTTTGAATTCAAGAACACACTTTTTATATTATTTTTTAGAAATGCTGTTACCTAATTTGGAATGCCCATACAGATCTATTGGGATTCAATGCAACAGCACAAAACATGGCTTTAATGTTAAAAAACACAGTATCAAGTAAGCTAATATCAAATGAAAAGAAAAATATAGTGTGTACCTGTGGTTAGCAGGTACACACTATACACATAAGATAAACAAGACACTGAAATCCAAAATGCTCCCAGCGCATTAATGGGTGTGTGAGGCCTTCCACTAACATATGTGTGCTGTTACCATTGGGTTCAGAACTAAGGTACTGTATCTACACAATTCTTTAAGTTTTAAAAAGCAACCAGTGATACACAAAATTTAAATTAATGTAACTTCAATTAAAGTAAGTAAGTAAAAAATAAAGAAATAAATAAAATCTGGTAACATATTAGCTTCTGCTAGTTTCTGGATATTGTGAAAAAAAACCGATTTCTTAGTAAATTCTTAGTAATTGTATTTTGCTTTACATTTTTCAGCAGACTTCATTTTTCAGTAGAGTAATACAAAGACATATGGTCACAGGTACACTAAGTCCTTGGGCAGGTTGGTAATATTTATAGATTCCATATACCTCTATGTACAAAGGTCTGTCATAAAGACAGCTTTAAATGTCTATCTTCTGGTTTTTGCCTTTTTCTAAATTGCACATTTTCAGTCATTCTGCTTGTTTCCGCTCGTCCTTTTTATTTTGTTTTGGGGTTTTTTTTTTGCTATATATTATCTATTGTTGCAATGCTCAAAATAGAACTGCACTAACCTATATAAAATAGCATGAACACATAATAGGAATTAGAAACCGAAAAAAAACATACATTCTCTCAATTTTTTTTAATTGTCTAAATAAATGTATTGAGTAATGCGTTCCAGGAAGCATCATACCACTTGTAGTAGTGAGATGATACAAATACCTCAAACAGTATTTTTAGACATCCTCCTGAGAATCCTGTGCTCTAAGGAGTTTTCTCCCTTGCTGTGGGGGAGCTGCAGAGCCATGACGACTCGACCCCTAAATTATTTTTCATCCACTTTCTCATCATCGCACTCTTTTGCTACTCTTGTGGTAAGTTATTAATTTACCTGTGGAGCTTATTTTTCACATTTAATCCATTTTATCATTCAATTGGTAGAAATTTAATGTTTCTTGTTATGGAAAGATGTTTTGTTTTACTGATGATCATTATAGTTCGTGGTCATTGCGGTTTGAGAATTTGATTTTTACAGACCAACAGATGTTTTTGCAAATATCTTTAAACTATTTTTTAAAATCCTTTTTTATTTGGTGTCACTGGGGTCATCTACATCATCAGATCAAATGTTCACTTCTTTGTGTCCTTGTTATCTGCAAAGGACAAAGGAAAATGCTGGCAGGTAGAAATAATCCACTGAGACAGGCATGGATGAAGGGAGGATAATTGGTTGGACATGCTGTTCTAAATCACTGTATCCAAGTCAAGCGAACACCTGCTAGGCCTAAAGAAGCACAACAAGGCAATAAACAGGAGGTTCAAAATGAGCTCTGATAGCACATTACACCTGATAAAATTAAACTCTTATCTGCAACCCCCCTCTGAACCCATGTCCTCTAATTACAGCCTCAGCTCCAGAAGCTTTTAGTAAATACAGGGGAAACAGAGTTTGGTAGAAGCCGTGAAACCAGAAATTAGGTGGGCGCCTTTATACACACCTTCAGTGACACTAGTAAACAATGCGCAGAGATATCCACTTTTTTCTTACAGATTTATTTTAAACCATCTTTGAAACTGTTCTAAAAAGGTTTTGCAAACACACACACAAAAAAATAATAATTTGAATAAAGACACAAAGCACAACACGCACTGACAGCAAAAATGAAAACACTGCAGGGCAAAGCAGGTTGGAATAATATGTGAAGTAAACACAAGTACACACAGGTTTGGAACATTTTGGGTTCTGCTCATCAGACACTATATCACTGCATCCATGCAATTAGACTTTTACTTTTCTTCAAAATAGTCTACTGTGGCAAAATCGATGCATTTGAGGCAACAACAAACAGAAGAAATGAGGTTAGATTTTTCATTCTTTGTTGGTCAGGCCTTAAAACACATCTCATGTGATGTTGTCTTTAACAACACAGTGTGCTAAGGATTCCCTGGAGTGCGATATCTGAGTGTAAAGCAGCACGTTTTGCAGACAATGTGTCACTGAAGCAGAAAACGTGCATTTAGTTTGGCACGTTTGGTAAATGCATTGTGTTGATGGGGAACTACAACAGGGAAAGTCTCTGTATTTCGAATGAAGACATGGAAAGATTTTCATTTTATGTGGATGGAGAATATATTTCCATCTTTTATTCCATTCTGCCTTCTGCATACCAAATTAAACACTTAAGACTCACTGGCTTTCAATCTACTGACTAAAGAGACAATTACACTGTTCCTTTTTTATGCCTTTAAGACATTTTCAAGGCCTTCATGCAAAATCCAGCCTCTTGATCTTAGCTGCAGAGATGTGTGTAAAACAGCTGTGTCAGACCAGGTGTGGTTCGTTGATTTTTCCATTCACAATTTGTGCACAATTTATACCACAATTCCTGGCGGATAATTCGTAGCTCCTCTCTGCCAGATGAATACTGTTAAAAGTGCATGGTTTTTAAACTGGAACAGGAATGCCCCCGCACACTGGTAGGGGATTCCTGTTGTTAGTAGTCTCTGTGGTTTTATTCCATTCAAGGACTTTGGGGATTTATGTGAAATAAAAGGGAGGATAATGCAAGTATGTAGACTGTAGTGAGTGTTAATGATATGAAAATCCTCCTCTGTCCTTCTCATTCAAGTCACATCACACCGAGTGTATTGTTAACAACAACTGGAACAATCTCGTGGACATATTGTGAAAACACACAATAACAGTAATTATGCCAGGAGACAAAAAGCACCCCAGCTGTGAGCCCAATACAGCAATTTATGTGGAAGATGACATGGGTAATGAAAACCACTTGCTTCTGGACTCCATAAATTCTCTCAGGACTCGGAGATTCCAGGGCTCAAAAGTCTGCTCATCCCTCTGAAGTGCTTGAAAAACACATTGCACGTCACGCTGACAGATGCCGAATTTCCTGTCTTTCGCATGTGTTCCCATGCAGATGTTCCTGGAGGTGTCTTTCAAAGGAAAAGTTATTTGCTTGCGAAAACCGTGCTCACATGTGCTGTTTCTCACATGTCCACGCAAAGGTTGGTGTTTGCAAGTCATTTCTATCATTTCCTCATAGAATAACGCCCAAGATAAGTGCTAACAAATGTACCTATTTAATATAAATATTGATAACAGTTATATGCTAATTATTCTATTATTTGTTACACCAGTGTTTGACATTACACTTCTAGGCTACATCTTATCCTTGACTGTCAAGCAGAGCATTTCTGAATGTTAAGGTCAAACAAAGCTAAAGAAAGGAAGACAGTGTGCTTGAACAACAGTGAGGATGGGCACAGGGAACAAGCATCTATCTTTCATCACAGAACTCACAAAGCTGCCATACAAGCGGGAATACTTGTCAGACCTTTCCCTTTGGCAGGCAGTCCCCGATCCAAGGCCAGATAGAGACGGAGACGGACCCTTTATAACTCGAGACTGAATTGTAACCTTGAATATAATTTGCCATTGGGGAGACAGACAAAAGCTGGCTGTGGAAGGACCTTTTCAGTTCAAAACAAGGCTGATGACTGCAAGCAACCTTGATCGGCTATTTATATTTTTGACGTTTTATAGATACAAATATGCAGGCTTGGAAAATTAAAACTGATCCATGTGTTTGTGTGCACAGTCAGCTTGATTACTCATTAATTGCGCTTGCAGTCTCCAGACACAAGCAGATCTTTCAGCAGATTACAGGCGGCGCATAAATTCAGGGTTATGGCTGCAATTTTTTTATGTTCTACTGCATGAGAGATGGAAAATTAAGACTTGTGTAATAACAGGAAAAAACTCCAGCAAGGGATGTGCAGTCCAATTGCTAATCTAATTATAGCTGATCACATCTAAACGAAGACTTTCTTGTAGGCAGATCTCCTTCAAGTAAAGTGATATCAATAGAAACTTACTTACCTGCACTGATCGAGGTATTAGCTGCTCTCATACTTGAAATGGAGAAAAATGCAGCAGGATTGTTCATTGTGCTTTAGCTAACAGCTCAGTTAGAAATAGACATGAACACAGTAGTATGCTGGCAGTGTAAGTAAAAGTAAGTTCAACGTACAAAGAAGATTATTAATTTTTTAATGTACTTTTTAAGCCATAAGGTGGTAAAATCCTGCACCAGACACTACAACCCACCAAAAGGAAACGGAGAGTACTTTGCCAACAACAAAGGCAATATATTTCGTAAACTGTTTACTTGGGGTACTATAATGTTGAGTCAGAGGCTGTTTGATGTCAGGATTTATCCTTTGAGGACCACAAACATTTCACTGACAACCATTCAATTTTTTTTATTTAATTTTGTATTTTTTTTTTTTGCTGACCAGCTGGTTGCAATTACCCTGGGGCTAAGCCGACAGCATTGCTAAAAATACGTCCCATCCCCTTTAAAGAAAAATCTTTAGGCCAAATAATTGCCAATCTCAAAGCTGGAAACTCTAATCAGTGAGCCAGGAGAATTGGAATGAATTATCTGACTAAGCTACAAAAATATTCATAAGAAGGTCACTTATGTTCAGCTTGTGAAAGGTTTCTGGATCAAGTTGTTGTAGGATTTTAAAGTCCTTTTTTTGTAATCAATGCTGCAAAAGCACCATATCTCATAAAGCACCTTCCTCAATTTTCCTCAGTCCCAATGAAGCCTATCACAGAGATACTTGTGCATCAGCAAATGCCCTTGAAGCAGAGCTAATCAGCTCTTTTCAACTGTAGGCATAGATGCTCTTGCTTTAGTAGTACGAAGATAGCAATCAGGATTAGTGGAATATGCCCCTTGAGAAATGTAAGCACTCTCTTTTGCCTGCGTCTCTCAGCTCTGTGATAAATCCCAGGCCTGCACTTGTGTACAGAAAAAGATCACAGAGCTGCACTGAGCCTCAGACTTGCTGTGGTCTGTCTTAATACTGTAGATGCTGCTAAATATTCTAGTAGATTCAAGCATGCACACACTTTGGGGGGCAAATTAAAGTTAATAAAAGGCAGATGCACAAAGTTGCAAAAACATTTTACATATTTCTTTACACTTTCCGCATGATTTAGAGTTCTGGAAAATCAAAAAAGCCAATAATGAACAGAAATAGCCTTTGTTTGGGGAGGAGAACTTATACTGCACTAGTGTCTCATAAATGGGATATGATTGCTGGAAAGAGACATTGCTGCTGAGTTTTTCATTTATTAAATTTAACATGCTGCCACATTGAGTGTCACAAGGTGAGTGCATTTTATATATGCCATCCATCCTTCCATCCACTTATTCGATTCAGGGCCACAGGGGGATGGAGCCCATCAGCTGTCATAGAGCAAGAGGCGGGATACACCCAGGACAGGTCTTCAATCTATCACAGGGCCAACACAGAGCAGCAGACAGCCAATCACGGTCACATTCACACCTGTGGGCGATTTTGAAACACCAATTAACCTCACCTCATGCGTTTCTATGGACTGTGGGAGGAAGCTTGAGTAACTAAAGAAAACTCACACAAGCAACATACAAACTCCAGACTCCCAGCTGGCCAGTAGATTTGAACCCACCATCTTTTTACTCTTGCTAGGTGCAAACCACTGTGCTTTTCCTGTATATATATATATATATAAACAACATTCGAAAGAAGGGACTGCTCTCACAGCTAGAGATTGACGAGGTATAACATAAATGCTACGGCAAGGAGGAGTCAGGACGCCAGGTCAGGGGGGAGATATCATCACCCCCACCCGAGATTGGGTACATAGCCCCAAGTGCGATAGGAGAAGGATCGTTGAGTGCGAGAGGAACTGACCTGAAAGATAGGATCATGGCCAAGCTTGAAACCTGGATCCCCCATAGCCGGTTACCAAGATTACGTGAAGTACCCTCAGAAGGTCTGCTAGATGATGTTAATGCAGCACTACGGATGATACCTACAACCACGATTACCGACACTAACAAGCTGATCTACAATACGGCAGCAGTGATCAGTGAGATGCTTGGCTACAAGTTGAACAGCCACAAGGGGCAGTACCCTCCATGGAGAAGGAGGCTAGAGGGCAAGATCAAAGTAGCACGGAGGGAGGTTAGCCAACTAACGGAGTTGCAGAAAGGCGTGACAAAGAAGGTGCATAAGAAATACAGCAAGCTGTCCATACCTGAGGCCTTGGAAACTGCCAAGCAAAGATTCACAGCCTTGGCCAGCTGCTTGAGGAGGTACACCAGAGAGATAGAAGGCAGGAGAATAAACCAGCTGTTCTCCACAGAACCAGCAAAGGTGTACTCTCAGTGGCAAGGGAACGATAAGAGAACAGCACCACCAAGGCTGGAGACGGAGCAATACTGGAAGAGCATATGGGAGAAGACGCAACCCATAACGGCAATGCTCAGTGGCTAGTGGATCTGAGGGCAGACCATAGCGACCTCCCTGAACAGGGTCCAGTAACCATCACAGTGGCAGACATCCAAGAAAGGGTCTCCAGTATGAAGAGTTGGACAGCACCAGGGCCCGACATGGTTCACGCCTACTGGCTGAAGAAGCTGACTGCACTCCACGAGCGTCTGGCAGCACAAATGAACCAGCTGCTAGTTAACGAGAGACACCCGGAATGGTTAACCGAAGGTCGGACGGTCCTGATCCCCAAGGACCCCAAGAAGGGACCGGTCGCATCCAACTACCGACCAATAACCTGCATCAGTACTACATGGAAGCTCCTGTCAGGCATCATATCGGCTAAGATGAACAGGCACATGGGTCAATACATGAGCGGGGCACAGAAAGGGATTGGCAAGAATACCAGAGGCGCAAAACACCAGCTACTGGTAGACAGAACAGTCAGCCGAGACTGCAAGACCAGACTGCCCAACCTGTGCACAGCCTGGATTGATTACAAGAAGGCCTATGACTCAATGCCCCACAGCTGGATACTGGAATGCCTAGAATTGTACAAGATCAACAGGACCCTAAGAGCCTTCATCAGGAACTCAATGGGGATGTGGCGTACAACACTAGAGGCCAACTCCAAGCCCATAGCACAAGTCACCATCAAGTGCGGGATCTACCAAGGAGATGCTCTGTCCCCACTGCTGTTCTGCATAGGCCTGAACCCCCTCAGTGAGATCATTAACAAGACTGGCTACGGATACCGACTACGAAACGGAGCGGTTGTCAGCCACCTCCTGTATATGGATGACATCAAGCTGTATGCCAAGAGTGAACGAGACATCGATTCACTGATACACACTACCAGGCTATACAGCAATGACATTGGAATGTCATTCGGGCTGGAGAAGTGTAGTCGGATGGTAACAAAGAGAGGGAAGGTAGTCAGAACTGAGGGGATTGAACTACCAGAAGGCAACATTGCAGACATAGAGGACAGTTACAAGTACCTGGGGATCCCGCAGGCGAATGGGAACCATGAAGAGGCCGCTAGGAAAGCTGCAACCACCAAGTACCTGCAGAGGGTTAGGCAAGTCCTGAGGAGTCAGCTGAACGGTAAGAACAAGATCCGGGCTATCAACACCTACGCCCTGCCCGTGATCAGGTACCCTGCTGGGGTAATAGGCTGGCCAAAGGAGGAGATAGAAGCCACTGACATAAAGACAAGAAAGCTCCTGACCATGCATGGAGGGTTTCACCCCAAGTCCAGCACCCTAAGGCTGTACGCTAAGCGGAAGGAAGGGGGCTGGGGACTGGTGAGTGTCAGCACCACAGTCCAGGATGAGACAACGAACATCCAAGAATACATTGGGAAGATGGCCCCAACTGACAGTGTGCTCAGTGAATACCTCAGGCAGCAGAAACCCAAGAAAGAGGAGGAAGGCGAGCAACCATCATGGAAGGACAGGCCCCTGCACGGTATGTACCACCGGCAGATAGAGGAGGTGGCTGATATCCAGAAATCCTACCAGTGGCTGGACAAAGCTGGACTGAAAGACAGCACAGAGGCACTAATCATGGCAGCACAAGAACAAGCTCTGAGTACAAGATCCATAGAGGCTGGGGTCTATCACACCAGGCAAGACCCCAGGTGCAGGCTGTGTAAAGATGCCCCAGAAACAATCCAGCACATAACAGCAGGGTGCAAGATGCTAGCAGGCAAGGCATACATGGAACGCCATAACCAAGTGGCCGGCATAGTGTACAGGAACATCTGTGCCGAGTATAACCTGGAAGTCCCGAGGTCAAAATGGGAGATGCCCCCAAGGGTGATGGAGAATGACCGAGCTAAGATCCTGTGGGACTTCCAGATACAGACGGACAAAATGGTGGTGGCTAACCAACCGGACATAGTGGTGGTAGACAAACAGGAGAAGACGGCCGTAGTGATCGATGTAGCGGTTCCGAATGACAGCAATATCAGGAAGAAGGAACACGAGAAGCTGGAGAAATACCAAGGGCTCAGAGAAGAGCTCGAGAGGATGTGGAGGGTGAAGGTAACGGTGGTCCCCGTGGTAATCGGAGCACTAGGTGCGGTGACTCCCAAGCTAGGCGAGTGGCTCCAGCAGATCCCGGGAACAACATCGGAGATCTCTGTCCAGAAGAGCGCAGTCCTGGGAACAGCTAAGATACTGCGCAGGACCCTCAAGCTCCCAGGCCTCTGGTAGAGGACCCGAGCTTGAAGGATAAACCGCCCGCAGGGGCGAGATGGGTGTGTTTTACATATATATATATATATATATATATATATATATATATATATATATGTATAGTTAGTTAGTTAGTTAGTTAGTTATATATGTTATATGACAGTGAAGTGAAGGCAGATTTCTCTACATCTGATATCTCTACAGCCTGGCAACTTACATGACAGCAGTCTGGATGTTTTAATCAATACTGCTCAGAGGAAAAGCTGATAGATTTTTTTAGTAAGCATTTAAATATACATACAGACATGCATATGAATCCATCAATATAGGCATCAAGAATTTATTTTATTTAGGGCTAACAGATGGGGAAAACTGACTCTTTAATATGAAACTAATCAGCTATGAACTGGGGAAGTTATTCGACACACTCTATAGTCGTTGCTCTGATGCTTTAGATGTGGTACATGAAAAGACCCTTTTTCAAACTGATGTTTATTTGATTGTATTGCACATATATATCTTTCTTTATGGATACACTGAGAAAATCACACTTGCTACCCCCCTCCACACACACACACACACACACACACACACACACACACACACACACTCTGGACTTGATATGATTTTCCCTGAGCTGATATGTTTTCCTGACCTGATTTGTGCTCCCATGGATACAGCTGCAGAAGGAAGAGTGGGGGAATGGAAAACATGATTCCTTTCTATGCCTGCATGTACACTGTACACAGGCTGTTTGTGTGTCAGAGCGTTCACACTGAAGCCTCCCAGCACACTGTAACCTCATGTAAAGGTCAGGCTTTTGGTCCAAGCTTGAAAAATAAAGTCAGACCAGTGATGAGGTGTGCTTCCAACTTTAAGCTTCATGTAGTGTAACAACCACTGTGTAAATCATGTGTATGTGTGCTGTTCTATCACTCAGTTAGTCAGACTAGTAAACTCTAAGTGCTGTAATAGCAGACCATGTGTCAGTTCCAGTAATCAGCTGACAGTGTTTCACTGGACATTTTTTTTGTGGATTGGGGGATAATGTTGTGGTGAACCATGGCTTAACTTCTGTTTTTTTTTTTTTAGTTCTATTGAGCTGCTGTTTGCTTTCTGTGGTCAATTTGTGGAAACAAAGTGGATGCTTTGTGTTGTTTGTTTGTATGTCTTCATTATTATTCTTATTATTTAAATGCGCGGGCTGCTTTGCTCTAAAGACAGCAACATTGTTCCCCGAACCATTGGATGCATGCACAAACATTAGTGGCGGCAGACGCACAGAGACCAACTGCTTACTTTCTTTGTTGACACGCTTTTGAACATGTTTGAGTGTGTTCACATTAAGGTCATTTTTTCTTTTAAGTGGGTGGCAAAGTCAGTGAGTTTTAACAGATTTAACTGTTGACAGACCTGCTCTACTCGTAGACATGCAATGGCATTCCCCTTTAGCCATTTCCCTGGTTCACAATTCAAGCATGGCTACATGAAGTGCACTCAGTAGTTGGCATTTTGGCCAAGTGTACGGGGAGGGACTACCAAAACATTTTCAACCATTAGATCAAAGGATGTGTTGTTTTAACAAGCTTTTTGGCAATTGACATTTATAAGAGTTTATGCATGTAAAAAAATTTTATTCACTTTGAAAAAATTTTGCATATGAGATTAGACAAGTAGCCCCGGCTTTTGTAACAACAGTAGTAAAATGTTGCCATCATCATTTCCAGTAAGAAACTGGTCTTCCGTTAACAATACCCCTGTTAAAACACATAGTTTGATGCATGTAACTGTACAAATAAAAATACCAATTAAGACACAAAATAATTTAGAAGATCAGTTATTTAGTGTATTGTAAATTGGGTTTTTTAAATAACATTTTGAAATTAATTTTCCTCATTTATATATCTCTCCTGTCACAACCACAAAATGTGACTTCTGTCTCCAGCTGGAATCGAACTTTTCGCTTGCAAAGCGACTGCGTATACCACCGTAATTCAGTGTGCTCATCAAATCTGAAAGACTGACACAAAAACCTGCCAAACTGTCATCAGTCAGACTCTTTGTGTCTGCAGACGCACAGATAACAAATAAAGTACAAAAGCGAAAATGATCTCAGGAATGCGGGTGGGTCGTTTGAGGAGCTCCAAGCGTTTCAAGGCGAATTTGTCCTTCAATTTTCTGAATCAAAATAAATCCCTACCTTTATCCAGGCTTGGAGAATAAACACACCTTTCTGTTCACAACTTATTTGAGCAGTGGACAGAGGAGATGCTGAGCTGCCAAAATGCTCCCGGGCTCTCTTCATTGTCACCATCTGGTTCTGCTTGACACCTGAGAGGTTTTCCAAGGTGTTCTCTAAGCCTCATCAGGTGCAATCATTGAAGCTCCTCTCAGCACGGCAATGAGTGAGTGACAACAGCTTCCCAGAGATAAGAGCAGAGTGAGAGAAAGAACTCCAGATAGCAGTGATCCCTCACTGTGTGTGTGTGTGTGTGGATCTGTGTGCCCTGTATCTGTCTGTGCAGGTGATGAGTGAGAATCAAGCCCAAGGGGGATCACGTCACCGTAGAGATAGCCACCATTGCCTAGCAACCTCAGCCTTCAGGCCGACTGGAGGAAGTGCAAAGAGAAAGCTGATCCAATTCAAAAATATGCTCCTTTTCAAGCAGACAAATGCCTAAATTTGAAGGGAAAAAACACATTCTGCCTTTGTTTTGTGTCTTTGAAGGACAAAGCTGTGAAAATCCTGTATTTTTGTTAGTGTCAACAAAATCCCATTAAGAGACAAGAAGAAGCAACACTGTCTGTGGAAAACAGACATGAGTGAGCAATACAACCAGACTGATAAGTTCTTTCATTGTGTAGAAATGCGTTTCTATTGTATAGACAAAAAAAAACTATTAGGAGACTTCTTCATTGTTGCTTTTTTTTTTTTTTTTTTTTTTAAAGCGGGGATTATCACAATAGTTTTATCATTGCTGTGATTTACAGTCTAACGTGCAATCCATTTAAAAATGTAGAATCTCTGTAAAACCTTCAATAAAAAAAGTCATTACTGAGCTGCTCTCAAAGCTGCACATTGTGAGTGTATAAATGTGTATCCAAAGGCCTCTGCCTAATGTGAGATGTCCTCTATAAATCCATTCTATTACGAGGTGTCACTTCATCTCCCCCCGGCCTACAGCGTCCAGAGTCTGAGCTCATTTCAGTCGTGTTAGTAGACAAATTATTGTCTTCCTGCTAGACACCTCCCTGACAAGGCGCGTCAATACTGCAGGTGCAGTTGTGCCTGAAATTGCTTTGTTTAAACTTGTCAAGTTGGAATGGAGATTTTCAAAAAGGATTTGTCCCAATTTGCACGGCTAAAGCTCGCTGCAAACCTACAGAGAGTTAAACTCCACACTGCTGTTGTTTTTTAAAGAGAGACCATTTTTAGAATTTGAATTTTGATGCTTGCTTTTTAAAAGGGGGCTGCCAGTACCGAATACTTTGTTCCCTCTCATTATAATACGTTTTTGGTTTTCTAAATATTGATGTGTACTTCTTTTCCCCTCTCCCCCTTGTGTTACGCTTATTAAACAGAGCAGCTCAGACATGGAATGTCAAAATATGTAAAAAATAATAAATCACATTAAAGTTTGAGGAGATTCAGAAGTTTTTTTTCATGTAAAATGGACAGTTTCCTCCATAACTGGGTGCATTCGCATGGTATCTCTGCTCTGTAGTTTTTATTTCTTCTTCGTTTTCTTCTTCGTTTTCTTCTTCTTCTTCTTCTTCTTCTTCTTCTTCTTTATTGCATTTAGGCATATAGTCATGGTCAAGGCGACCTTCTGAACTGCACACTGAGCATCAGAATAGGAAACAAAGGTGATTTAAGTGACTTTGAATGCGGCATGATTGTTGGTGCTAGATGAACTGCTGATCTAGAGAGAGTTTTCTGCCCAACCAGTGTCTAGGTTGTTTTCAAGGAATGGTCCACAAAGGATAAAATATCCAGTGAGGGGTATTTCTCTTGCCAGAAATCAGAGGAGAATGCTGAGACTGCTCAGAAACTCAAATGATTGCTCATTAAAACAAAGGTACGCAACATCCACATCTAACCTTACAGTACATGGGCTATGGCAGCAGAAGACCACACTGGGTGCCTCTCTTGTCAGCTGAGAACAGGAAATTGATACTACAATTAGAACAGACAATGGATTCAGCAACATTCAGATGGTAGGGTCAGAATTTGGCATAAACAACATGAAAGCATGGATGCATCCTGCCTTGGATCAACAGATCAGGCTGCTGGTGGGGAAATGATGTGGGGAATATTTTATTGGAACACTTTGGGCTCCTTAGTACCAACTGAGCATTGTTTAAACACTACAACCTAGCTGATGTTACGATTCATTGCACTCCACAGCCACCAGATCTGAATCCAATAGAGCACCTCTGAGATGCTGTCAAACAGGAAATCCTCATTATGTTCAACTGTGTGACGCTGTGATGTCAACATGGACCAGAATCTCTGAGGAATGTTTTCAGCACCTTCTTGAAGGCAAATCTTCCAACCTGGTACTAGCAAAGTGTAACTAAGAAAGTGTATAATGAGCATATAGCGTGCACCTATTGTTGTACCTTTTCTGTCGTGACACTTTGATTTTCCTTGAATAAAAGACACGCTGACATCTCACCGAAAACACCGCAGAGGCTTCTGTTAAGCTAAAAGTTCCTTTACCATTCACACATCAACGGACATTTCATCTGCATTCATCCATTTCTTTCTTTTCACTTGACATTCCAGCA
Source organism: Pelmatolapia mariae (assembly GCF_036321145.2). Classification (NCBI taxonomy): domain Eukaryota; kingdom Metazoa; phylum Chordata; class Actinopteri; order Cichliformes; family Cichlidae; genus Pelmatolapia; species Pelmatolapia mariae. Next base: position 53,483,030 of record NC_086233.1, on the reverse strand, counting down.
GCTTTCAGCTGCTTACTCTGACTGACACTTCAAGACCTTTTCTCATGTCTCAGGTATTCTCCTATGAGCAACAAGGAAAATGTCTAAGTCACACAACTTCCAGCCTCGCTCCAGCGCTTACGGTTCAGTCGACACTTTAACTAACAATCACCTCTTATTTTATGTACTCAAACCGCCGCAGTCTCTTCAACATGTCTGACATCTGAGCTGCTTTGAGTGCCTCAACTTCAGCTGAATTTTCAGCACTTTTAATTTGATTGATACTTCAGCTGCACTCAGACCTTATACTTAAACTGACAGTTTAACTTAAGTCACTGCATTCACCCGCTCTACATCCATGCATTTTAGCGAATACAGTTTCGCCTGCTAGTATTTTGAAATGTGACTTTATATTGCATGCAGTACACACTGTGTATATTCTCTAAGAAAAAGCTCTAAATTCTTAGCTTATGCCTTTTGATATGAAGGTGCCTCAAACTTTAGTAAGAGTAATATATTTTACTTGCAGTCAAATCTAAATTGTGCATACTGGAAAAATGCAACATGACACTGTCATTTTCACAGGTGTCAGGATCAGTTTAAGTTCAAATAATGTAAACTGTGAGCGCTTTAGAAGCCCAATGCATAGATTATACTGGCTTGAACTGTCTGTTCCCCCAATTTGTTCACAGGACAAAGGGCCGTGATGCACATTCCTGAGAGCAGCAGCGGAGAAACATTCCATCCACTGTTTGTAATTGTTCACAGCTGTATGGAGAGCCTGCTTCCTATTTGTCACATTCACGGGTCAACCGTTACCATATTTTTCATAATCACTTGCAAAATAGAAGTAAAGCTCTAGAAGGAAGAGAGTGTTTGTGTACACTTACTTCAGTAGGTGAAGTGGTGCAGCTGTAAGCCTTCCTAGCCCTCTGCTACTTGGTCACTGTATGTGCCGTGCTATTATGAAGACGCACCCACCATTTATCTATTGAAGCGGACGAGTGTAAATAATGCCCTGTCAAGTGTTTCTGTAGGATTTTGACATTAGAATGAGGTTGTTGTTGTAATGAAGGCGTCTCTTCTTGTTGAGTTTGAAGCATCAGAGCCTGGGATACAGATTTTTGATGATCCAGTTTCTTTATCATTGTCTCTTATTTTAAATCGAGAAGTAATTTAGATTTGCAGGATTTAGAAGTGTACCAGTGTTTATATTTGTAAAGACCAGAGAAAAGTTAAAGAATTTTTTTCCGCAGTCATAGCATTCTCTTGTTTTGAGCCACTCTAGAGGCACAATATTAAAAAAAAAAAAAAAAAAAAAAAAAAAGCTGTTATGATTATGTGTGCATGCTCATGTGCGGCTTTGTGTACATGGCTGCCTGTTTGTGCAGGTGGCACAAGAATGCAGCGGTGTGCACAATATGTGCTTGAGCTGAGAGTGAATGGAGTGGCTCGGCACTTGAAAACATCTCTGCATAACAGTCAGCTTTATTGTTTATAATCGCACTCTGTAACAAAGTGTGGATCATGTAGATCGCAGGAAGACAGCTTTCATCTCATGCTGCAGTAGTTCTTTGCAGATCATTTGAAACCAGCCTCATGAAAAAAAATAAAGGATAAAGGGCAAGGCAAACACTTGCTGTTTTTGTTTAACACACGGATTACCAAATGATATTTTTAATGCCCATTGTTTCAAAAAACCAACAACAAACACGACATATTCATGCTAAGGAACTGACATCAGCCGGAGCACAAAACCTCAGTCATCTTCTCCGACTAAATCACTTTGCCCAAGCCACGAAATTATAGCTTCTAAGCTTGTGGGCAAGAGAATGTGACTGAAGGTTTTTCTTGTGGACCGGGGTTATGTTTTCAGGAACCACAGACCTAAAAAGACCAGGACCTGGTGCCAGTAGAGGGCGTTGTAGCTCCTACTGTAAGGCCACTAGAAACAAAATCTAGGTCCTGGTGCATGCAAATGCTGTTTGCTGTGACCAGCTTAAATATTAGAAACTAAAGTCATGTCTCATCTACGGGCACTGTGGCATTGCATTTGGATTTAATATTTGCTGTAATACCTCATCTGTCATGCGTTTTCATTATCAGCAATGAGTGAGACAGTGGTTCCAACAGGCAAGAACCCAAAAGCCAAACAATGTGATGGTCTTGTTGCAAAACTCGATGGTGTTTTCTTGTTTTGACTATGTATTAAACATGTGCATCTGTCCCTGTATTGAAGCCCATCTCCTCCGTATGGGGCCAGAGGATCAAACAGTTTGACATTCTTGACTGCCTCTTTGTTTTTTTGTGGGTTTTTTTTTTTTAGCTGCAAAAGTGTAGTTATGCTACTTTAATGACATGTGGTGCATTAATGTGTGTTCGTGTGCATGCGTATGCATGTGTTTGCTCGTGCAGAGCTGTATGGTAATGTGGTGTTGTGGGTTGCAATGCCCCCCCTCCTCTCTGCTGCTCTGAAACAAAACAGCTGCCTAGGCTGCTTCGCCTCCAGCTGCTTCCAAATTGTCCTGCCATTAAGCTATTATATGTTTACAACCACAGCACTGAGTAGGCCTGCTAGGTGCTAGAAGTCCCGATGATCTTCCTCTGTTGTAATGGATCATTATCCTGGTTCCTTTTTTACACAGCTTTCACCATGCTGCAATTAGCTGTTACACAATTAGGCACACCACCTTAACTGTGCTGTAAAGGTGTCAGGCAAGACTCTGTACTGTACTGATGGCCCGAATATGTCACTTTGGCACAGATGCACAAGAAACCAGAATAATCCATTATATATGTAAGAGTTTTATAGTTGACGCCGTGCTAAATTTTCAACTTGTGCCAACATGCAAAGGAGTTATGCACCAGTCCATCTGAATTATTTCCCCTGATACTGTGGATCTATTATTTGATGCAAACAAGATTCTTGCTCTCTAGCATAAGGTTGAACTCTCATTTATTCTTCATGTCAGGCTGCTAGAGTTGTGGGAGAGTGCCTATTCAGAGGCGAGAAGCATGAACACATTGATCTTATTTGGACTGGCTTTTGTCTGGGACATATCCAAACCCAAACAGCCAGAGGAAGGACCACAACAGGGTGTAAGTAATTCTCTTGCAATCCAGATGCACTCTGCATAGGTTACACACAGAGCGAAGCCACTTGTATCACTCAGTGTTTTTGCTTTATCTAGCGTATAATGACTTATTAAACTGATGCACTGTCCCGTCGCTTTCTGTCGTGTTTTGTACCGTTTTAAAGAGTAGTTATTATTACTCTTATTTGAACTCACTCGGCTTCAAACTGAGCTGTACGTTGTGTGCCAAAGAGGTGTTTCTTTGTCAAGACATGCAGCCCACAGTACATCTGGTTTATGTTATGACAACACTGCTTTAAGAAGCTGCTTGTATACAACTGTTTCTCATTACAAAATGATTCTGTATGGTCCACATATTTAAGACATATCTATAAAACAAAAAATCGAGTCTCTTTACTGAACGGACTTTATCAAAAATAATAAATAAATAACACAGGCAGAGGGCTGCATCTCTTTTCTATAGTTCAGTTTGTCGTGATTTTTCTTACACCTATTAGGATCCATTACCTGTTATGTCTATCACTTGTGCTTTTTTTATCCTAGCTTTACATGTATTAATGCAGACAGTGTTTTGATAAGAGAAGATATCTTAAAATGGCAAAAATAGTTCATACATATTGATTTTAATTCTAAATAGGCGTCACTATCCCAGTTGTCAAAGGGTGACAGGCAGGACCCTGGACAGGTCACCAGCCTGTCGCAGCAACAATAGCTCAGTTGAAACCTGTGAATTTTCTATTAGCTAGGTTGGAGGATATTTTCATTTTGATTTAAACATCAGCTAAAAAATATACACATAGCAGAAGAACAAAAAGAAAGAAAAGCGTATCGCAGAAAGGATCTGTTCCACTTGAAACCCAGTCCTCTGTGATTTCAGTATTTATGTTTACTGCCACCTTTTAATGGTATCTGGGGATCTGCTCCTATCACATTTAATTATCAGCAAGTGTTAATTGACAGATAAACTGCTTCATTGGACACTAAAAGCAGGAGAAAGGTTGGTATTTAGTTGCATAGCCTTAAAAAAGAGTAACAAGTGCATATTTAATTTGGGGAATTTCCCTGATTCCTGTAGTAAAATATTCTAAAATTAATAAGAATTCAGAAATAAATGACATAAACATGGATAGTTTAAAATGTAAAAACAGGAAATTGTCCTACATGCATTTGTATACCTCTGGGGATTTTACAGCCACATGCTCCTGCCTTTATCTTCCATCTGTTGAGCTTAAGGATGGAGAAAATACCAATTTGAATCACAAAGCCAAGTTCATGCTCAACTGGTTGCACAGGGATAACATCAGATTTGCAGCGTTTCAGCTTTATGGTTTATTGGCTGATTTAGTTTTGACTGGGCTCCTATCTCTGCCTGCATCAAATAAGCTCTTGCCTGGATTAAAGAGAGTCTGTTCTACCTCAAGAAAGTCAAGTGATGCTTTGAAAATTATTCAAAGTTAAAATAATGAGCACATTTATTTTATATGCTATTTGTTTTTAGAGCATCAGAGATGCTATAGCCGTTCATGTGCTGTTTCATTCAAAAGGCATTTAAAATTTGGCTTGCAAAGACAGAAACTGCAGTTTTCAAAACTTATATCTGCAGTCAGACTGGACAGTTTCTTGATGGAGTGGTTGATACTACCACTCCTTCATATGTTTTCTAATCGGGTTAGGTCTGCTGGGAATATCACTTCATGACTAACACCAAACTTGCTGGTTCCATGTATGTGCAGGTGGACAAAGTGTAAAGAAAACAAGTTAATCACTGGATTTAGACACTGGAATAAACAGAGGGTTTGAGCTCATATATAGCAGGAAATCACTTGACAGTGCAGCTCTCCGGGCTGGAAGAGGCTCTTAATGCATGAATCTGGTAATAGAGCACGCTCGCCGAATATATCCATATTCATCACACATAATGAATGCAAGGTTTAGTAGGACATTTTTATTCATTAACATGTACTCAGCTAACAGTGATGAAGTGCTGCAACAATAATAAGCACGTATTCATTCAGTGTCTTTGAGACGTCTTGTTTCTTACTGAGTTGAAATCTTGACACTTCATGTGTTTTGGGGTTTTTTTTTTATTATATTGTATAGTTATGATATTTTATATAGACACTGGTTTTAAAGGAATTCAGGTATCTAAAGTTATATCAGACCTTACGTTGTTAGGGGTTTTTTGTTTTGTTTTTTAAAACACTCCTGGTGATAAGTGTAATAAAGGTTAGCTCGTCAGTACTGGATCAGTCACGGTTTTTAAAAATCCCTTATTTTTGTTATTATTTATTCATGTTTTCCCAAGTGTCTTACCAGAAGAGGATCAACATGTTCAGGGCAAATCGCATTTAGTACTCAGCAGCAGATTTCAGTTGGTTATTGACAAGACTCGATTGCAACAAATGAAATGATTCATGACTGTCAAATCAATAACACTCTATCTCCCTCTCACTCTCTGTATTTTTCATTCTTCATATGCATCTGACTACATTCAACATGCATCTGGTACTTGGGTAAAAGATATCAGTTGTAGACTTTAATCACGATTTATTAATTCATTTATTTGGTACCTTGGATCCAGGCTATTCTAGCCCATAAGATCAGTTTGGGAATGCTGAAAAAAAGTTTGACTTCAAACAATTGTTCCTATTTCCAAGATACATTCAGCTTCTATACTGGTTATAATAAAAACTGGCATCATACATGCCATTCAGGCTTAAGCGTCGGTGTTGACTTTTTTTTTTAATACTATATTTGTTTGAGATGGTTGACTTGGGAAGCGATTACACAAGCGATGGCAAGCTAGTTTGGTTAGCAAGATGAATCGGTAATTCAATTCAATTCAATCTTATTTATATAGCGCCAAATCACAACAGCAGTCGCCTCAAGGTGCTTTATATTTGTACAGTAGATACAGAGGAAAACCCAACAATCATATGACCCCCTATGAGCAAGTACTTTGGCTACAGGGGGAAGGAAAAACTCCCTTTTAACAGGAAGAAACCTCCGGCAGAACCAGGCTCAGGGAGGGGTGGGGCCATCTGCTGCCACCGGTTGGGGTGAGAGAAGGAAGACAGGATAAAGACATGCTGTGGAAGAGAGACAGAGATTAATAACAGATATGATTCAATGCAGAGAGGTCTATTAACACATAGTGAGTGAGAAAGGTGACTGGAAAGGAAAAACTCAATGCATCATGGGAATCCCCCGGCAGCCTACTCCTATTGCAGCATAACTAAGGGAGGATTCAGGGCTAGCTGGTCCAGCCCTAACTATATGCTTTAGCAAAAAGGAAAGTTTTAAGCCTAATCTTAAAAGTAGAGATAGGGTATATCTCCCGAATCCAAACTGGAAGCTGGTTCCATAGAAGAGGGGCCTGAAAACCGAAGGCTCTCCCTCCCATTCTACTTTTAAATACTCTAGGAACAACAAGTAAGCCTGCAGTGCGAGAGCGAAGTGCTCTAACAGGGTGATGTGGTACTACAAGGTCATTAAGATAAGATGGGGCCTGATTATTTAAGACCTTGTATGTGAGGAGCAGGATTTTGAATTCAATTCTGGATTTAACAGGAAGCCAATGAAGGGAAGCCAAAACAGGACAAATCTGCTCTCTCTTTCTAGTCCCTCTCAGGACTCTTGCTGCAGCATTTTGGATTAGCTGAAGGTTTTTCAGTGAGTTTTTAGGACATCCTGATAATAATGAATTACAGTAGTCCAGCCTGGAAGTAATAAATGCATGAACTAGTTTTTCAGCATCACTCTGAGACAGGATATTTCTAATTTTAGAGAAGTTGCGCAGATGGAAGAAAGCAGTCTTACATATTTGTTTAATATGTGCATTGAAGGACATGTCTTGGTCAAAAATGACTCCAAAGTTCCTCACAGTGTTACTGGAGGCCAGGGTAATGCCATCCAGAGTAACAATCTGGTTAGATACCATATTTTTAAGATTTTCAGGGCCGAGTAAAATAACCTCAGTTATATCTGAATTAAGAAGCAGAAAGTTAGCGGCCATCCAGGTCTTTATGTCTTTAAGACATTCCTGCAGTTTAACTAATTGGTGTGTGTTATCTGGCTTCATGGACAGATAGAGCTGGGTGTCATCAGCATAGCAGTGAAAATGAATTAATTCAATGTGATATTAAACAGGATGCTAATTTACTTGCAAAACATAAACTTAAAACAGTGTACTTGCTGAAGAAAATGAACAGGCAGTTCTATTTTCAATTTTAAACAGCTGAATACTGAAAAAACACCACTGGGTTTTAGAACTGAACAAGCATTTTGGATGAGAGGTTAAATGTATTCACAAACCTAAAGCAACCCAGTTGCCTGGGTAACATAAAACATGGATGTAGCCTTCAGGCCACCAGATGGCGATAGCTGTAGTTGTAAAGAGTCTTCCAGTCCAATAGCAGCCTGTACTCACTGGGCGTTTATCAATATGCGTACTTGTGCGTACTTGCGTTCTCGTGTACTCGTGATACGTCATCAGTCGGCGACCAAGTACTGTTCCAATTCGAAGTACGCATCACGCCGAGAACGCGAAAAAGTCCCGGATGTGTTCTCGATCCGCCCGTTTTATCGAGCATGCATCGGTGTAGACTTGGGACAGCTAAATATCCCAGAATGCATTTCGTCCAAAACTCAACAGCAGACTCCCGGCACATCGTTTGCAACCCCCCCCCCGCTCGCGGTCTTCTCACTACTCAGGTTAAAGAAACCCCAGCAGCTGTCTATAGTATTGAGTGTCCACTAGAATAGAAATAAAAGCGTTCTAACATCTCACCTGCTTGTTTTTATTAAGGTATGTACACGTATGTACATGTACACTATTTTTATTAATAGAGGTTTCACTACTGAGGTTAACAATGATATATAAGTCACTTAGATCACTTCTAAATGTTAATGTTTGGCTTATTTCAGTGTTTTATTTGTTCCTGAGTAAACCGGTTTGGCTGTGATTAAAGTTAAGCTTCATAACATGTTACTTACAGTTAAATTAAGAGGGGACGGCAGTAAAAACTCCGGACCTGTGACATCATCACGTACGCTGGTGTTCCGACTGTACAAATCACGAGTCCATGCTCGCGTACTTGAGAATTGAGAAACGGCCCACGAGTCCGTCCTCGCGTTCTCGGCGGGTACGTACTCCCGTGCGTTCTCGGCGGGTACGTACTCACCGAGAACGCGAGTACGTACTCGCGTACTTGGGCATTGATAAACGGCCACTGTCGCAGTAGCTATGTCATTCCTTTATACAATGGTGTCGACTCTTTTCTTTGAGCCAGCCTCAAGTGGCCACTTGTGGAACTGCAGTTTCCAGTTCATTTAGTACTAGAAGTATAAACTTGGTTGCAAACATTATTTTAATTCGATGGTTCCACTGGTGGATGGTTAATGTTAGATTTTCTGTTTATTTAATTTTTCCTCTGTGACTGAAAATGAAAACTACATCAAAGTAGCTCTCAGAATGGAGACTACTATTTTTCGCTTTGTCGAGGAATTTGTGCAGTCACATGCTATCTTTTATAGTCCAGTACATGTCTCTTAATCTTCCCCCATATATCTGTTTGTGTTTGTTGATAATGGGTCTCTAATGATGTAGGTGTGTGTTTCTGTGAGCCTGGCTGTCACTGTGTGTATGATTATGCTTGTTTGTAAATTATATGCACTCCTGAGGTCAGGATAGATTCAGCCTGCTTATTTTTGTCAGCCGACGGTTAGTTTGGGGACGACATTAATCTGGAGCTGTCAGAGCTTTTCTGTTGAGCTTAAAATGTATATGACCTTCTTACCAAGGAGACTGCTCTTTTTGATATGATGGTTCACTCAGTTTATTTGAGAAAAAAAAACACGAGGCTGCACAGATTATATCTTTGTAGGAAAATGAAGTATTTGGCTCGTGTGCTTAATAAAATGAATGTCCTGACAAATATTGCTGAAGGACAATCAGGAAGCATGAAACTCCAATTCAGTCAGCCATTTCCAACAATCTCACCCACACCCCATCCGAATGATAACGTGAGGCTCAATATAAAAGTGAGTCCATCCCCATGGTTTCCCATGTTGAAAGATGCAACTGTGTTGCAGAAACAAATAAATTTACAGCCTGGTGCCTTTCATTGTCATTTGGTTGAACTCAAAGGTGCTCTTAGGGGTCAGCTGCTCAACTTCTAAGTTTAGTTTTCCCATTTTTTAGCATTTAATGTCATACTGAATTACTGATCCACCTTGGGTCATTCAGTATGACCGTGGGCCTTCAGCTCGACCACCTCTGATTTGCCTGAAAACTTTCTGGTCCAAAGTTTGCTGTGAAATTTTAGCTTCATATATCAAATACTCTTCTATATACAGTTCTTTGAAAAATGTTCCATCGACCCACTTCCAGCAAGTTTTATTACACTTTGAAATCTGAGGCAATGTTCGAACATGAATATCTTAAAAAGCATTAAAGATAAAAGCCTGAAATATTTTACTGGCCTTTCTTAAAATAAAAGGACCTGGAGTTTGGGAAAGATACACCAAAAAAGTTCTGGCTAGCTTTAGTTGAACCACTATACTAAACAAAAATACTAGTAGATATTAGTCTAATCCAAATGCAATAAAATATAGATGGCACTATGATCCTGATCTGTGCTTGCCTGTGGCACTCATGTGGCTAACCCACCCTAACACAAGGGTTAGGGTGGGTTAGCCGGCCAGCATGAGCATTGAATAAAAATATCATTTTCTTCATGTATGTGATTGAGCATTCTGCATGTTTTGTTTTGCAGTATTGTGAAATACAGAAACTATCACAAGCCGTGCTAGTGTGTGCTCAAGAATGAGACTTCACAGGACTTTTTCAATTTATTTACTTACGTTAATTTTATTTTAACTTTTTCCATTCTAACCAGCCCACACAGAGAAATTGTTTCGGGGTATATTTGCACCAAACTGACCCTGATTCAATTTTATGGTGAAAAAGATCAGTGAAAATTTCAGGCTTTAATATTTAGTTATTCATACTCACGTTCAAACAAGTGTACAGAAAAAACAAGCTGGAGGTGGGTGGACAGGGATTTTTTTTTTTTTAAAGGAAAGTGTCTTAAAAAGTATTTCATATATGAAACTAAAATTTACAGCAATCATTATGTGTATCAAAATTTGAAACCATAACATTTTCAAGAATATCACAGGTGGCCAAGCAGAAACATTTCATGATTTGAGATGGAACGACTACCTTAAAAACCAATCTCATTCACTTACCTAGACATCCCCTTGGCTCTTGTCCGTATATGTCAAACTTCGAGGTTGTGGCAAGGACTACTATGTCAGAAATTGGTACTTTCCAAATACATTTTTTAAGTCATGGTGGATGTATCCATTTTTCATAAAAAGTCAGATGTATTCATTACAACCAGAGCTAATAGTAAAGTGTCAAAGCCAGAGAGTTTATCCAACATGATACAGCTGTTAGGCTCAGGTGTGCTTTGCTACCCCCCCTCACCAAAATTCATCCTCAGCCCTGTCTGCCACAACCTCAGTTTGAGATGCATGCAGCTCCCACGGGGGCTGAAAGATGCATCTGCAGAACAATATTTGTGTTTATGGCAGCAGCAGCAGCAGAGGAGATTTTGTTGATCAAACTGTTTTATGAACTGAGATCTCAAGGGGAAAAACGACAGAGAGAAGAGCAGGAGGAGTTGTGAGGATACAGGTCTGCGATGTTCTAAATGTTTCCTTTTAAAACTACACTGCTAATGATAAAATATTCTTTTCATACTGTAATAATGGTTTCAACTGTCTCATCATAAAAGGCTTAAACAGTCCTTTCCGCTCTCCTTGGAGGTCACGAATATATTTTATTCATTCCTGTGTGACAAACCCTCCACCCACGGATCACAGCTAATAGTCGAGGAGAGTATTAAGTCGTTAGAGCCGTCAAAGGGCACGAGGATATATTCCATTTTTGCAAAACCCAGTGAACTGAGATAAGTAAAAAGGAAGACATCGCCCCAAAACAGAGTAGACTATTGTGTGTTGCAGCATCAGCAGCATCTCACAGGACTTGAAGAGATTAGAACAGAGGCCAGGAGACTGACAGAGAGAGCAGGGCACGTTTCCAAGGAAACAGGCTATACTAAGGAGAGGGACTTTCTGATGGTGGCAATGTCAATATTCAGACGACTTTGTTCCAGCAGATGTCCACCTGATTATTCAGTGGCACAAAGAGCAAAATCGCACAGCTCTTAACAGATTTGGGGGAAAAAAAGGATTGTTGAAAGAAAATTAAAATGGAAAAGTGTTAAATAGCTGTTTTTTTCTGTTCTCTTATTCACAAGGAAGTCACCACATTTTAAATGAGTTTATTTGTGAAGCTAAGATTGAAAAGAGACCTTGTAAGGAAGAGATATGACACTTTTAAAATCCAGGAGAGAAATGTATTTGAGAATTCTGGTGTCCAGCCCTCTCCTCAAACAGCCAATCACCTTGTTTATTATAGCCAACCTGGAAAAAACTATTAGTTAATAGTGCTGGCCAGTGGTAACAAATATGGCTGTTACTGTAGTAGAAATGTTCAGAAGTGTACCTACAGTATAGATTATCTTGCTTCGCTGTAACATGAATTAGCATGGTATCCGTACAGTGCTCTCTGAAGCTGAAATTTTGTGAAATAGTTTATGCACTGCACAGTCGAGCTTAGTGACAGTGGGTCTTGCTGCTTTTTTACCCACACGTTACTCTCCAGAAGGGGCAGAAGGGTAAGGAGGGTCATGGATGAAGTCCTATCACCATATATAAATATAAATGACTTCTGATGAACATAAAAGTCTTCTTCAGCCCACGGTGGTCTTGAATAACCCATATGTGTACATTAAATTTTGGGGCAATGCTGTCAACTCTTTTTTATTCTTTAATTAGACTGGACCGGTGATTTGATAGCTGTAATTTTTATGTCCTTATCAGTGTTGGGGTATCAAAAAAAGCAATGCATCACTTACAAATAAAAAAAACCTTAAAGCAATGATTACTTAATTAATCCCCATAGAAAGAAATTTGTACCACATTTGCACTGGTGCACTGAGACGTAATTAGGCTTCAGGCTACAGTCCCACAAACCAGGGCAAATCCCCATGTGACTTGCTCTTTACCATCGTGCTCTTGCCCTTTTGTGCAATAAAAATGAAAGTAATGACCATATCTCACTCCTAAAAATCTGTACACCACTCCACTATTTCCCTCCTTCCTGCACACAAACTGCAATCGGCAGAGACACATTTGATGCGTTTATTTGTCTTTCTATCCACCCCTTGTGCAGATCACTGAAAAGGTGTTTATAACGCAACTAACAACATAAATTTAGCTGTAATGTAAAGTTTGCGTTGTAATACATCACACCAAACACTGCTCTCTATCATTGATCACCTTACAGTTAGAGCTCTCTCATTAGATTACCTGCCTAGAAGTGTTGGCCAAGTACTTTCTTCTAGAAAGTATTATAATTATACCCTCACATCTTAAATCCTAAATATGAAGTGGCAGATCAGTGATAGTGATCAGCTATAACTGATATGATTTCCATAAAAGGCCCGATCAAAGCTACGAATTCACAATTTTATGCTTGTGTATTTGTGTGGAATAAACAAAAAACATGTTAAATAATGTGCTGTTTGGTGGATTTTGTTAAGCTACGACCCAGATTAGCATACCCCAGTTGGTTTACCAGCTATGCTAGTCCAACTGCTGCCTGTACCTTTATGCTGTTCAAATATAGAAGCGGTCTCAATCCAGACTTTTGGAAAGAAAATAAGTAATATCAATTCCCCAAAAGCTTTCGTTATATTGAGACGGCTGTGTGTAAATTCATTTAACCAATAAAGATAGATAATTATTTACAAGAAGTAACATGATGGCTTGAAACTGCAAAAATTGTGCGTTATGTGTGGGTTGTAACGCTGTCAGCAGACCAAGTACTGCTGTCTGCAGCTCAGATGTGGCAGACAGTGAAGGTTTGACATCTGTGTGGTATTTATGACTCCTTTCAGACTAGACTGTCTACGCTGACTCGCACTGTGCATTATTTAAAACTCTGACAGAGGCTGTTTTCAAGTTTGTCCAATTTTTTTTCTCTTTCTTTTTTTTCCCCCCAACTCTAACTTTCCCACTTGAGTTCAGCTGGGTGCCAAAATGCGGCTGTGTGCTGGAATATGCACGTATGTTTGGGAAAGCAAAGGGGCTCTCTGTGTGTGGCAGAGGCCTACACTTGGATTGCAATGTGAATTAATGGCTCACTGGAGTGTGGTTGACGCCCTTTAGTATCACCCACAAACTACAGCACAGCTCTAGATGGGATCCCGCGTTGCAATAGATCACCCACCAAGCTGTGCAGAGATGGCAGAAGCACTTATCACCTCCACCCTGCCTTTGGACTGTCTAATGCAATCTTCTCTCCGAGAGTGCTTAAGTTACTACTTATAAGTGCTTGATTGGACTGAAAATGATCGTATATCTCACAGTTAACCCGAACTGAAAATGAAAAAGACCAGAAAAAAGTACCAGACACTTATCATGACTGTGCCTCTTTTTGCACAAAAAATATTCTGGGAACTTGCTGTCTTTCTTTGTCACAGGCTGTACTTCACTTGCCTTTTCTTCCACAGAAAAATCATGTCTTTTATGTGAAGCCTGTCATTGTACCAGGGGAATGAAGACAGGCAATAAAATTCTCTTTCTTTCTCTCTCCCTCCCTTTCTGCAATGCGTAATGTGTGTGTGTTTTAACCGAACGCCCCCTTTGCCTCCTGCGTGTGATTAATATTTTCTATTGCTCTCAGGCTTGCAGCGAGATTACATCCACACTTTGCCTTAAGCACAAATGTGGTTTTCCATTGTGAAGTTGGTCAAGTAGCACGTCTCATCTCTTAAAGCAGCGTGCGTTGCTGCTTGTATCCCCGAGTAGCAAGTGAGAAATCAATCATGTTTTCATTACTGTAATTCCAGGTTTAGTCCACTTAAGCAACTGCAATTGGCAGTGAAACTGTACTATGCTTAGGTATTGATTTTCTGCTTTGTATTGTTGGCTGTGGTATTTTCAAACCTGCTGACTCCAAATCAATGTTTTCTGTGCTTCCAGTTTGGCATAGCAGTGTAGGCAGAGGCTTGCCCAAATGCTATGACCATCCAACTACTTTAACTGGTTTCAGGCTAAATAATAAAGAAATAGCTCAGCTTTACTTATATTTAACCTGTTAAAATACTCATACCAGTGTATTTAAAGCAATCTGCACAACATAACAAAACAAATTGTTCAGTACTGCACTGACAACATGACTGTGTATATTTTAGTTATGCAGTACATGTCTTTCTGCTTAACACATACACAAAACTTGGGAAACACATTTTTTGAACAAGTCGAATGTAAATTTACTGACTTTGGCATTCAACACATTTCAGGCTCCTCGTCTTAATATCACAATAACATTGTGATTCAGCTTTAAGCCAAAGGTTCACTTAAATATAAAACTTGTGCCATGAATAAAACCAGCCAAAGAAAGAGTCAACACAGGCTGGTAGAGTCTTCTTGCTAATCTACTTTATGCATTTGTCACAGTAGGTCCCTCCTAAACAATGCACAGTGTTTGTAACATTTTCTGTAACCTGATTAAAACATGCTAGTTGTGAGATTTGATACATTTTTTTCGTTACTCTCATCCAGACTGTCCTTATCTTCTGTATAGGTTGGACCCAGGAAGTGCCAAATGAGACCATCAAGCATCTGTTTAAGTTAATTTAACAAACTGACTATATAGACAGAAGTTGCCGTTGCTGTTGAGAGTCACATGGAGATAAAAAGGGCACAATGGCTGCCAGAGGCCCCACTAAATTGGGGTGTAGCCCATTGTGGAACTGTTTACTCATTTGTTAGATTTGGGCCTCAGTCACACAGGACAGTCCTCCGACAACCTCCTGTTGCTAGGGGAAAATGTGTATCCCTGAGGTGAAATCACTCGGAAAGTAGATGCTGCACCTAAAGCCTTATGGTCACAAGGAGATTACTGCAGTTGTAGTTTGTGTGGAAGATACCGACTTGTCTGCATACATTTAGTCTCTCAGCTGTAGTGAAATTTGCACTGAAAAAGTGCTTTGAAAAATAGAAGTAGTGAACATTTGACTTCAAAGTAAAAGTTTTTGCCTTACTCCAGAAACCAACACGTTTCAAAAGGTGCTGCTTTTACTTTGATAGATAGATAGATAGATAGATAGATAGATAGATAGATAGATAGATAGATAGATAGATAGATAGATAGATAGATAGATAGATAGATAGATAGATAGATAGATAGGCAAAAAATTAAAAGCCTGCATAAGAAATGTCCATATTAAACATGACTATATGTACACGATGTGTCCCTAAAGCTCTCTGTTTAATTTAAACTGAAAAATGTCTTTGCTGACATATTAGGTATTAGCTTTTATGATATGGACAGAGGTTGTATAATTGTATAATGCTGCCCCATCAGTGCTCACAAATCAATCTGAGAGTTATTTTGAGCGATTTGAGTGATTTTCTTTCCCCCTCTGCAGCACCACTAAAGCAGATATTTAGATTCCCCCACCTGCCAAATCTCGCTTTAACCCCTGGCAACATGCACAATGCTAATCTCCTCTCTTCACTGGGTTCAACATTTGAAGCTCAAAGTAGTAAGATACAGACAAACTATGTCACTTCAGTGACTCTGAGAGCACGTAGGGTTAAAAACTATACCTGCACCAATGTTAAAGTTTCATTTTCAGAGGATACACTTTGCTTCCAGGTCATGTAAATTTCATAATCAAAGGGTGAACGCGAGCATTACTGTGAACCATGTGCTGAGACACTGCACCACAATTCACCAACTGTGCATGAATAGTTTTGGGTCGAATTCAAGCAGATTTGAAAACAAAACATTTTTAGATTTGCTTGACATAATGACTACAGCAAAGTGTGAAATATTATGACAATTTTTAACGTGTGAAAGGATATTTTACAGCTACTCTATACTCATTCAGAAGATGGTAAAGCTTATTTCTTTTCTCTTATTAAAGTATCAGGGATTTTTGGAGCATCTTTGAACAAAATCATACAGCAAACATTTCCCATTAAGCTACAATAGCGACCTTGAAACAAGGTGGAGCTTTGTATCCCCATCTCTGAACAAATTGTCTCTCCAATTTCTCTGCAATTCCTACACTCCATCACTGTCATAAGCCCATTATTGATCAGAGACTGATGCTTCTCATGTTCACAGTTGGTTGTCTCTTGCCATAGTCTCATCACTCTTATGTGACCTTTGCGCCGCCTCAGAAGTGTAAAATAAAACAAGTATGAGTTCCAATAACGCAGAGTGAGCTCGGAGGGTTGGATATCTTCACGGCCATTTATGGGTGTTTGTGGCAAAGCATCAATTCAAAGAAAGAAAAAGCAAAATGCATCCTCAATGATCGCATAGTTCCAATTAAATATGGTTTACAGGAAAAAGAACATGGTACGCAGCTACATCTGGAAACTAAGCAAACAAAGACATTTAAAATGGCTACAAAAAGAGCAAAACATCTACAAAGACTTACAAAGTTACCACACGTAGAGATGTAAAGCAGCCATAAAGTGACAAGGTGACCACAAATACACGCAAAATGATCACAAAGAGGCACAGTTCAACCGAGAAGAGATGCAAAATGGCCATAAAGTGATGTATGATGTCATCATTCAACTATTTCAAAGTTAGAGCTGTGGCAGTAATAGTAAGCAGCTTCCCCTCAGTAAGATTGATATACTGTAGAGCTTTTACAACAAAACTCTCTAAAAACACAGCCTAAAGCGCTTCACTATACAAACAGTTGCAGGAAATTACTCCAAATTGTGCCCAGAAATGCATGTGAGGAAAAAAAGAAAATGAAAAAAGCCCCATCCAAGAGTCTCAGATAATCCTGCAAATGTCTGAGGAGTTCTGTGTAGCATGGGAGGAACATCCATCTCATTTAAATAAGTCAACGCCTTCAGAGTATTTAGATTTTCGGGCTCAGTAGACGCGGGGTGCCTCCACAAGAGGCGCCCCCTGGCATGTTAGTTTTCTGCTGATTGACTCAGCGGGCTCTCATTATCAAGAGGAGAATGAGCTGTAAATGTTTTCTCTTCTTCTCCTGTTTATTTTCAGGTTACATTGCGGTTGGGGAATGTCACTCGAATGCCAGTTTTGTTTTTCTCTCAAACTGAGAGGCGAAGCGAACACATTATTTATATATAATGACATGTTTTATTTAGTATTCCCAAAGCCTTCTGGCCAGTACAGTCCATGATTCACTTACAGACTCTATATCCACAGTCCATACCACCCTATCTATTTCTTTACAAATGCACCACCTCACAGAGGATGGGGAGTAAAGAGAAGCCTGGTAATGGCCGTCTTTGGGCTACGATCTGAGAGAGAGAGAGACACTATAACGTTCAGTAATGTCAGAAGCTGACTGTGAATGGCAGACGACCTAAAGAGGTTTGAAGTTAAAGAAAAGCTATAAATGGTTTCACACATCAAAGAGCTCTGAGAAATATTTTCTCATCTTGTCTCCTGGAGGAATCAATACAAGCTCAGCTCTCTCCAGTAACAGGCAGAGCCGAGCACAGGTGGCATTTTAAGAGCACAGACGTTCTCTCTGCTGAGGATTATCTGCTAATCCAGCTTCACATATGCATACGGCTGCATGTGTCTGCTGCGAATGAAAACACAAGAAGCTCTCTGTTTCAAAATTTTATGTTCAATTATTTCAAGAAGCTAAATGAAGAACTGTTGACTTATTTATTGAATAAAAGCAACAAAGAATTAATTCAATTCAATTTTATTTATATAGCACCAAATCACAACAACAGTTGCCTCAAGGTGCTTTATATTGTAAGGTAGACCCTACAATAATACATACAGAGAAAAAAAACAACAATCAAATGATCACCTATGAACAAGCACTTTGGCAACAGTGGGAAGGAAAAACTCCCTTTTAACAGGAAGAAACCTCCGGCAGAACCAGGCTCAGGGAGGGGCGGCCATCTACCGCGACCGGCTGGGGTGAAAGAAGGGAGACAGAATAAAAGACATGCTGTGGAAGAGAGATGGAGATTAATAACAAGTGTGATTCAATGTAGAGAGGTTTAACAAAGTGAGTGAGAAAGGTGACTGAAAAGGAAAAACTCAATGCATCATGGGAATCCCCTAGCAGCCTACTCCTATTGCAGCATAACTAAGGGAGGATCCAGGGTCACCTGATCCAGCCCTGACTCTATGCTTTAGCAAAAAGGAAAGTTTTAAGCCTAATCTTAAAAGTAGAGATATTGAGTGTCTGTCGCCCGAATCCAAATAATAATTTGTTCTTGTAATTCAGTAATCTGTTTGAGCTAATCTTACTCTACAGTTTTTCTTTAACATTTTCATAATCATCTTCTATATGACTTTCTGTATAGAATCCATCATTGTGGAGGAATTTCAGGCTTGCAGTGTTTCTTCAGTCATTCCCATATGCACAGGCTGAGGTTTAGAGTCTGACTGGGTCATTCAGTCATCTTGATGCTTGCCAAGCTTTAGTTGTTGGACACATTGCCTCACATCTAACTCTAGATACTTGGAGTTAATGGTCAACTCAGTGACTACAAGGTGCCCAGGTCCTGTGGCCCCGACTACCATGTTTGACAGTTTGTATGACATATTTCTGCTGACATACTGTATTTGATTCGTTTTAGAGAATCAAATACAGGACTTTGTCCTGAAAACAGTCTTTTTCAAATTTTATATGCTAACTGAAGCCTGTAGATTCTCCAAAGGTTTGCAGTTTCTCTGAGCATTCCATAGTCTGACTTTGGGGTGAATTTGGTGGGACGTCAACTCCTGGGAAGAATGGCAACTGTCTTAATAGGTTTCCACTTGTGAATAATCTCTCTCACTGTAGAATGATAGATTTTAAATTATTTGGAAAAAGTCTTATAAACCTTGCCAGATTGCTGGGTATCAAATTCTTCCTTGGCATTATGTTAACACACACCTCAGTGCTCCAGAGCAGCAAACTGCCAACACTCTGTTAGAGGCACTCACACTTGCTGATTCTTAGCTAATCAAGTGCATTTGGTTAGCAGCACCTAGCTGCTACTTAGCCTCCTAATTCCTGTGGATGCAGGAGGATGTACTCCAGTTTCAACGGGACTGCATAGAATAAAAATGTTCTTTTTTTAACATGACTGTAGTTTGAAATCTTAAAATGTGTTAAAATGACACATTGAAGTGTCCTCAAATGTGACATACTGGGATTTAAAACTCAGTTTTCATGTTCGCTAATGGCACAGAAATTGGATTTTCAGTGAATTAAGATATGTAAAACTCCAGTGACTTGGACTTTTGTTGCTGTTTTGAATTGTTTTTAAATGGCAGCATTAATTTAGTCCACCAGGTTCAACAACTAAGGCGAGGCGATATCACAGGCAGGTGAACGAGACCATCATCTGCCAGTGTAGTCGTATGGAGGTGGTTACAGCTGATAACATCCACTCAATGGGCTGATAACATTTCAAATGGGTGAATTAGTTTTGCACACTAAGGAACCGATGTGGAACGTAAACATTACAATAAATCAAATATTTCTCTGCACTGATGCACAGGACATAAATTCTGCAGCTGATCTATAATATACACATTACCCATATCAGCATTCTGCTCCACCAGGTTTCAACTAATCTCGACTACATTTCTCTGACACTCTTGTCATGTAGAGTGTTACAAAGTTCAGATATTTCAGATCTGCGTTATCTTAAAGCACTGTCAGAAACAGCTAACGCATGTGTTCAAAGGATTAAATCTTTGCCAAACCAATGAAGAACCAACAGAAAATAGAGAATTTCAACCCCTTGCAGTGCCGTTTGAGCTTCCAGCAGTTTACATTAATTAACATGCCGTGCAGCCAGGCTTGCTTCTTGAATGACAATGTTTTCCTAATTTGCTTCAGAGGCTCTTATCAAAAGTGATAGACCTGGCAAGATCAAAGTGCAGCCTAGTGGTTTTCCCTCTGGCAGTTTCTGACTAGGGAAGGGAGCTTTTAAAGGACTTGTGACAAGCACATTGCCTTTGAAGCGGATTAGTATTGTTACCGTCTCATGTTGCACAATGATGTTCACAGCATACTGTCCCCAGAACTCAGTGGTTTAAACTGTCTGGCCAACTGAACCCCACACGAATTTCCCAGTTGTGGAATATTTGTTCTCACAATTTCAAAGCGGCCCCTTGAGCCCTATACTGCAGCACTATAATCATAATGAACAGGACTACTATATGCTCTAAAAAGGTACTCCTGATAAAACGTATTAAGCTCCTTTTTCATGTCCCTATGGAAAGATTGATTGCACTGAGAGCCTTTTAATATAAATATATTATCTCCCTGAAGTGATATGAAATCTCACTCCAAAAAAATGCTGCGCTAACACTTTATCGGTGGAAATATGATCTGAGGCGATCTAGGGCTGCAGCACATTTTAAATTCTGCAGCTTCAGTACATCTTAATATCAATATTTAGCCTTCACGAAGAAAGGAAATAGGGTTCCTCCTTTCACCTTAAATATTGTCATCTCTTCATTTTGCTGCTGCTGAGTACCGAAATACACTTTGTTCTCACTGTTAAACATCTAATGATGAAAATCAGTATTCTCAGCAGTCACTGAATGTCTTGATTAATGATCAGTGACTGCAGTGTTTGGTGTCATTTGTTCCAAAGAAATGTATTACGTAATCACACTATGCTTTATATTGTTTGTTTGTTGTTGTGCTTGTTTTGCGGGGGGCTTTTGTTGCTTTTTTTAACATTACTAAATTCAGTTAGTAATCAAACTTGCAGTACATTACATAGGTAGAGAAAAAACTAAGATGTTTTCTTGAAAAAAGAAAGCCAACTCAACAGTAAAGCAGTGTGAGCTGTGGAGATATAAACTTAACCTTTATTTTTAAAGCAAGAAAGATCAGGAATAAGGTAAAGTGCAACCTACTCTTAGGTCAGAATCAACAAGGCTATCTAAAGCTACTATAATAACAGCAACTGTTAGCTAGTACCTACAGTGACAGCATGCTAACACAAAGCTAGCGATGAGCCCAGAGTGACGCTAAAACTTCAACATCTTTCATAGAATCACTGTGGCCAGTGATTTTACAATCATATCATGTTTGGAATGATTTTTCACCAAGTTTGCTTGTGCCAGAGTTTGGTTATGTATGATTGTATGTATGATTTATCTTTTTAACTGGTAATCATGTGATACCAATCAGACGTGAGGAATGCATAAGTAATTTAACAAGTAGTATAATTAGTTATTTTCACCAGGGAGTAAATTAATTATGTAATATAGTAATGTGTATTTTATTTTATTTTATTTTATTTTATTTTATTTTATGGGAGCAATGACCCTGACGATGGAGCCAAAGCTTTTTATAGATTATAGATTAGATTTTTCTGTTTCCAGTCTTCATGCCACATGCAGTCCTAGAGACTGGTTGCCAACACCCTGACCCATTGGTTAACATTTGAGGACAATTGCCAGGTGAAACTCATCACAAAGAAGGTGCTGCACCAAAAACCATCTTGCCAGTCAGCCATAGTTTGCAATGAAGACACCAATTTGCCTGCAAACCCTTCCCAACTGCTTGCTGTGCAGTGAAACTGAAAGGTATGACGCAAACTGAAAAAGGAAGCTCATTCAAAGTTAAATTTGTGCTTTTTTGAACATGTGATTTTCAACTGTCAGTCATAACTTTTAATTTGAAGACAAACCATGTTTATTTCTGGTTTATGTGACTTTTTCAAATTTCACTGCTGCTCAACATATTAATAGAGTATTTGCAAACCACTGTAAGTTATCAGCAGCCTGCGTGATCTGTTTGTAACCAAAGGAACTGCAACTGAGGTTTTTTGTGCAGCCTCCTCCTTGTGACCGAAATCACCTCTAGCAACCACTCACCAACCAGTGGTTGTGTGACTGAAGCCTAGTTTCAAGTTTCAAGTTTTATTGTCATGTACAGATAAACAGTGTAGCCACATTTACCCATAATGAAGTTCTTTTGGCTCGTGCTCCTCACTTTACATGAGCATATAGAAAGTGTGCAGTTATATTAAGAAGAAAATAACAGAATAGCTGTAATCATAACGATAAAAGAGAAAAAAGAGAGAATAAAAGTATTAAATATTTAGAGAATTTAAGACAAGTTGGTATTTACAGTTTGTGCAAGAGTATTTAGCCTGTGCTACATTAACCATTACCTGATTGTAGACTACAGAAAGATACTGTCAATTATTAGAATGTCAGTCTGAAAAATATATTTTCTACCTATAAAAACTAAAAGTTCACACTGGATCTGAATCCAGAGCTGGCAAAGAAACCTCATGAGATTCGTACTGTTCTGAAGAAGGCACCATGTGATGGACTGAGCAGCGAAGGAACTTAAGCAACTTTTTATTTAACCAAAAAACATAATTGGTTACATTATGCAAAAAGAATCAAAATCTTGGGCCCATAAAAGAGGTTAAAATAACAGAACTCTACTCAAAGTTGACAAATCATACTGATAACTCAAACAAACTGACCTAACTTAACGAGACAAAGGGGAAACTTAAATAGTGGCTGGTCAGCCCAAAAAAACACAAAAAGGAGTAAAACGCACAAAAATCCCGTAAATCATAATCCCACAAACTAAACCTTATATTTAAAGAAAGACAAATGTGAATGCAGTGTTGTGTGTCAGCCTCTACACCGATATTACCACTGTGTGGCTGTAACTCCAGCCATCACACACCAAAATGAGATTTTTGAAGCCTTATAATGACATTTTTGCATTACATAGAGATGCCATATAATTTGATCAGTTACTCCTGTATGTACTTCCCTTTCAATTCAGCTGTTCATTCATTGTATTTACTTTGTGCTTGTCCACTATTATTGCATTGCATTTAAGTCAGCACAAGTACAGTTTCAGTCGAGCTTAAATTGATGATCAAACAGTTGCTATATGTCTCACCTCTTTTTGTAGGTTGTTTGAGTAAAGCAGGGTCTTAGATTAACAAGGACAGGTTGAGTTACAGCTTGAGTTTGGGGGCAATTCAATAGGAAGTGAATCAATCTGAGGATTAATTGTTGCACCACATCCTGAGGAGCAGACACTCGATACAGCCAGAAGGACACTGCTATAATGGAACTGAAATACAGACAGCACACGGCTACAGGAGCTTAACCCTTCACAGCTCCAATAACATGTTTTATGTGTTAATAACAGCAGTAATAATGATGTGCAGGGAATGGCAATTAATACGTTTTTTCTCATGATTTTGGTTTTGTTCATTATTTTAAGACTAAAAGCTGAAAAATATTCATAGTGTGATAATTTCCTGACGTATCGTCACACAAGAATTGTCTCTTAAAGTGCAGCTGCATTCTTTTCTAGTGTTGCCACCACATGGTATTTGTTTTTGAAAGACTTACACTATTATTAGATATTTAATGATTTATGGGAAACATTGTCATTCTCTGTCGCTCACGATGCAGCTGAGTAGCTCACCCTGAGCAATGATCCAAGGACTGATACAATATTTTTCTGTAGGTATAATATTTAGTTTTCCTGGATTTTAAATTAATATAAAAATACTTGTTCAAAGACAAAATGCTGACTTACAGATTTAGCGGTTTTAGACAAGGCCGTTGAGCTACTGTGGTAAATTAATTTTTCCGAATCACTTAATCTGACCTACATCTGTGGCTGCAAATATTATATTCTTTCTTCCTTTTTAAGACTGACTTCTTGTCAGCCCATATATGTGCACAGCATATTAACATCTTGCAATTTATTTTATATCCTAACTGAGATTCATTACAGGAAATTGAATCCTCTCGGACGTTATTCTTCCAGAGAGACGGAGCAATGATCTGAGGCAGGTGTACACTGTCATTTGTCAGGTGTCTCTGCTAGCGCTCCTATGTTTTGACTTATCACATGTGGGTTGGCTGGAGAGAAGATAGGCTCTTAAACAAATGGCTGCTGTCACACAAGGGGAGGCAGTCTTTAATGAGACTGTCTTCACAATTGGCATGGTCCATGTCAAGCTTTAGAGAAAAACAAATCCGCCCTCTGAAAACCTGCCCTGTATCTAAGGTGTAGTGCATTACTCATTACTGTTGTGCTGAATGTGTTACAATGAGACTGTCCTCCCCAAGAAAATGACGCTATAGGTCGTTTGTGAAGGTTCTTATTATGACTTATAGATACATTTCTAACTGGCCTTTAAGGATCTGTGAATAAATATGTGTAAAAGGTGTGCGGGTGTTATCTCCTTCTACATGGGCCCAAACTCGGCGCCCTGGCAACAAAGAAAACAGAGTTGTGTAATTTTGTAAATGCGTGTATTTTAAACCAGAAGAAACAGCTTGAACCCAACAAAACTGCAAGTGAAACACTAAGTAAATAACAAAACAAAAGTAAAACTTGATCCCAGAAATAATTGGAACTCCAGAGTCCTGCTTCAAAGCCAGGTGTTTTATTGCTCCCACTATACCTACAATTGTGTGGGTTTTCTTAAAAATGCTTCGGTTATATGAGGTGGTGGGGACAAACGATGTATTTTTGGCTTGTCCTTTGAGCTGGGCATTATTTATCCCTGAAACAAGATGGAACTGTGTGATTTACGCAAAAACCTCAGGAGGGCAGGTGCTTGGAGCATAAGTTGACTTTTTCTTCATTGTGTTTGACATGCTCTGTGAGCACATGTTAAATTAGAATGTGAATATTCTTTTGGGAAAATGTCTAATCAGGAGTTACAGCTTGGTTATACTCATCATTGTAGCCCTCCTGAATAGCAGCATGCACGAAAGGTCTCGGGCATACGAGTAGGTCGGTCTAGACCACCATTTTAACCATATACTAAGATATACTAACCAATTCAGTTACCATAAACACAGCTTTAATGCAGATTTAAGCTTATTTTTTAATGCCTGGCTCAGCACAGAAGCTAGTAGGTACTGTTAATCAGTTGGAGGGAAATTTTGCTTTCAAACAGCTCCAAAACTCCAATCCAAACTCTGCAAATTAAAAAAAAAGTTGGTGTATATAAGTTGTTCTGTAGTTCAGAGAAAGAACATAAATCTCTTAAGTTTTCTGCAACACGATTTAGTTACCCAGTGCAGACTTTAAAGCTGTTTCATGTGATTCTTAGGTGAGAAGAGTTTGTTTTTTTTAGCAAGACTGTCAATCAGAAGGCCACAGTTCTTGTCCTTGTTCTTGTGCTTTCTTTGATTTTATTCTCACACACTTAAATCCCCTAAAGTACCCAGTTACATTTAGAAAAAGGTTGCAGGTTTGTAAAATATGCCTAAATAATAACCCTGCATGACCTAAAAGGGTACAAGTGCACTAAAATGGCACCAAGGGGGTTCTAACCAAGCACCCACATGGTGTGTTGGGTCATCTAGGGATCACTCACGCTGTGACCAATACATCCCTAAATCCTAAACCATGAAGAACACTATGCTCCTTCATTTTTACATTTCCCAGAATACAAGTAAATATAACATTTAAAGGTGAATTTAAAGAACAGTACCCACAACAGGTTATTTTATTTGCCCATGGATAATAACTACATTGAGAGTTTCAACACTTGTAGGCTAAACTGTTTCCCTCCATGCTTTAATCTCATACCTTTATTCTTTTGTTTTTATGACATCCATCCATTATCCACCCATAACAAAGCATTTTCAGTACTGCTAAGTAATACAGTCTTATCTCGAAGCCTTTCAGATTAAGATAAATGGGTCAATTTGAAAAGCAATTAGCTAACCTAAAGCCAGTGTGTTTCTTAAAAACCTGCTTTTTATCACAGTGTGTGCCAAACCTGGAACTTGTACCTCTTCCCATTGTTCTCTGTAGAGCGAGTCTCTTTGGAGAGAGTAGATATGATTGATTTGCAATAGAGCTTCTTCTGCGATCCTGACATTGCTAAAATATCATTCAGTATAATAGCTTAACGCAACAAAGAGGGAAGGCAATACAAGATAGTCAGCCGTTAAAAATCTCGATTACTTTATCACGCACAGGTTAGAGAATCAATTAGACTCTAAGTCAGTGAGTCAACTAAAGCCCATAAGAAGATTTTAAGCCATCATGCTGGTATAATATGTTTCACAGAGAGTGCATTGTCTCTTTGAGACTGGAGACAGATTTATTGCAAAGGCGTATCAAAGCAGGCATCCCCTCGGAGATAAATACCTCCATCTAGACAGAGATAAGGACCCAAGCTGATGATCCCGCCTTGCATTTCAGATGGCATGTTTTCTACCTCTGAACAGACTCTGAATATCCCCAGTGGTTACCCAGAGCTGAGGATCCTTTTCTGCGTCTCTGCTTTTAAAAACGTGACTTGATATAGAATTTAACCGTGTGGACACAGTTCAGACTTAGTATAAACTTAATACATGTTGTCTTTGTTTACAAGAAGTGTGAATAGTTGACACTGATGCACAGATGGAGAAGCAGAACAAAAAACGAAGAAAACAGGGCAGGATATTTTGTTCACAGAATATTAAGGTATTAAACAAATAATTTCAATTTTGACACTACAGGAATAGCATAAGTATACTACATAAATATACTACAAGTATGACTGTGTGAGCAAATTCAAATGGAAATATTTAATTTTTTTTCAACCATCAGCATTCCTAGAGCTTTTAAGATCAGTAAGACTGAGTTTAGTTCAGATGCTATAGCAGCAAACACATTATTAGAAAGAGTTATGGCAGTCAAACAGTGTAAATCCATGCAGGAAATCTGAAAATCCAAAGACAGAGGTTGTCCTGCCCCCTCACCAAAGAGCCAATCGTCTGCTTTATAAGAGCCTAACTGGGAAAAACACTTACAGGTACAAGCCAATTGTGTTGCTGTGTCACTCTTTAAGTTCATAAGCTATGTAGTGGCAGACATATCTCATTGTCATCACATTGAAGGATTAGAAAAAATTCAGAATAAGTTCAAACTTGTGCACCCAGTTCTTGTTATTTAAAGACCTTGGAGAAATATGCTCGACAATCATTTGGCTCTGGAAAAAGAACAGTTCAAAGAAATCATTAAAAGCCTTAAATTATCATGACATTCATGACCAGCTTCTGAACACAACTGTGAGTGTACTTGTATCTTTGTATCTATGATATAAATAAGCATTAGAGGTTGTTCAGTGCTATGATGGGATGATCATGATGATCATGTCAGTACTCTGGATTGTTCCATCAAGGAAGCCGTGGTGCTTTGAAGTGTTTACTGTGGATGAAAATGTTTTTTGGACACCTTTTAGCATTTTTAGTATATACCTTTACATATTGTACATATATTTATTACTTTTTAGATTAGCCATTTTTATATTTTGCTTGTTTTACATTATTGTATTTTGCACAACTCTGTTGCTTGTGAAGCTCGCACACAAGAATTTCACTCACATGTACTGTACCAGTGTACCTGCACATGTGATGTGACAATAAAAGTGATTTGATTTGATTTGATTTTGATTTGATTTTTAAGCCCCCAGAGATGTTGCAGAGATGGCTGTTGAATGCTGACATTTAACATGTGCTTCCTTGCCCAAGAACATGGTTGTGTGAATGAATGCAATACAACAACATACTGACTCCGTTATCTGTCATTTCATAGTGCAAGCAGAGATAAAGTTGGCCAGAATGGCATCACAGCACCTTCAGTGACTCAGTTAATTAAATCTGATAGGCAGTTTAATACAAAATATTATCAAGCGAGAGAATTTTTCATAGGCTATAGCCTGAAGTGGTGCAGACTGCTAGGCAAGTAGCTTGCATGGCTCCTGGCTGCACCCTTTCATTGTGCCTTCATGCTACAGATGCTAATAAAGTTGCATTTATGGCACCTGTACACTATTTTTAAAGCATCTCAACTAATGTCAGCAAACCCACATACTGCATGTGTGTAATTTTGCACTGTGTTTGTCTGCTAGCTAAAGGTGCAGTTGCTGTATTTTCCAGTGGGAAAAATAGGTCAGCCTGTCACATATGTTCTTTCTCAGCAATGGAGATAGATTTAAAAAGCCATGAAAAGGGGAAAATGAAAGATTATTTACAAATTTAAAGACTGATCAGCAAGTGACAGTAAACTAATTAACTGGCAATTGAAGTTCTTAATTTATGTTCTATTCTTAATGTGGTTTTTAATTATAGTGGATTTATTACAGAGCAATATTTTCTTACAACAAGTTATATAATAATAATAATAATAATATCATGTAAATAATTCATATATCATTTAATTGGATTAATTTAATTAATAGCTGTAGAGCTTGCAGTGACTATGTTGCACTGGGCAACTGTGCTCTTTGTTAGTTTAGCGCTTACAAAAGATAGAAAGGATTTTGAATTGTAATTTATTGGATAATTTTGCAAAAGCAAAGACTGTTCCAGAAGTATTACTCTCATTAGAAAAAGCAGGCAAACATTTACATATCATTTTAATCAGATATTCTGTTACATAAAAAAGTTAATTCAGTTATTACTTTTAAAAAATTGGTACCTGCCAAGGTGCATTTCATTATAACTGCTGATTATGTAAGTAAAATAGTAGTAGTAGTAAGTAACATTTTATTTATATAGCACCTTTCTAAATAAATATAATAAACAAGTGCTTCACAACAAACTGCTCAAAAATATAAATATAAAAAGTTACCCAAGGGCAAGTTTAAAATGCTTTTTTTAAAAAAGACCAGTCAGGCTCAGAGGGAGAGAGTTCCAAACTCTGGAGATCACTGTTGCAAAAAATCTTTATTAGTTCTGAACCTGGTGTGCTGTACAGCTAGCTGACCCTGATCACATGACCTCCGGGACCGTCTCCAGCTGGTCCCGGAGGTCATGCGATCAGGGATGTAAAAGTTCACTGGTGTATGAAGATGCGTCTCTATGCAGGGTTCTAAAATCCAAAACCAGAGTATTAAAGTAAACTCTGAAGTTAATGGGGAACTGGTGAAATTAGTGTGACATGTGAATACTTAGAAGAATTAATCAGAAGCCTCACAGCAGCATTCTGAACAACCTGCAGACGCTCCAAGGCAGCTTTATTAACAAAAATGAACACTGAATTAGAGTAATGCAAACATGATGAAATAAAAGCAGGAATAACAATCTCCAGTTCAGAACGTGACACATCTGTACTCAACTTGGCAAATATTTTAAGTCATAAAAGTAAGAATGAACCACAGGTGAACAAGAACATTCAGAGTGAAGCCTGAGTCATAAGTTACTCTAAAGTTCTGGATAGAAATATTAAGCAAAAATGGCAAGGAGACCTCGAGTTTCCATTACCTCAGGCATAAATCTCACAGAAACAAGAACAAGGACTTCTGTTTTCTCTGCATTAAAGTTTTAATAGAGTCCAAGCACCTATGCAAGATCTATAACAAAAAAAACATCTTGGAGCTTAAAAAAGATATATAACTAAATGTCATCTACATAGCTGTGATAAGAAATTACCTTAAAAGTGCTGAAGAAGAGCAAATATAACAAAAACAGGACTTTGGTAAGAATCATCATCTGATTTTGTTCTTTAGCGGCACAAATTCCAACTTTAGCTTTATACTAGATGTGAGCCATGATTTATCATGTAACATCTGCTTACATGATATATTTATATTCATTTACATTCATAGTGCTGAATATAGTTGGCTAATTCCACCTCAAAACCTAAACCTCAGAGCTGAGTCATTTCTAAGTGAGTCATTTTCCCACGCTGCATTTCTACACCAGATCTTAGGGTTCCCCTATGTGCCAAAACAAACAAAAAAAAATCAGAATAAGACACATATCTGATTTTACAGTAAATATTAAACTGCAAAGCTATAAATGATAATGATTTGTTCAATCTGCTCCGTTTGTACCATGATGTCACGCTCTTTTTTCTGGGAGAAAAAAAATGTCATCAGTGTTTTGTTCATTTAATGCTTTATTAAATAGACTAGTTTTCTGTGATAACAAACAATCTTCCATCGTATAGTTAATACTATCCAACCTCCTTTCCAGATCTGGATTCTGGATGTTGTGACTCAGCTCCACACAAACAGGAAGAAAAGGATTTCAAACAGTCATCCCGTGAATACATCAGAGATTTCGCTCCTGCTGCCGTATAGAATAATAAGCCAGTGTTTTGTTTCGCATCATTAGACTCTCCCAGTAGGAAGAAGTGTGTTAACAAGTCATTTACATTTTAAAGTGCTTTATGAAGAGTAAACTGAGAAGTGCTAGTCTGCAAAGGACATCAGCAGAATAATAAAGCTTCTGTTTCATTAAGGTTTCCTGGGAAAGTCGGAGAGGAAAAGTCACGGTTTCGTAAGCTATTTACAGAGCTGTATACATTTTTCTTTAATATTAATTACACTTTGATTCACTAAATCTATTTTCCTCCCATTTTTTCCTGCCAGTCTATTACAGCACAACATAGAACTGTAGGGCTGTATGTTCCCAGGCAGAAAGGTTATGTCTGTTTCAAAGTAGCAGGAAAACAATTTGTTTTCCATTACCGTGTTTTGGATTTTGTCTTGTATATGCAGTAAATTTCAAATGGCAGGAGCCATAAATTCTCAGATATACCATATATCTGGTTGTTTTTTCCTCTTGAATGACCGCTGAGCTCTGCCTGCATCTCCTCCTGCTTGCTGGAGCAGAGCAGCATGTAATAGTCACCTCTATGTTCTGACTGTGGCACAAGCTCTTAAAAGTGAAGCACGTAGCGGAGTGTACTTCAGGCAACTTAAAATAAAAAGAGGGGAAAAAAATCAGCCTTGTTGTTTATGCAGGCACGGAAAATAGTGTTGATGAAAAACACTGCTGATGCTTAAGTTCATATATTCACACCCACAGAAGGATAATTTTATCGCATGCTGACATCCATTTGATGCTTCACTGGATGTAATTGGAAAGACAGGTCGTCCAATCTCTGAAGGCACCGAGCACATTTACACTTCATCATAGCGTTCATGCTTCCCCAGAAATGATAACGTAATCTCACTGAGGTGAGCGTGACAGGGTTCCTGTTCCTACATTTTAATAACATCATGTCAATCCCTTCTCAAGCCCCACTTGCAAACTTTATACCATTTAAGCTAGATATTTATTTAAACATATACATGCAAAATGAGCCTTCATGTCACACAAACATGCTGTGCATTTATTAATAGGCAACAGAGTCAAATCGAGTGCACTATCATGCTCAGTTTCAGCTGCAGGGTCGGATTGTTTTAACTATTATTACTTTGTAAACATATGAACGTTTCTGCTGTTGATGGCGATATTTACTCTTAATTGTTTTATAAAGTCAAACTTACTCGGCAGCCGATACCTGTTCATAGGTTGAACTCATTATCCTGGAGAAGCACGGCAACACAACTCTCCAAGGCTCTGCCCTGTGGTATTAATTGGGTCACAGCTAAGCCGACAAGCTCCCCTGAAAGTGAGTTAGTTCATTTTCGGGTTTAATGATGTGAGGTTAGATGATTGACGGTTCGCACTTTGCTCTCTGATTGGTTGAATGTAAAGGGCGACTAATTAGTGTGTAATTAATTCAAATCCCTTCCACTTGTTGATTAATTTCTAGAGTTCAGTTACTAATACTCATTCAGACTGATCATCCGCCACCAGGCTTCATAGACAGTCACTGATCGCCATGGTGATGGCCCTACATTTGTGCGCATCAGTGTGAGCACAGTGAGCCACAGTGTATTTAAAATATACCGAATGTCATATGTCTGACTGTTGCACTCTAGCGAAAAAAAAAAAAAGTCTAGCAGGACAATCATATTATGGATGTGTGGAAGTATGCACACAAAGCCCATGAAGTATTCATGTAATCGGTTTCCTTCTGTTGAATGCTTCACCAGAGATTCAATATCAGCCTCATCGCCTTCTCTGGTCCCCATCAATAGAGTGAAATTAATACCACTTAAAGTATCTTTAGGGCAATCGTTTTTTTCAGAGGCAATGAGATTACATGTATCCCTATTGACTTGGTATTATACAGCATGTAAGTGATCTACTTAAAAAGGATTAAGCCATGTTGTGTGGCTACCAGGACTCTGAAGGAGCATGCATCAGTGTGTCCACTAAGTTTTAGCGTCTGAACCACTGAATCATCTGATTACCTGAGATTTGAGCCTTGCACCATAGCACCGAACAGCCAATGATATGACACTAATTTCCTTTCAAAACTCTGCAGAATTGTTTCATTACAAATCCTTCCATCATATCTCTTCTCCAGTGGATCAGCAATCAGTCTGGGGAAGATTGGAAGCTAAATCCAGTTTGCATGTAATGCACCTCTGCTGTTGATGAATGCCAATTTGACTGTTAGGAATAAAACAACACAAAGACAGAAATACCTGTGCTTGAGGCTGTGCGGCAGCACTGATAGAAATAACCTTTTCATGGCAAACAGTGCACCAACGCTGCCTGACAGACTTGTCTCTGTTGAATAATATTATTCTGTATCCAAGGGAATCACATCTACATTGAATAAATCTGTATGATTTACATTAATGCCTCTATCCAGCGCCCTCGATCTAACAAGGTGGGCAGTGTGGGTTTTGTGCCTTGATTGGGGGATGTGCATGTGGTGAGTCAGACTCTTTCATCCCGGAGCCCAGTTTTTCAGCAATCTCACAAATCTTATTAATGTTTACCTTTTTATGTATTGAAAACACGGTCTTTCACTAAAAGTCTTTCTCTTTCGCTGGAGCGATTGTATCTCCTGGATGGCTTGGGAACGATTCTGTGTCCCCATCCAGATGGACAGATGGATGGCCTTTCACTAATCTTGAACCTGTTACTGCATAAGAAATACTGGAACTGCGATGAAAATCTTTCGCCTCTAACGAGACACACATTATGCACAAACACCTTTAATCAGTACATTAAAAGGAACTCTGGGGAGCAAAGGAAACAAGCTGTATACACAACACTGACATGCTTGAAGCTGATATAATATGGTATTTACACAAATGTTATCAAAAAACACTGAAACGCAGGGAACTGCCCAGCCAGAAAAGACAGGGTACACAGACTAGCAGGAAGGTGAAGGGGAGGTCTGTAAATACACAGAGAACTAAATGAGTTGAATACAATGCTGATGAGGGCGGTGCAGAGAATGATAAAGGGGGAAAGGACAAAGACAGGAAGTAAAACAACCAAAGATGCACAAGTAGGTGTTTAAAGAAAGAAAAAAACATGAATGATACAAAGAGACGCAAAATGGTTGAAATGGTATGCTTCTTAATATATTAACAGGGGAACTAGTGCACACAGGTGCTGGTTTTGGACACTGTTTGGATGAACTGCTGGTACAACAGTGTGCGCTGGATAGTTGCTGGCATCTAAACCATGTTTGTTCACCCCATTCATAGTGCATATACACCAATAGTGCATAACATCGTGACCACTGGTAGCTGAAGTGAATAACACTGATTATCTCTTCATCATGACACCTGTTAGTGAGTGGGGTATTTTAGGGAGCAAGTGAACATTTTGTCCCCAAATTGTATGTATTGGAAGCAAGAAAAATTATCAATTGTAAGGATGTGTGCGAGCTTGACAAGGGCTTGACGACTTGCTCTAATCCAAAACTGCAGCTCTTGTAACTGTGCCACTTACCGGGGGAAAACCTGGTTCCAGGATGGACTATGGGAAGAATGGAATGGATGACTTAAGCAAACAAAGGCTAACCTGGTTTGCCCAAGGCATGGATGGAGGCAATGTGATGCTTTGGGCAATGTTCTGCTGGGAAACCTCAGCATCCATCCAATTCATGTGGATGTTACTTTGATATGTACCAGCAACTTTGTAGCCTTTCATGGAAATGGTATTGCCTGATGCCTCTGGCCCTTTTTCAGCAGGATGATGTTCCCTGCCACAAAGCAAAAATGGTCCAGGAATGGTTTGAGAAGCACAACAATAAGTTGTAAGTCTGAGATGTTGACTTAGCATTTAAATTCCTCACATCTCAGTCCAATCAAGCATCTGTTGGATCTGAAAAAACAAGTCCAATCCATGGAGGTCCCACCTTGCATTTTACAGGATCTCTAGCTAGCATCTTGGTGACAAATACCACAGCACACCTTCAGGGATCTAGTGTCCATGCCTCAGGGCTGTTTCGGGAACAAAAAGGGGACTATCATAGTATTAGGCAAGTGGTACTAATGTTATGCCTGATTGGTGTATATTCCCCTGTGAAACAAGAGAAGACAAGCTTCTGTACATTCATTTTTGGTGTGTCATGCAGCGAATCTGTAGTTAACTATATGTAATGGATGAAATTTGCATTTCATCTGTTAAACAACCCTGCCAAATAGCTAACTCATTGGTGGACATTATGAGTATTGTAATAAACAAACTGGGCGTGAAACCAACAAGGAAGTAAGAACAAACACCCAGAATCATGTTAGCTGAGTTACTTTGTCTTCCAACTCTAGAAAAAAGATAAGTGGCTCTTTAGTTACTAAATATCACACCAGATCATCATTACAATAACAGTATCTGTGTGCTTTTTAACAGAAAACACTCACCTGTTTTTTCTGTTAAGATCACTTACATACTGTCCCGTGAAAGCTGTGGCTGTGAGGTAAACAGAAGCATTAGAGATTAGCAGTTAAACAATGAGCTGAAATGCAAAACGAAGTCTGCCAAATGCAATCAAAATGCAAAGTAGGTTTTCCGTAAAGGCGACCCCTTTGGTAAAAACCTCTTTGAATCATCTTTTTATGACCATTTTTATCATAGCTGCTTTAACTATAGCTGTTTCATTGTTGTTGCAAATAATATATTATAGATAAGACACACATTTCTGAATCGCATTCTCAGTGTAGACACAGACCCTTGTGATTCTCATCTGTAAAGGCTGGCTTTGTGTCCCATTTGAGCTTCAGGATGAGGAGTGACTGAGCATCCTGACCGCTGGTCAAGTAGCTCTGTCTGATGACTTAATTAAGGTCACAGGCTGAGAGCACAGTTTGCCTCTCCTCTGCCTCATTAACATTTCTCTTTGTTCAATATGCTGATGCAAAACAATAATTTACAGTTACTCAGCTTCAGTGTTGCTTTTCTAATTATGCCAAAGTGCCACAAAAAAGAAAAAAGGTTTTAGGTCTTTTTACTCAACTGGCTATTTTGTTTTTATAAAGCCTAAGAAAAGCTTTACAGTGTGACTCCTTTACCCAAACAGTCATTAATAAAACAGACACTCTCGCAACCTGCTTGCATTCTCCGCTGCCGCTGTGTTGAGCTCATTTGCCCGGCACTGAGGGAAAGGTGATAGCTGACAGTGTGCAGTAATCTGCTCTATTGATCATGCTGTCGCGTAGTGTTGCTGGGGGAAACACAGTGAGAATTAACCCTTTATTCATAGGCACCAACAAAGACTGAATTATACCAGATGACGATACCATTTTAAAAAGTAAAGCGCTTTCATAACATCACACTCCCTCCCTCCACGACGCATACACACACTGTGTGAATTAGGGTTGGTCCTGCAGTGCTTTATACCTGTAAGGAGAGGAGAGTGCTGCAGGGATCATTTACTGACACTGGCGTCTACGGTTTTGGAGATCAGAGGGTGAATCCCGGGGGGGTGTTGATGCAGACTCGCGCTTTGGTTTGAGGATCTGTATTACGTTGCTCCGTCCAGCCCTTCTTCCATCAAGTTCAGGAAAACAGAGCCCGTTGTTACCCATAAGCCCATGTGTCATTGAATATTTATCATGTATCTGATTTGACGGGGAGAGATTCCTGAGATGTGGCAGCTCCCCCCTGAGGCCTGCAACTCAACACCCTGTAATAGAAACCTTAAAATGTGGCTGTCATTTTCTGCCTCTGGGACATGGTTAATTAATTACACGTTGGCCTTAACTCTTTGAGCAAACCTCTCTATGTTATTTCACAAGTTTACCCCAGCTCTCTGTGCTGCCAGTGCTGTGCTGTGAAATACTGTATGTAGTCATCTGAGAGAATAAGAAATGCAGCTCCAAACCAGACACAGAGTAACTCGAACGCGTCACTTGACTGTCAGTAAAGTACAGTACATGTCTCTGGAAGCATTTTAATACAAATCAGTCAGGTGATGGAGCCTTGGCAATGGAAGCTGGGAAAAACTGTTGAAATGTCAACAATCGGGTGGAGCAGGAGGAAAGGAAAGCCCCAGCTTCACACATAAAGAAGTAAAGGCAACGGAGAAGACAGTAACATGTAAGTATCAACCTATTTTACCACCCATGCCTCTCAGCGGGTTCTTAAATTTCAGATTAAAGTAATAGCACAAGTAAACAGATAAATCTTAGGGCTCAGTCACAGAGGCCCAAAGACTGGTTGGTGACCACCTTGTAACGACCAATCACTGGGGGAAAATGGGCATTCCCCTGGTCCATTGCTCAGTGGAGGTTGCTGACATAAAGTCCCAATCATAGTGTTGCTGAGGGAAATCGGTAGCAAAGAGAATGCTGCTCCAAAAACCTCACTGCGCTTGCATTTTTACAAGCATGTCTCCCAATCTGTCTGGGAACACTTGCTAACTAACTAACCATGGAGCGGTACTGAAACTTGCAAAAGTGCAACACAAACCAGAAAAACAGAACGCTCACATTAAAAGTAGAAGCTGTACATATTTCAAAGTTTTACTTTGAAGGTGAATGTTTGAATGTGAATATTTCATGAGGGCACTGTAATCTTTTTCACTACCACTTAGCGCAGGGGTGGGCAACTCCAGGCCTCGAGGGCCGGGGTCCCACAGGTTTTAAATTTGTCCTTGATCCAACACAGCTGATTTAAAGGGCTAAATTACCTCCTCAACATGTCTTGAAGTTCTCCAGAGGCCTGGTAACGAACTAATCATGTGATTTAGGTGTGTTGACCCAGGGTGAGATCTAAAAACCTGCAGGATACCGGCCCTCGAGGCCTGGAGTTGCCCACCCCTGACTTAGCGAGTAAGTAGCTAGTGTTTGCTGACAGCTCAGCATCTTCCTTGCAAACTATGGGTGACCAAAGCAAGGAGGCTTTGGTGCGACACCATATACTATTTGCCACTATACCTAGCAAAAGCAAACAATCATCCATTGGTTGAAGAATACATATTTCTTCCTAGCAATGAGTGGTTACTGGGGCTTACTGACTGGTTACTAGGGCTGTGTGGCTGAGATAAGAATCATCACACATCGAGAAGCTGTGCAAAAATCAGTGGTCTCTCTGTGTGCCCCCCTTTAAGGCTGCCCCTCCCCGAGCTGGTTTCTGCCATATGTCTCTTCCTGTTAAAAGGGGCTTCTTCCTTCCCACAGTCCAAGTTTGGGAAAAAGTCATAGTTTGGGGTAAAATACATACTTTCATGAGGTTAACTCTGCATGTTTCGGGAATGAGAAAATGGGATGGCATCTCAAACACTGTATCATTGTTAACGTTGTGGGGTCGTTTGTGTCTGTTTGCACAGGTATTTGAATATACAGACTGAAGGATTATGGGTTTGCAACATATGAAGACATACTTTATGTGCAGTTCTCATGTACTTCGCCATGTAGAGGGAGAAGTGTGAATTTTCATTGTTTGTAACTCTTGGTTTCATTTTAGGTCTTTGTACCAACAAGAATCAACAACGGCACAAGCAGCTCAAGTAGCCCACACGTTTGTGACATCATCCCCTTGTGACATTAAGCAGCTATAATATCTAGATGATTGCCTGTAAATCTGTGTGACGGATCAGCATGGAACCAAAGGAACACCCAATACAACAAATATAAGAGAATGTGAATTCTGTAAGATGCAAATGGGAGAGGGTGCACCTATATTTCCCATAACCCTTATAAACAAATTCTCCTGTTGACAGTTGTTGTGATTTGGCTCTATATAAATAAAACTGACCAACGCCACTGTACTAATTTCAGACTCCCACAATGCATCAGCTACACAGTACATATAACAGCTACGTGGTGACGTCATTCGCTATGTTTAGCACTCTAAGCACTCTATGTGTTTGATGTTCTTTCACTCTTCATCGCTCCGTGTGTTTCAGTTAGAGCCGCTCCGGTGTGGAGGAGATCGATTTTCTGCAACAGGAACATTAGCGATTCTCGAGCCAAGGGTATTAAACTCAAATCATTGTGTTCTATTGTTTGGCATGTCATATTGATTATCTCCTGGGTTTCACTGGCAAGAGAGAAATATTGTAGCCTCAACAGTCTTGCACACAAAGAATTGGATTCATTTGAAAACAAATAACTTGTGCAAAGCGATCCAACATTTCTGTTTAGATTTAATCCTTTCTTGTTGTTTTTGCACGGTGTAAAGAGTGGGAAACATAATAGCAAGAAGACAAAGCAGAGTTTAATAGCAGGTTGAAAGGAGAAACGGGTACGGACTGCATTAAATGGAAATACAGTCATCCCAGGTGTTGCTGCCCTGCGGCTGGCCTGTGGTCAAATTCACAGCAGGAGGAATAAACTGACAGCAGCATCACTGCAACATGTTAATACAGCAGCGTTTTGCAGTGCAGACCTTGACAGCATAAAAGAGCGAAAAAGTTGGAAATATCGATCTGCTTGACTCAAATCCCTCATTATTTCACAGCAGCTGTTAAAGGGCAGAGTCTGCACAGCAGAGAGTGGCTCTGCCCTCACAAAGAAAAGATGTGTGATGCACGGGAACAGCGATGAGGCCCCGCTCAGATAAAATTAATATTCTCATCCATGAGTCACTTTTGCTGTTGCGTCTCTTGAATTAGACACAGCAGGTACTGAGAGAAAATTTCCTTTTTCTGAGTTGCAGTCACAGAGAACAAAGACTTTCGCATATATCGCGCCATTGCATCATGATAGAAAATCTGATGAAAGTGGCCGCTCAGACGCTTCAAATTTTCATACTGCGTGACGGACACCTTTCTATAAACGGAGTTTAATTCCTCT
This sequence comes from Pelmatolapia mariae, assembly GCF_036321145.2. Classification (NCBI taxonomy): domain Eukaryota; kingdom Metazoa; phylum Chordata; class Actinopteri; order Cichliformes; family Cichlidae; genus Pelmatolapia; species Pelmatolapia mariae. Next base: position 53,443,950 of record NC_086233.1, on the reverse strand, counting down.
TGTTTACTCGTGCCGTCTAATTAGGTGACATTAAAAGCAGAAAACAGCAGTCTCATCTATTGCTGCTGGACTCATTACCGATTCACTGTTTCTTAATGAATTTTAAATGAAATGAATGAACCTGCCCATACACAAGCGCTGGTCCTATTCTAGCAGAAACAAAGGGAAAACCTCATTATATTAAACAAAAGTTACAGCAAGACTATAAAGGCTCCTATAGCTCCATTCATCTAGTGTTCTTTGTTTCACTATCAGTGTGGCATTTACTGTATAGGCTCCATTGAAGACTTGACAGAGATTGTTTCCCGTGACTGATGCAGTTTGAGTCTAAACGAAGCATGAATTCATTAGGCTGAGTGATTACATCACAGCACAAAGTACACATATTTAAGACTCGACAGTGGATCTTCATGGGTGGAAAAAAATGGTTATTTGCCTTCCATTTAAAAGCATCGCTAAGCCTTGTTGTGTTTATGCCCATTGAACTCTGCATTGAGGATTGAAACCCACCATTATCCTCAGTTCTCTGGCTGAGTTATTCATATGGGTCTCCTGTCGTGTCTCTTAAATAAAAAGCCCGCAGCGCCTCGCCAACCTCCCACTCTTCAAGCTCTGCAGGGTCTCTCACAGAGCTAATGGTCATACTGGGGCCTGTCAGACCCCTCTAAAGCCCATCCTTTGTGCACGCTCTGCTCTAGCCTCACCCCTGCTGCCCTGCACCTTACTACAAATGTCAAAGAATATCGATTGGGCTCAGTGACAAAGTCTTCTCTCAGATAGCTCCCTTTGTACTACTACAATAAAAAGGAATACCTGACATTCATGCATGCTTCAGCGGGGCGCTATCTATATTTTATCTTCCATCTGCAGAGTTTTGTTTCTCTTGTACGAATGTTGTCAGGAAGAGACATCCAGCAGCCAGCTGAAACTACGCAGTGGCACAAATGCTGCCAGGTTATGAGCGAGCCTCATGAATGCTGCTGCTCTAATGAGCGTGCCATCTCTTTTAGAAACAAGCTTCTGAGGCAGAACGAATATTCCTATGAGCCTTTTAGCAACTTAGCGCCACTGATAAAAACGGGACGGAAAGCAAAATAGAGAATCTAAATTTCTGACTGATGGCAGCTTCAAAAGCACATCAGAGGAGTGCCACAAACAAACAAAAAGGAACAAAAAAGAAAAGAAAAGAAGTGGGTTCTAGCATTTAAAAAAGCATACTTGGCTTCAATTTTCATTCCAAAATATTCCAGACATATTTCAGCATCAAACTGACAACTATAGAGGTATGATCTTGTAAATTGCTGCCAATATTTGAACACCTTTACGTGCTTTTTTGTCGTGGATACAAAAAAATAAAGTGCGTAATAAACATCCCCATTATCCAGCAACATAAAACAAAACAATGACATTTAGATGAAATGTAAGAAGGAATTGTTGGGCTGAATCAGTGTGGCATGATGCCCGGTTTCTTATGTCTTGCATGGCTGATATCTAATTGTTTCTGCAGAAAACTCATTAGCAGTCAGTTGGCTGCAAACTCTCGCAGGAGAATCACTGCAGTCATCTGATAACTCCACTTTCCCTTTCAGAGGAGTTTATTCGAAATCCTCTTACAGAGACAGTGAGAACAAAAAGCCTCTGATTTCCCTGAGGTGTGATGATATTACTGCACTTTGTGTGTAGGAAGTCAAATGCAAAATGCACTCTGTGAATACTCGGTATTAATTGGTAACAATGTTGCATTGTAAGTGACGTTCCTCTAAACACGCTAATGCAAAAACAACAACAGATTCTTTGTCGTTTACCCAGAAAAGGTTATTCTCTGAATGTCACGTACCTGCTTTAGATATATAGAGTCTAATAAAATCTGAGCTCAGGACTCTTTGATGTATCTGTAACTCTCTGATGAATGAATGCTTCTAGATGCCTCATCAGGTTTTCCCTGCAGTCATCAGTCTGAGCTCAGATCCAGTTTGCCCTCTGCCTGTACTTGTACATCTCACGCTCCCTCTCCTCTTGCCCTGCTCACTCAGGGGAGCACTTCTGTGTAATGCTAGATGCATCCGTTGCATCTTCATCCCTCATTATTTTACCCCCTCAAAGACCTTTGCCGGACACAGGAGATGCTGAAATCAGAACGAAAGGTTTAACTCTTTGTTGTGTCACACCTTGAGCCGTGTTGTCTGATACTCTAGACGGGTTTCAATAAACTCAACGGAAATTCTCAGCAAACATTTTTGTGGATTTTTTTGCAGGAAATGCAAACTTGGACTTTTTGAGCATTATAATGTTTTTGATGTTTGTTTGTTTTTTGTAAAATCTTTTTTTATTCAAAAAGAAAATCCTAAATTACATAAAGTGCAGTGCTTAACAATCACACCCCAGTGTAAGATTTATGCCACATCATTTTTTATTTTATTTCTTATTTGAATTTCTATTTTTAATCATGTTTCTATAATGCTTAATTCACCAATATGTGTGAGCTCTTTAATAGAAATAATATTTTATTCCCAAAATATTATAATTATTATTGTTATTATTATTATTGTTGTTGTTGTTGTTGTTGTTGTTATTATCCAGTACCTGAAAATGTCACAAAAAATGCTTAAAATTTGTAAAGCATAGTAATATTTTTTTGATTAAGATGCCTAATTGCAGTTATTAATTTGCACTCTTGAACAGAAAAATTAGCTTTAGTGATTGATTGTTATTTTTGATGGATTTCTCAGATAAGTCCACTGTGCCGACTCAAATTTGGCTACAAAAATGTAAATTCATTTTGTTATTTGCCTAAAAATAGATATACAATTTTTTATTTTTTATTAAGTTCTTGTTTTTATAACAGGTGCTCTAATTAATTTGTTAAACACTGTAGGTGTGATAAAGATAACGAGATGAGAGCAAGTTGTGCACTTCACAGACACACCTGAAAACCTGCAAAAGAACAGTCATCCTTAGAAATAAAAAAATATAAAGGTGCTGTACTGTAACACAAAGGAATAACAGCAGCTGGAGATTTGGGACTCCAGTAAAGTTTGAGATGTCAAAAAATAAAGATATATAGATGATAGACAGGATGATAGATACTTAAGCTTACCTGAATCCTCTCTTGCCTTAACACCAGAGATATCGACTTGACGGCTCTTAAGCTCATCCCTTGCCCCGCTGATGACCTCTTTCAGACCTGCGTCTTGGTAAAGATGTTGTAACTGTGGTATCATCCATAAATGCACTGACTGAGGTTCACATCCGCTGTCTTCTCCAGTGTGTGCATGGACAGAGCAGCAAGGTTAACTGAAACAGCCAATCCAGTGTTAATTAGATACGATTTAGATTAGTTTTTTAAGTTTAACATATGTCAAAATATTGGGAGACCAGACCTGTGAACACTTGTGGTATTTTAGAGACATTTAGTCAACAAACCCTTGCTTTGCTATTCCACAAACTTTGCATGCAGCCTAGTAAAATTCTTCTACACCAAAGCGTAACTAAATTTTAAAATATTTTACATGTTTTGCATTAAATGATGAACTCATCCTCAGTTTTAGCTAAAGGGTACAGCCCTGAGCGTTGGTGGAGGGTTCATCTACACGATCCATTAAGGGGTAATAAAAATACTATTTTCACTCTCTGCTGTTGTCAAGGAAAACTCAGCCAATGTCAGTGCTGAGAGTCATTAAAATAGCATCATGAGTAATGGACACACCTGAAATATAGATGCCCAGAAGGAACACTATCACCTTAATATTAACTCTGATTTGGTAAATTTAAAAAGTTGACATATATAAATACTGGAAAGAGCAATGTTGTGTAATCTGCACTTCAAAAAGACAGATTTTAACAGAACTATATCTGACTGTTTCTAACGTATTTACATTATATGGATGGTAAAAAGTGGGCAGAAGGTTGCAGTAAAGCTAAAGGGGGTTGTTTAAGAGTGTTATGGGGGTAGGAGGTTACAGCTGGGATAAATGTGATTGGTTAAGGAAAGAGGAAGGAGAAACAGAATTGGGTAAGGGAAATGGGAAGAGGGAGCGAGAAAGATTGGGTTTAACCTTTTTTTAACCTATTATTATTATTATGTTTTATTACTTTTCTGTCTCCTCTGTTTTCTTGTCATCTTTCCTTTCTATTTTTCTTCTCTTCATTTTCAACACATTCTTTGCTCCTTCTGTTTCTCCTCCGCTTTCTCTCTTTGTCTCCTCTTGTTTCCTTTAACCTTTTTTATTCAATACTTTTCAGTTCAGTTCAGTTCATTTTTATTTCAAACATATACATTCACCAACATTTCAAAATATCATTCCGTGACGTTGTTTTTAAAGGACTAGGCAGAAGTATATACTTATTTAGCCCTACCCCCTTAGGTTTACATCTTAATCATTTCCTCATCATCTAAATTTGAACAACAGTCCTCCTTTAGGTTAGATGCAAACTGTCCTCGAGAGAGACAGACATATTTTAGAGTCTATTACACGGAGAAGCAGTGAAACAAGCTGGAAAGTTAATCAATAAGTTGAGACAGCATACCCCGGGGTTTGTTGTTGCTGGAAATAAGGAGTTTGTTTTGGTCAGCTGCTTCTCTTCCCGTCTTCTTCCTCAACTTTCCAGCTTCTTCACCTTTCCATCACACTGCTCTCCTCTGTGGGGCTCGCTTCTACGTGCTCGTTCATTATTCTTCACTCTTCTGCAGCTCCTTTTATTTTTAAGGTCCAGGGTCTCAAAGTGAGATTCATGAGCCTTATTTTTTCTGACCCCTTTGAAAAGCTTGTCTTTTTGCTTTAGCTCTTCTTAGAGCTAGGTTTAACCTTCTGCTTTCTTTTCCTTCCTGTCTATTTTCCAGGAAATTAATCCATACCTTCACAGATTTGTTGTCCTCTTTCCGCGTCAGAGATCTCCGGGTTGGGACCAAGCACATATTTTTCTATTCTCTTCATGCTACAGAGCTTGATTAGAAGACATGTAGCATTGTGTTTTGTTTCTATTGCATCGACTACAGTAGAGTAGAGCAGCTGAGAAACATCAGTGTTGGCTGACTCATTTTCAGGGCTGTTACTCTCTAATCTGCAGTTTTGATTAGTTAGAAATAAACATGCTCATATTTATGGCTGTGGAGCTGTTTCTGAACAAATGTGGGGATGATTATGTTTATTTAAATTTCTTACATGTTGATTTTCACAGCAATCTGGAAACACTGGCCATTTAAAGTCATCTTCATCAAATCAAAAAAGGTGTTTTTTCTTGGTACCTTATTTGTATTTGGATCTGGTGCAGTTTTCTGTTTCGGGTTTCTCTATGTTCACTTTAAGCCTTGTTTAGAGATTTATGTTGAACCACAATTTCTAACATTATATTTAGGTCTGGATTCCACATGCTCAAAATTCAGTTTATACATGATCTGTGTGATGTGGTGTGGAAAATTCCTGCCTAACTACATGCACTATATATTTTAAACAGGTACCGAGATCAGTTTTAAAGAGTTGTGGGGAAAATGCGATAGCAGCGGTAACTGTGCTTTAACTAGATCAAACAAAACCTTTTGTATTGTAGAAATCAACTTGCAAGTGCACTGTTTGAAATACTAGACCTATGTGATGATGTCACTCTTCGTAAATTACACCCCTTGTTCCCAAAAAGTTGGGTTGGGGTTGTGTAAAATGTAAACAACAGGATAAAGCGATAATTTACAAATCATTTAAACCCTTTGTTTGATTTTTTTTTAACAAAACACAAGGACAACTTGTGGTTGAAACTGAGAAATGTTATTGTTTTTCGAAACTGCCTGCTCATTTTGAATTTGATGCCAGAAACATGTTTCAACGAAGTGCTGTCACATTTTCACGTCTCTTTGAGTCTAAGCATCTGGGAAATAAGGAGAACAAATGCTGTCATTTTCTTTTATTCTTTGCTTCATGAGAAAAAGGTGTTCACTCGGTGACAGACCTGAACTATAGCCCAGTGTAGCACCTGCACTGCTGATTTCATATGGGTAGAATGTGGTTTGGCATTGTCTTGCTGAAAAATTCATCATCAACAAGCAACATATGCTACTGGATGACATGCTGCTCCAAAACCTCTTTCTATATACATGAGCCAGGATAAATGGAACCTTCAATGATGTACAAGTTACTCATGCCATATATGGTAATGCACCTCATGCATCACAGATGCTGGCTTTGGTTTCGCTCCTGCAATTTGACTGGTCAGACCACGGGAGAGTTTTCCACTATATCTCAGTCCATATTAAACGCGTTCATATTCAGAGAATGCGGCTTCTAGATATTGTTTACATAAGTTTTAAATTTTCATTTGTGGACTCAATTTCGGAGCCTGTGAGTGGAAGAACAGAGTAGTTCTGTTTGACTTTCAGGAGTTGCAGGGGTGTCAAAGATAAGGCCCAGGGTTGAGAATCGACCCACGAAGACCGGCGTAGATTTTCATACTGATGAAGACCTGCCCCATAGCCATTCATACTAGACTAAAGTAACTAGGAAAAAAAGATAACCAATGAAATGATTTAAAAAAAGTCTGTTTTTTTACCATCTACAATTGAAATTGAAAAACCAAAATGCAAGCAAGCATAAACTTATTATTACAGGACAGTCTAGACGCTCTGAATCTGTTGATGAAAAGATTAAAAAATGAAATTCATCTACAACAAGTTAATTAAGTTACATTTTTGTTATACTTTGCTGACATTAAATTAAAGGGTTTTCTTAATAATCAAATTTCTCAGTTTAAACCTTTTGTGTTTTCCTCATTCTATTTTCAGAGTTTAAATAATCTAACAATTATTTACATTTTACACAGCATCCAAAACTGATGTGTAAACAGCCTTCATGTGCAGCAATAATGTCAAATCTAGGCTAACTGATGTCTGGCTTTTGTTAAGTCGGCGGTAAAGAAAACATGTGATTTCAAGTATTTTTAAGAGAGGTTATTAAAAAAATTGCTCAAAAAAAACTATATCAGACACATCTATTGCACAAAACCATATTTTTAGTCATTTAAAACATTAAAAAAAATACAGTAAATAGCAGTCAGTAAGCAAATCAGATACAGAAAGGAAAGAGAGTGAAGAAATGCAAACGTAAAAAGATTATTTTTAATCCCTAATTAAAATCCAAATTACGAGTTCAATATTTTTAAACAGATTTTGAAACTGAAAGAGTTTTATGATTTCAGTCAGGTATTTATAAATGAGCCCCATATTGATTGTTTTACAACATCTGCTTAATTAGATTCATATGTGATTTGTATATTCTTTGCACTGCTTGCCTTAATATTCTCAATTAAGAGTGACCAGAGCAATCACAAGGTTTCTGTTGCAGAACCCTCTTTGCAACCTGTGAGGTAATACAAACTTTCTCCTAGCATTGTTGCCAGTAGTTGACAACCGGTCTCTAGGTCTGTGTGACTGAGGTCCAAGAAGCTGTTTGCGGACTATATTTTGCAACTTTCCCGTTTATAGCTTGTTTATGCTTATTTCAAGGGGCTGAAAAGTCAATAAACATAGATTTACTGAGCCCAAGTTATGTCCATTCTTTCTTGGACAGAGAAGTGAAGTGGTTACCCACCAAACATGGCTGAAACCCTGATGTTGTCTCTCTGTACAAGTACAACATAAAAAACGGAACCATATATGGGCCGATGTTGATGTTGTTTCCACAAAGAATGGAGGGTGTGTCAGAAACTTTCTTAGAAAGTGAGATATGCATGTTAAATGTCTTTGTGTTTTTTTTTAAACAACAAGAAATATGGTTAGTACATGGTTGTGAAACAACATCTGCGCAACCTCTTTTCCAGGTACACATACTAACATAACAACAACAACAAGAACTTTAAGCTTTTTATTGCTATGATTTAAATGGGAAGGTAAACAGTTCAGAAGGATAATGGCTGGACTGAAAGTGTGAGGTTGTGATTCTGAGTCACCACTCTTAAGTTTTTTTCTCTTTTTTTTCTAACTCTTTTTATCAAAAACATCCCATTTTGTTCATTTTATTTGACTCCAACCAAAATGGGGTATTAGAAAACATTTCTTGAACATAAACTCTTTCTAGAAAAGTCTAATGAGGCCATCCAAGCAACGTTTAGGAAGTACACAAGCTGACGTTGAGGTTTTATCCTCAAAATTTGGTTCAACCTTTATTTCTCAACAATTTTTCAACCCTGATGAGATGTCAAGAAAAGATCAAGACGGAAGTTAATGTCAAAATGTTTGCTGGCTACGATTTAGTTGGATTTAAACGCAAAGTTAGTTTCCACTTTTCTAAGAGTCTAGACATGTGATTCGGGTTATTTACCTGCATTCATCAAAGGATAAGATATAATTCTTCAGAACTCCCTGCAGGTTTAGGGTTTAAGAAAGGATTGATATGATGGCTCACAAAGCAAAAATGTATGTAAGACGTTTTACAGCCAGGACTTTGCTTACTGTAGCCCCTCTGTGGGTAAATATTGCAGTTTTCTATGTACACTTAACGATTATTTATGTGTTTTATCCTAACAGATAAATAAGGTAACCACAGTTAAAGACTACCTAATTTAAAATCCTCCTTAAGCCCTAAAAATCGATTGCAGATTCCAGAAGACCTGACCGTGCTTACATCTTACAAATAAATCTGTCTGATTGCACCACTATCTACTAAAACTCAATTCCCCGCTGTTGGTTTCTTTATGTGCTTTACTCCCCAACCTGTTCCACTTCTCAGACACTGGGCCTGACTGTCCCCAGAGGCTTTTACCCTGCTATGAAATGACTGATTGCCATTTCTGTTTCATTTTAGAGTAGGGCTATAAGACAGGTGAATGAATTTTGAGTTGGTACGTCTATTCTGTAAGTGGGCGTTGAATGCTGGGTATAAATGATCACAGTTTGACTGACATTTAATATGCCAACATTATTTTAACTGACAGACAAGAATTATTGTGTCACTCCCTGACACCTCAGCTCAGTTAGGTTCTCTCACATGTGACAACTAAATTCACCTGATAAACATGGAAAACTAGTTTTTCAATTCTTCACATATCTTTTTTTGTCTTTCAATTATGCTTCTGACACACTGCAATTTTAAAAAAATATTTTACTAAAATATTAAAAACTGTCTTGTTGCTACACCGGGTGGGAAAGAGATTTCATTAAAATAACAGAAATATTTCTATATTTTTTGCCATGTGATGGTAAATCTACATTATATCAGAGACACTGAATAGTGATTACCACTGTTCGCTTCAGCTGTGGTGTTTCACAATAGTTCAGGTTATTCCAGGTTGAAAGCCAAAGAAATCCATCAGGTGATTATGCCGTGAAGTAAAATCAATGCTGTGTCAAATAAATTATGTTGTTACGTCAAAGATCCATTAAATAAACGGTGTTAAGTGTGATGCTGGAATTGGTTCAAATCTAATCTGACAAAGGTCCACTGTTGCTGCTGGCAAAACTCTAAAGTGACGTTGATCCAAGCTGAGCCTTTCAATTGCCCTTGAGGGAAAAACAGAAAATTCATATATTTCTCCAAACATTCAATCAGTCATGAAGTTTCTTTGTGGAACTGATTCCAAGTTGAATATTTTGAGCATTACCTACAAACCTGCTGTCGTTAAAATTGATAGAAACATATTAAAACTCAATCACATAGAAAAAAAATCTGCTGTAAAACTGGAGTTTGGTGTTTCTCTCTTTTGTGTCTAAAAAAGAAAGAAACTTGAGGAAAGTTCGTAGACAAAGTCGGCAAGGACATAAAAACTTCAGGCAATGCTGATTGTCAGAGTTCGTAGCAGGGATTTGTTGCATGGATTAGGCCTCTGTTGAAGTTGGGTTGGTGGGAGGTAATGGAGCTCACTCTGCAGCCTGATTCACACATTGTATTAATGACCGACTGCAGCACAGACTGCAGAGTCACTAATTTCTCTGCAGCTTAATGGAAAATAAATAAGGTTGCAACCTCCTTGCAACTATGAAAACCTGATGGTTGCCTGATGATGGTGCTGAATTTATGCACATTGAGTGATCGCTAGTAATTGTGGCAACCAAGTCGCCCATTGGTCGACTTGGACTGATTGCAATCACTCTCAGACAGACTGACAAAAGTTGGAATGTAATTTGCATCTAATTATAAGCACAGACAGATCACCAAAGCATTGCAATCAATCTGAGTCAGTCTGCACTGATGAGCACAACGCGGCTACGATGTGTCACTGCAATGTGGGATTTGACTCAACTGTTTGTATTCTGGTTATATTCCTACATAAAAGCAAGGTTCCTGAGAACCTGTGTCAGTTTGCAGGAATTCCTACATTTACGTTTAGTTTCAAATGTCAGCAGTTACTGCTGAAGCTGGCGAGGTAGAGCAGGTCATCTGCTAATTAGAAGCTTGGTGATTTGATCCTTGGCTGCTCCAGTCTCCAGTCTGCATACCTGAGTATTCTTGGACAAGATAATGAACTCCAATGTAAATGCTAGATAAAGGTGTAGAAAAGGTGCTTGTATGGATGGATGAATAAGGCATGTTGCATCAAGAAAAGCTCTATATAAGAACCAGTCCATTTACCATTTAATGTGAATATCTGTGTGTGTAGATGGTAACAAGCAATTTTCAATGATCTATCACAGTTAATTGTCCTATAACTGCCAACTTAACCCTAACCAGTCACAAACTGACAGACTGACTCCATCTTAATGACATTTTATCATCGTGTCGATGCACCAAAGTCTCTTTGAAGACAGCAACTGACCGGAAGTGCTCGCAGACCTTCAATGCAATCATTTTAAAGGCTGCAAGGCTGCAAGTTCAGTGCACATGGTCGTAATGACTTTGGTCAAGCCAAAGTCTTCAACATTTGTTTTCTCAAGTGTGACTGTAGCATATGAAAGATTTTGATTTGTTACCATTTTTGAAGCAGTGTGCTCTCCTACTGAACATGGCCAACCTGCTGCTTCCCAGTCATCAAAATAACAATGCAACAAATAATAAATCTCATAAAAAGACAACATATGAGTCCATGTAATAAAACGTTCTTTCATTGCTTTTATATGGCGCTCAGTCTGAAGCTCTACCATAATCCTCCAGGATGAAAACCTTTAAAAATAGCTCATGAATCCATCTCTTTAGTTTCTGCCAAAAACTACTCAAACAGTGATATTTGTTGCAATCCCAGAATCTAGGATGATTTTATACAAAATACAGTGTGGTGATGGTAAAACAAAAGCATGTCAGAGCAACCACGTGGCTCACTCAAGTGTTTTTAAGGATTTTGGACAACAATGGAGCTCTGCAGCACAGAGGAATACACGTTTTCGACTAGACAGGCTATAATTATTTAAAAGATGTGTTTGGTCTTGGTTTTATTGTTGTGTAAAATTTGTTTTGACTAACAATAATACATCACCAGGCTAAGCTATTAAAAGCATTTTTCATCTGAAAATAATCTCTCCACTTCAGAGCAGTAAATACTCCAACACTGAATGGTGCAGAATAGCGAGTTTTCCGAGTTTTACACCAAGAGTTTTCTATTCTTTTAAAGGTCATTGTTGTCAGAAGGTTTTCCTACTTGTGAACGGCACAAATTAGCATGCTGAAGTTCACCAAATTTGCGCTCTTGATGAAAGTGCTACGAGTTAGGGTTCTGGTACGGCAATTTTATTCAAAGGACACGACAGAAGAAGCTGCTGGAGAAGCATATTATTTCAGTATGAAGTATCACTTAGCGTTCATGTACAAAATAACCACACTTAGGATCTGAGTTGGATCAAGCTGAAGAACCCTTGTTGTAGCACATACATGTGCTCACATTATGCACAATGCTAATTAGCACAGGCAGCCACTTTACATGGCTAATTATAATCATCATGTGAAAAAAGAAAATCATGATTATTTTGATGGGCAATATCCAAGCAACCGCTGAGAAGACTGGATGAGAAGAGAATGACTGTTGTTTGAAAATTCAATCAAGATATCCCACTATAGCTCAGAAATATTTCCAGAGTCTAAGTTCTGCTGTCAACTTGGATATCTCCTGGGGCCAGTAGTCAAATCATGGCGTACAGGGTAGTGAAAGGGCAGAAAGATGAACTTTACACACTGTAACGGTCCACCAGGCTCGAAGAACTATACTGTCCATGCAGTACATGATAAGACGGGAATATAATTTACATGTAAATATACATAAATTAAAAACTCCCACCCTCGCCCTAATCTGATTTTGTCGTACTTGATGCCCCAGCAAAGCCCACGCTGATTGGATTTCTGTCAGGGGAGTAAAAAAGGCAGTTGCTGCAGGAAACAGGTGGCTATCTCTTTTCTGACCTAATGAGAACCTCCTGTCTGCTATGGACTGAGCTAAAGTTGGTGGTTTGAATCTCTCTGGTTTGCTTCTGGACTTAGTTCCACTAGGCACAGAGTCAGCGTACCAGAGTGGCGTAATTACGTTTGGCTCCCACTACCACAACAGGATTAGGTGATTTGGAGTCCAACAGGCCTTCATAATTGCCCCTGATTACCACTATCCAGTTCAGTGTAGAGAAAGGTCAGCCATTCTGCTACTCAGACACCCTTTTGGTCCATAATCCCTCAACACCGTGTGTCGGTGTCATCCCCTCCCCCCCCCTCCCATACACCTCTGAGCATGCAGAGTGATCTGGAGCATTACTGCGGTCTGTTATTGTCTGAATCCTACTCTAATTGTTGCTCTCCTCCCTTCACTGCTCGGCGGACAGAAAACAAATAGATGGTGCAGCTGATGTCGCAGCTCTGTGGATGCGGTCTGCATTTCCTTTTATTAGAAAACACAACCACCGATCGCTCATTATCTTCAGCTGAAAATATGTGACCTTGTTTGGAACCACAAGAAAACAGACTTAGCAGTGGTGCACTGTCTGAAAAACAATTGCTTCTTTTCTCTTTTCTTCATTTTCGACTCTCGTTAGGCTTCACAAGGGCTTCGAAAAATTCCCTTAAGCCTCCTCAGTGTTTTTTCTCTCCTTTATGTAATTTTGCTTGCACAGAAATAATTGGCTATATTACATGCAGCAATACAGGTATCTCACTCCTGAAGTGAAAACCTTTCATTTTGCCTTACTTCATGAAAGTCCAATGCATCTTTAGAGTTTATACTGGCTTTGTTCCAGACCTTTTGTATCAGTGCCTTTAGGTAGACAGGTAGTAAAGTAGGTACTTGCTGCTTCCTGTGTCCCCTACTGGTTGCATGCACATTTAAAAGCAAATCTAAGTTTTGGCAAAAGCTCCTGAAAACTGTTTAATAATGTATTAAATTCTAGAAAACATCAGCAGGCGTTATCAAGAAAGATTGTAGATTAGAAGAAAGAATTTGAGTCCATGCACACATATTTGGGTTTAAATTATAATAAGTTCTGAAATTAGATGACATAGGCATTTGATAATGATCTTTAATATCCATCCATTCGCTTCCGCTTATCCTTTTTCAGGGTCACGGGGGTGCTGGAGCCTATCCCAGCTGTCTTAGGGTGAGAGGCAGAGTACACCCTGGACAGGCCACCAGTCTGACGCAGGACTAACAAATATACACAGACAACCAGTCGTACTCACATTCACTCCCACATTCACACCTATGGGCAATTTAGGATTTCCAATTAACCTATCCCCACTAAGTGCACGTCTTTGGACTGTGGGAGGAAGCTGGAGGACCTGGGGAGAACCCACGCAACCACGGGGAAAACATGCAAACTCCACACACAAAGACCCCGACCTGATGATGGAATTGGACTCAGGAACTTCTTGCTGTGAGGCAACAGTGCTAACCACCGTCCTGCCCTAATATATTATTTAGTATTTAGAGTAAAACAACAAAACAAAAAGGAAGAGGAGTGGGTCTGTAAGTGTAGTGGTTTACACATTTGACAACAAGTTTCTGGAATCTGGAATTTCAAATTCAAATCCTCTTGTGAATAAGGTGACTAAGAGAGCCACTGAATGTAGCATTTAGAGTAAAACCTGAACCCTGTTTATGAAAACAAAGACTATCCTAGTTGCCAAAATTTGATGTTTTTCTTTCTTTTGCTTTCTTTTTCCTTTTTTTTTTTTTGCTATTTTATGACATTTAAAAACTAACTAGGTAATTTCACTAGTTAATAATAATCATCAGCTGATGTAAGTGTAAATCATGACAATAAATGTCAGTGCTATTAGTTAATTGTACACAACAATAACTGTCAGCTGTCTAGTTAAAAGGTCTCAGTTTTTCACTTCAGGCAACTTTAACACTTTATAAACAAGTATGGAGAATAACAATAGCTGTAAAATAGTTAGCAAGTGAGCAAAAATGCAGACACTGAAGTTAACGTGATAATAAATGCTTATAATGATTTCAAATGCCCAGTGTGTCACCAGTGCGACAACTTACTCAAGATTGGCATATTCAGCCAATGGTTTTTGTGTGTGGTTAGAGACATCTGAGCCCATCTGATAAAGCTATGAAAATGCTCTGGGCAAAAAAAGTTGGGAATCTCTGGCTTCCTGTAATAGTCTGAGGTCTCAGGATTTCATTACAGTCAGTCATCAGTTCGTATAGAGCTCGGAAAGAATTTGTTCTCCTTTTCTTTGCAGCTCTCTTAATTGAGTTTTGTTTGCAGGGCATATAAATGATCTTATAAAATCATCACTGGGAACTTGTTCTTGTTTTTAATACATTTGTATAAAAATGAGACAATGTTTGCTATTTTTTGTGATTTTACTTTGCTTGTCTGCTACAGGTCCCTCGCTAAATAAGATGCTGAGTCTGAGTAGGATTATATGTATAAAGGTTAAAACATTACAACACTGCACCCTTAACTTTTTTCAGCGGTGCCAAACAAACATCAAAGGTGTCTTCTGTTCTCACTGAAATCGCTCTCATATCTGCAATCTGCTTGTCTTTGATAAAAGCTTTGTCCGTTTGGATGCTTTGGGTTGGAGAACTCAGACATTAGCTAATAAAAGATTTGTGATAAATTCCACTTTAAAAAGTGTCAGCGTAGTATTCATTGTTGCTTGTAGCCAGCCCACCTCCTGAGGCTTATATGAATGACCCAGTGTGACTATTTGTTCTCCAATTTGTTCTGCACTTTCTCTGAATTCTGAAAGGTGCCTTTGGCTTGAAGCAGAGCTGCCTCTGAAGATGACTGAATTGCTTAACGGGGTAAGAAATGAAGATTTATCTCCACATCTGTGACGCGGTCTGCTCTCCCGGTCACACGGCGTATCTCAACCTGTCCCTGCATGGCTTCTTTTAAAAAGCAACTGCTCCTATATACAGATTTTTGTCTTTTAGTTTAACACAAACTTTTAAAAAAGGGGGGGACTCAGCTTAATCTGTCCTTGTTTGAACTGCTTTATTTATTCAGGCCAGCCTCACACTATCACCCAAATTGCCACTCCACCTTCATTTCCTGCCAGGCAGCACAGGCTCTGCCTCAGCTGACCTTTCACACAGTGAACCCCTTGAATGGACAATAGTGTCCTTCAGTTGGGCCCCACGATCACAGCAAAGCTTGCAGCTGGAGCACACAGCAAGGCTACCCCGGTCCGAGGGCACGCTAACAGCTGAGAAAGATCACTGAACTGCCAAGGGGATTTTTGGGTAATGCTCGGGGAATCACAGATGTGAGGGATGAAAAGTGGCCCCTACACTGTGAGAGAGGATCAAGAGTTGGAGCTGTTTATTGGATGCCATGAAGTAGTTGGCCTTTAACAGGTGCTCAGGGGCTGGATGGGGGATCTGGAGTTGAACTTCATGAGGATGAAACCCTTTGAAAGCCCCGGGGCATTTTTCATCAAATAAAGGAAGCAGGGGATTAGGGCAGTTACTATAAAATCCTCTGGGTTTCTTGCTAGATGTCAGAAATAATTCCAGGTTATGTATTGGATGACAACATGATAAATAAATGTTTCACGACTTCATAATTAATTTACCATTTTCCTCCATGTAATTAAATTTGAGGCACTTGGTCATCTGTAGTTTATATTTCAGTACATCTCAGGGAAATATTTTGTAGTATTTAGCTATTAGAAACACTTTTTACACTATACCTGAATAAATAACAAATACATAGATAACATGTGTGAGATTTGCATCTGCTACTTTGAACAGACACAGTTAAACATCTCTTGATTTTGTCCTTGTAATCAGCAAACAGACCTGCAATTCTTTCATTTAATTCTTAGTAAAAGGCAAATGTCAAACTATTTATTTAAAAGGAGTGCACTTTGTATTATACAGTGCTGCTGTCAAACTCAAAAAGTTAAAATGTTAAATTTTCTTAGTTTAAACATTATATGTTTTAACTGCATAAAATGTGAGTTTGGTGAGCTCTGCTTTTATTTACATGCTTATACAGTATCTCAGTGTTTTGTAATTGGAGTTTTACAATATTGTTGCACATTGAATATGCCTAAATCTTACTTTATGGAGCAAGAAACTTCACAGTGCTCTAAACACTCTGTTCTTTTTTTGTTTTTTATACTTTTCGCTACATATGATGTCAGTGAGAGCAAATCTAACCCGGGCTTAAAGGGAGGAAGGGGCCATCTCAAACAGCCATTTGAGATAAAAGATGAACAGAGAGATTACACAAGGTCACAGTAACTTAAATAAGAATAATTTGGGCTGTGTCGGCAGTGGGATGATTGGGTAGTAGGTCCTACTGCTTCTTCCACCAATGACTTGGTTACATTTACTTATTATGTTTATTTGGCGTATCTGAGGTGAGTAGCTAAATTTAAGGCCTCTTCTGTCTCCTGCTTCTGTTAACAAAGTTGTTGAAGTTGTTTATGAGATATAATAAAAATCAGATATTGTAATTAATTATATCTCTCTGTAAAGATGGTGTTTTCTTTGGTGTTTTCTAATCGTCTTTGTGTGCGTAATTATATAATGAAGTACACAATTGACCTTCGAATCACTTGTGCAATGAAAGATCAATAATGTCTCATAATGAACATGTGTCTGTAACTTCTGTAATCTTTCTATTGAACTTCACTGTCACCAAAGCAATCAGCGTTTGGCGATTAGGAGCTTGCTTCGGCATCCCGCTCTCTCTCCCCTGAAGGGTTTCTAATTAATGAGGAAATCAATTATGATGAAAACACACCAAACGTGTCTTATCTTCTTGCCAAGAAGATATTTGGTATTCGGAGCCACAGGGCAAGTACAGGCAAACAAATAGGAAACATGCAAATGAGCAACAGAATTTTAAAAAGTGTAGAAAGACACTTTATTAAAATTCTGTCATAATCATCATCATCATCCTGCTCCTCATCACTGCCATTATCACAAGGCTCGCTTCTCTTCCAGTCCTGCAATGACACGCTGTCCAAGAAGCCATTTACTCCAGCCAGCCAGGCTGCACAGGAAAGTCGTCCAGATACTTGGCGGCGCCCCCACTCTGCCTCTTTAAATGAGTTTTCATTAGCATAATGGTGTGTGCTGCTGCTTGGTGATTTCTTTTAATCAACCCCGGAGTCACTGGTAATTAGTAACAGACGACTAATGGATTCTGATGGATACTCTTGGCATCCTCAGAGTCACTCTCGGCTGACTTGATACTAAAAGGAATATCACTAGCAGCTGCACACTCCAAATATACCCATAACGCAGGATTGTAGGTGAACTGAAATAGGTTGACACTGATATTTTAGAGCTTCTTTGTAGGGAATTCAGTGCATTTTCAGATTCACCCAAGCTAGCTTCAGCACATTTAAACTCATTGGACCTCAGGTTTGACATCAACCTAATCTTCCCCCCGCAGGAAAAAAACTGCCCTCTGAGCCGATTGGAGGAAATTGACATTCTCTTTGCCGTTTCCATTTCTGACTGTGTCTCGCAGCTTTGTTTCTCCACAGGACATGTGGTGATTGGAGTTCTGAGAGGTAATAGGAAGAATAATATCCAGCAGTGCAAAGATATAGAGCGAAAGAATCGGCGCGTCTGTAGAGGGAAGAAGGGGAAAAAAACGTTAAAATTCATACGACGAAAAAAGGAATCAACTGCAGAATACATTACACAGCATCAACTCTTCCAAGGACAGCAAAGGTCAGACTGCTCATCTGGCACACTGTCTAGCAGTCGATGGGACTGTGGGATCACGTTGTACAAGAAAAATTGGGATTTAAAGCTGCAGAATGTCAAGCTCCAAATCCACACATGCAATCTTGTGTGCATCACTTCCTTGCATCACTGTCCACACACACACACAGCCTGCATGTCCCCTGACAGCATGTGTGGGCTTGTTTATCTCCTGGACAAGTGAGTCCATCCACAGAAGCCAGTGACCCGTTTTTCCAACAGCAACACAACGCCTCCTCACTTGTATGCTCTGACCTTTGATAGAGAAGACCCAGATATGAAGTACCCCGCAGACAGAGAGCCTGTCTCAACCCTAATCTGTCCTGAGGCTGAGATTGATGCTGTCCAGGGTTTAGAGAAGCTCGATTCTTTCAACAGACATTCACCAGGATGTGTTACAGCATGATTGCAAATTACCAAAGTTGTTTAATCACGGATTGATAAGAACAATGGTTTCCCGGGAAACCAGACTACTATGCATTTAACCGCCAGACAAGCAACCTCCCAAACATCGTTCTTTGTCATTCTGTTTGCTTTTGGCCCTACTGTCTCTTAAATATACACAGATCACTCACACCTACACACCTAGAAACACACACAGGAACACACAGCAGCGCCCACATGGGTGAAAAATTCAAGAACCTTTGATTTCCCCTTCACGATTTCCTTTCTTTCGCCCTCTAACCCTCAGCTCAATAAATTAACTCTCTCTTCTGTCTCAGACTTCCTTGTTCAAAGTTAAAGCAAGATCAAGTTTACACAGAAACCCCACCCAGCCCGCCTCTCACTCTTTCCCAGAGACTCACTATTTCAACACATGCTGGCTGTACATGTATGTATACATATATATATATGTGTGTGTGTGTGTCTGCGCGTGTGCTTGTGAGTGTGTGTTTGTGAGTGAAAGCCACACCCCGCAGCTGTGCACCTGGAACTGCTCCCATTCCAGCATGGCAGTGAACCCACACACCTGTTCACACCTGAGGCCTGCGCCTCTGGTCTGCCTTCTCATGCCTGCCTTTGTTGCATCCATCAACTTGTGACACTGACACAAACTGAGAGGGCGGGCAGTTTAAAAAATATGTGTCAGGACTACCAATGTCTCATCAGAATAACGTCAGCTATGTAGCAATCAGAGGTCCATAAAACAAAGGGTATCTATTTTTGGTTTTATTGGACATTTGAGCTTAAAAAACAAAAAAAATCTCTTTGCAATCCCACCCAGCCAGTTAAACCAGCCGCAAACACAACATGTCAGTGTGATGAATAGCTGACTAATTTTTTTGATTTGAGAGGGATCCTTTTGTCCAAAAACTCTGAGCATGAAAGCGACGAGTTTTCACGCTTTGATGACTTCACATGAGAAATACTAAAATCAGCTTGATGACTTTACAGCACAGACAATAAATCATCCCGGGGCATAGTCTTTTGTTTTTTTTTCTCTCTCGAATCTCAAGATTCTAAAGAAAAACAAGAATCTCCAGCTATAAACAGCTAATCAACACCCTTTAGGTGTGGTTTGAATAAATCTTAATTAAAATAAATGCTAAAAAGGATTCATTTCTGTTATGATCTACTTATTTAAATCATAATGTCTGAAATCCTTTTCACCATTTATCAGTGTCACATGTGTCACTTTGTAAAATCGGTGCAAACACTCGTTTGCTAATGAGTTGATGACCACTCCAAAAAAACATGGGAGGTCTGAGCGCGCTCAGCAGCTCCACAGCAGAGCGTCCCACATGTCTGCTGACAGGTACGATATCAGACCATCTGTTGTTGTCTCTCTGGCATTTTAGTGTACCTCAGCAAACCATTTAACGGGGCAATCGTCTGCACCCGTGAGAGCTGAAACAGCACAGACACAGCAGCGGATTTAAAAAGTTCTTCAACCTGAGACGTTTGTTGTTTTGTTTGGAAATATGTTTTGCTTCTATGGTGTTAACTTGTCATTTCATCTCATTTTAAAGGGTTTTTTACTTTATAATTTATATAAACACATTGTTTTTAGCAACAAAACATTTTCCTCTTTCTCCACTGTTATTATTTCATGTGGTTTCACAAGTGGACTCACTGCATAAAAGCATTTCTGTAATAACTGATGCCACCCTCTTGTGTCAATCAATCTAGATGAAACTGGTGTTTATGAACAGCTGTTTCTTTGCCATCTTATGGTATAAACAGTTATTTATTGAACATAAGGTAATGTACATGTCTGTGTTTTCATTCACAAGTATAAAACAAGCACTGCAGGCCTGCAAAAACTGCCTACGGGCTGGATTTTTTCTAGTCATAACAATAAAAAAAAAATTAATAAAGACTTTTCATAATAAGAGCACTTTTGTAGTGTAGAAAGTGCTCTTATTTTTTAAAAGTAAGCGATAAAAAATCAAACATACCATCTTATATTTGGTCACATAAACTTACTTCCATAAATACATTAGATATGAACTTTAGCCAAAAATAGCGAGTGGAAGATTAAAGAATGACAAGCCTAAAAACGGTTTTCATGAGCAGTGAAGGGAAACAAGAATAAGGGTGATGTATGAGCATCAGCTAGCTGAGCCTAGCCCCTCTTTTCTGGACCACCTGAACTGAATGCATGTTACGAGAGTTGCTATAATCTGCACAGGAGAAAATTAATGTGTCTACTAAAAGTTTTAGATTTTTGAGGAACAGTATAGGTTTGATTTTTTTTAAATATTTCTTAGATGAAAGAAATAAGACTGGGTGATCTTATGAATGTGAGATTCAATAATCAAACGCTTCCCAAAAATAGGACCAAGGTTCCTGGCAGATGATCCAGTGTAAAGACTCAGAGAAGCTGTCAGAGTCGAGTATAAGAACCTCCATTTTTCCAGAAAATTTGAAGGCGTCCAATTAGAGATAGCAGTGAGTCACTCGATTGCACAGACCGAGCAATGTAAACATGCAAAAACTGTCAGTTATACAAATACATCTTCACTATAATCGGTTCCTGTGTTTTCCTAAAAGCTAGCATTCAGTTTCAAACAAGATATATTTCATGATGTTAGCAGCTATTTAAAAACTCTGAGTTTGATAAAAACTGTTTCATGAATAATTTACTGAATGATGAGGCTACAGTACCACTTATTATTTTTTGGTTTGTGAGTTATTAATTCTTACACTCTTACAGCTCGCCTGTCTTCTATTAGACTCCATCATGAGCGCTTAAAAAAAAATCTCTTGAGATGACTTTACTCATCTGAAAAAGTATAAAAATCATCTCCAAACAACAAAGATCCAAGAACTGAAGGTACATTGCCAATATCTGTTTTTTATTTATTCTCTAATTTCCCAACATAGACATATTGGTTCAATTATCATCTTGATCTAGGTTTTGAGAATAAAGCAGATTGCCAGAGAAAACAATAACGCCAGCAGCACTGGGATGGCTCAACAATGAGCTCTGTTTTCAGTCTGAATGTCAACCACGTGTCTCTGCTGGGAATAGATGCAGTCTTCCAGCTTCATACTAATCCCACTGTGGTCCCTCCAGAAGGAAGCCACCTTTACTTTTCCTTAGTCTCTAAAGTAATAAACCTTCCCTCTTGTCTCTGTTTGTATTTTGACCAGCGCTCTGTATTAGAGACGGGTGTCATCAAGAACCCAGTTAGAGGTCTGAGCCCATCCAGAGGGATTTTTCTCTGCTCTTTGCTTTGAGGAGCCAGTTGCCAAGCACTGCCATGTGCACTGAAATAATTAGCAACTCTCTGGCATGGGACTCGAAACACTGTAATTCTGTGCAGTTGTCTTTAAATTGATTAGTAGTTTGTCCATAAATAACACAACTTTTTCTATCCAAACACACATCCAACATGTTTAAATCAAATCTGTTTTACTGTTATATCACTATTTCAACTGAGAAGTTATAAATGTTAAAAACACGGCTTTTCAGCCCTTTTATTTTCATTAGTCAATTTATAAATCATCTTTAAATATGCCGTTATACGACAGTGAGACAAGATTTGTTGCGTTTAAATCAATGCCAGGTTCAGCTGCAGCATCGCCTTTATTTAAGCTGCATTTACTGAACCAAGAGCTTTTTTAAGCGGATGCACAGCTCACACATTTGCGGCACAAGCCTATATTCAGTCACGAATATTTCTGTAAAGTCAAATTCAGATTGGCCTCTAATAAATCAAGACAAGAACAAACGCAATAACTGCCAACAGTCATGAGACGATATCAGCTGTTCAAGGTAAATGAAGGTAGAACAAAAGTATCTCTCAGCTCTCCTGCAGCAGTAGCTTATACTGTAAGACCACCCAAAGAGTTCAGTTGATATAACAAACTTGCACTGTTTCAGCATGAACTGAAATACTCCACCCATGGATGTATGAATTCTTGCTACATGCTTCTACATTTTGAAATCTCAAGCAATTTTTAAGACTGATTTTGTCATTGATATGATTTATGTTGTTTTTCTTTTCTAGTCAGAATGAATATCCTACTGTGAACCTGCGAATATTACCTGTGAATATTATTTTAACTTCATATCAACATTGCAGCTAACAAATATAGCATTTCACTTGCTAAACTTTAATATTTAACTTGAAATAATGTAAAGCACCTTTTGTCACAACTAAACTAGGTAATAAGTGTCCTAGGGTGTGTCATGGGAAATCATTCACATACAGTAATACAATATACACACAATAGCGATAATATAGCTGAGAATTGATTAAACTAGCTTGGCTTCCTGTTAAATCCAGAATCCAATTTAAAATCCTTCTCCTCACATACATGTTGAATAATGTATATCACAGTTGGAATCTTAAGTTTTTGACTAAATAAATCAATATTATCAGTTTTACAGATAATGCTGTGTTCCTTAAATTTCTTTTTTTTAATCACAATTAGGTTTACAGGTTTAGATTGTGTTTCTCTAATAAAACTGAACAGGTTTACATGTAGCTTGCAAAAAAAAAAAATCTCTTAGTGTGTGTGTGTGTGTGTGTGTGTGTGTGTGTGTGTGTGTGTGTGTGTGTGTGTGTGTGTGTGTGTGTGTGGGAGAGAGAGAGTGTGGACAGGTATTAACATCTTTGTGGGGACCAAAAATTGGAAGTTTACTATACTGTGGGGACCGACAGCCCTTGTGGGGACCAAAATCCCGGTCCCCATGAGTTTGAAGGCATTTTTGAGACTCCAAATGTGGTTTTAGTGTCAGGGTTACAATTAGGTTATGGTTAGGTTTAGGGTAAGGGTCAAGGCTAGGCATTCATTTTTGAACGCGGAGCATTAAAAACACTGATTTTCCTGCCTGTTGTTTTTTAATTATTATTATTATACTGATTAACTTTTCTGAAATGCAAATTCATGCAAAGCATCACTGGAAAGCACATGTAGAATATGTGTGTTAATAGTATTTATAGTATTTAACACATAAAAAATCTGCAGATTTTCTTATTGCAAGTGAAACATATGGCCCCAGCAACACCACACAGTTTGGAAGAAGGGGGGGGGGGGTCGGAAGAAAAGCCCTGACCTTTGGCTCTCTACAAAGCATTGCCCACACTATAGACCCATTGAACTGACTTTTTTCTGAGGTTCTATATAAAGAGCATCTCTAATGTGACTGACACGCACAGCTCACCACAAATACTAATATCACCCAGGAAACTAGTTATGTGTGGAGCTGCCAGTATGCTGTCATTATAGCAATCACAGCTCTGTTGTATAGGTGCTTTTGTTTTTTTCATGTGTCAAACATGCGGTCTGTATTTTCGGTCTTTGTTACACACATGCTAAACCAAAATGTCATGTGTCCATCGCTGCAGTCTGTCAGTTCAGTTGGCATTCTTGGAGACACTCCACTGAGGATATCTGTCTCCAGCTCAACATCTGTTTCACACTCCTGTCAACTGGAACGGTCGATAATCTCTAATTCCTCCAAATGGGGCACAAGTTGTGCATAATGTTGGCTTCAAGACGGGGAATATATGAAAACAAATGCACGTCCAAGCAGCTCTTCCAGAATTTAGACTAAGTGCAAGTGGTTCTTATTTATGCATCTGAATTTTACAGTATTCCTTCAGCTCCACCAGTCAAAAAATATAAGCGTGGAAGTTCATACTTTATTTATTTGACATTTTATTTTTAGGTTACACCAGCGTTTAAGTTTTCCGCAACTACTGGGCTGTTAGGAACACATTTAAAAACATTAGTCTACGCGTTTGGTTCCCTCAGCCTGTTTACTCCGTCTACCCTCTTGGATTTGGCTGGTGTTTTATGATGCTTATCAGGTGTGACAGCTCTCTGTTGTGACGATCTTCATGCTTCACAATGTCTTTAACATAATCTACCACAGACCAGTAGAGAGATCAAAGGGAGCATATCTGTGAAATAAGGAGGGATGCAGAAAGATGTGTCATCCATGCCTCTCGTGAAAGGCTTGATTAAGATCTAGTAACATTTCTGCACGTTCAGCCAGGACTTGCGTTGTTATTCCTTTGCTCCACTGGGAAGGCAGAGGAGGGCTTGGTGTAAACACCTAGAGAGGGCTTTCACTCTCTTTCTGTGCAGGTGAGAAGCAGCAGCAGGCTCGTTCCACAATGCACCTTGGTTTTCAGAGACCTCCGCACAGCAGCTATCTTTTCACTGGGTTCGGGGGGTCACTATTTTCCCACCGGGAAAACTCTTTTTCAGCTCATATACGAAGCTTGCATTATGGCCCCTGAATGAGAATTGTCGCTTTCAACGTGCATTCCTTTGGGTTTCTGTCCGTACAGAGGACTAGTGAATAAGAAATCAGCATCTTAATAAACCACTCTTTTTGGCACACACACATTCCGCCTTTCTCCCCCCGATGTCCCTCCTAGTTCCATCGACCCCAGCTCCCCTCCCCCTGCTGCTTTTCTGTGAACTTAGGGATCCATAGGAGGCTTATTTGAGATGCAAGCACAAGTGTGAGAACAGTGGGC
This sequence comes from Pelmatolapia mariae, assembly GCF_036321145.2. Classification (NCBI taxonomy): domain Eukaryota; kingdom Metazoa; phylum Chordata; class Actinopteri; order Cichliformes; family Cichlidae; genus Pelmatolapia; species Pelmatolapia mariae. Next base: position 53,418,928 of record NC_086233.1, on the reverse strand, counting down.
TTGGGAAAAAATCCTTTCCTTTGGCTTGAATGGGGGCATTTCAAAAACCGGACGTTTTTTCAGGAACTCCTTCAGCAATAGCCTCCGTCCTCTGTCAGCCGAACAAAACACTGCTGCCATTCAGGGAAAATAAAGCCTCATTACTGGCCAATTTGATTGAGTATCACTGCAGCAAAGATTCCTTCATTTAAAAGCTTTCCCCTTGTGTGTTGCTTCTGTTTTGTCATATAGGGATAACTAATAATTGTAACAGCCCTAGTTAGTAAATATGTTAGGGGCTGGACAATGTTTGAGGCCATAGATCGGATGCTTCATCCGTGGCTAAGGCTCTGCTTAGCTACTGGTGTTCGCAAATGAAAAGAAAAGTCAGTCACACAGAGATACCCAGTTGGTTCATTGAACTCTGCGCCTATTCACTCTCTGTACAAAACATCAAAGTTGGTCACTGTCAGAGCTGAATCGCAGAAAAAGGAACACATACAGAGTAGAAAAACGCAGAAATGCCTTTAAACACAACATCAGATTGGCTTCCACGAGGACCGGTTAAACTGTAAAGGTCATGAATAATGCATCGCATTCAGGGGTATTGGGTTAATTTGCTACTTAATCATTCATTGCATTCTGATTTTTTTGTTTTGTTTCCATTGATATAATGGATAACATATTTCATCATATTAATCTTTTCTGCAGCTTTAAAGGAATTCTCATACAAATAAACATACTGCCATTTGCTTCTTGTTGAGTCTATTTTCCTCCTCATAAGAAGGACAGGGGGGTAATATTTGCTGACGCCCTTGTCATATTTCCAGTGAGGAATTAGCACGACGAAATGGATCAAAGGACGGTATTTGCAGAGGCATTGCCATTGCTGCATAATGAGGCGAATCCAATAACATTGTTGTAAAATCATCCATAATGTGGACTAATGCACAGACAGAGAGAACAGCAGGAAGCTCACTGGCTCGGTGGCTGCCAGATTCTTTGGTCTGCTTTTCTTCCTTCTAACTTTTGCTCATTTTTGTTGTGCATCCAAAATTAAAGACTGATACTCACACTGCACGCGCTTATTTGGTGATGGCAGAGAGGCTTTCAGTAAGCCTGTCACATAATCACGCATAGCCTTTTCATATTAATGTATCTCCTGTTGAAAAAGATTAAGGCAGCTGTTTTTTATTCTCGGAAATTGAATATTTTATTCTTTTGTTTAAGAAACATTTTGACAAATTTGTTGCATCACCACTTTGAGATTATCTCGAGTCACAAATGAGTTTGAAACTAAGTCGTTTTTTTTCCAGTCCCTGGATGGATCGGATCAATGTGTTGCAACGTCTGTTGTCTCCTTGGACAAATATTACGACTTTCTGGGAACAAACATCCCCGGAGATGAGGTTGAAAAAAATCCATTTGCGTGGGCATGTTGTACATTTGTGTTTCATTCAGCCTGTTGTAACTGATTTGTGTCTGTACAACTGGAGTTTCAGCTTTTTGGAGTAATGTGATGCACGGTGATGAGCCAAAACTGGAAGACCACCTCTGCCTAATAGGCTGCTGGTCCTTCATAAGCCGCCAAAACGCTCCATCACGCCAAGGCAGGGACTCCAAGACATTAGCAGGAAGTCCTTGCAAGTTGCAATTGGAAGCCTGTGTGGATCAGACTTGTTCACCCCATTGCCAGATCATGCTTTGTCCCCCTTGGACCCTTTAAGTGTTGCCATGTGGGAGATGTTCCCACTGAGTCCTGTAGCCAGATTGAGTCTGGCCTTTTTAAAGTAGCTCAGGTCTTTACACCTGCCAATTTTTCTCTCGCCCAATGTGTTCTCTGAGAACTGGCTGTTCACGAGCGTCTAATATATCCCAGAACTTCACAAATGTCATTGTTTCAAGATAAGCAATGGTAATAAATTAAGCTGTAAATGATAATAGCGTTGGTTCACTTGGGGAAGAATTTAAAAAGACTTGCATCATTTAAAAAAAGCATTCTCCTAATTTAATAGGTCCAATATACTTGTCATGTTATTTATCTACAGGGTATCAGAAGCTGAATAACAAAATCTGATGATGATGTCTTTTTGGTGAGTGTGGCTCAAGAGTTGGCAGTTCGTCTTGTAATCAGAAGGTTGCCGGTTCGAGCCCCAGCTCGGACAGTCTCGGTCGTTGTGTCCTTGGGCAAGGCACTTCACCTACCGCCTACTGGTGGTGGTCAGAGGGGCCGATGGCACGATATGGCAGCCTCGCTTCTGTCAGTCTGCCCCAGGGCAGCTGTGGCTACAACTGTAGTTTGCCTCCACCAGTGTGTGAATGTGAGAGTGAATGAATAGTGGAATTGTAAAGCGCTTTGAGGGTCCCGAAAAGCGCTATATAAATGCAATCCATTATCATTATTATTAAATATCTTGTAATTGGTCAACGAGTAAAAGTTAGTGTTTAGATTTTTTGTTTATGAAAAAAAAAATGTGGATTTTATTTTCTTGTTTTCTGATTATCTAAAAACTGAAAAATCTCAATTTCAACTACTAAAATGTAAAGTTTAAAGTATATACTAAGAAGGGTATAGTCACTACTGTAACTATAGAGGCAAGAGTGCTGTGTGGGGCACAGAGAGGAATGTCAGTTACTACTGTAACTATAACTGGATAGGCTGATGTAAAATTTAACTGCACTTGTGGATTTTCATTGATCCCAGCACAAACCTGTGTGAGCCTAGGTGGGAGGGCAAAAGCAGTGCTCTGTTTGCTACAAATTTTTTTGCATGTATGGCAAAAACCACATGTATCATGGCTGTCTTTGCCTCTGTTCCATGTGTGAATAACTTTAACAGAATGGTGAAGCCAGCAATGTGACGTATAGCAATGTTAAGGTGGATGCTGATGCTTCAATAAATCACCAAATTGTAAAATTGCTTTTCACTGTTTTCAGCTCTAAAACCACCAAGTGTTAACTTCAGTGCTGCAGTTTAAGATAAAACCAAATGATTTGTACAATATTATCAATATTACATGTTTTCAGTAATTACAGCCCTGACACTTAACATTTCGGCTGTAATACGTTTGGCTAGAAAACACAGAGCTCTTGGAACAAACAGCTTTTTGGGAGGTCTGTCACTTTAATTAACAGTGAGTTTGAGCCTGGCAGCTGTGATGGCAAGAGGCAAGCCAATCACAGGTGCTGTGTGGGGCACAGAGAGGAATGTCAGTGAGTGTTTGACAGCGGAGGCCATGTGCAGAAATAAGATGACAGGTGGCCTGATCCAACACATGGCTGCCAAAATGAGTCTGCCTTTGGGAGCACCAGAGAAACATGACAGTGTTAATGAAAATAGCAGCATTCAAATGCGTTACGCCCTACAATAGCCCATCCCAAGGTTAGGACAGTAAAAAAAAGGAGGTGCGAATAACCTAAAATAGAAATTTATGAATTCCACAAAAATGGAACATATTTTCCCAGTTAATACATTTAGGTCTAAGTCTAAACCCTAAAATTTGGTTCTTAATATCATTTTAAATCTCACCGATCACTGATCGAAAGGGGTTAATCTGAATTCTTGGTCAGAAGAGATGTTCGAGATGTACATATTAGAGTCATTTTGATTGTAGATGAAGTAAATATGTGTTTGTTTATTTTTTTTTTTTTTTAAAAACAGTCTTTGTGGAGCAGCCTTGGAGAACGCCAACATTTTTCTGCAACATGATGTTCTCTGTAAGTTTTTGGGTCTCAGTGGGAGATGCTCTAAATACCTCAGGAAGTAAAAGCAGATACCCCCAGGTGCAGCAACACGGCTGACTGACACACATGCGAGCACAAAGACATGCAAGGAATTTATTTTTTCAGGAAAGTTCTTGCTGCCTGCAAGAATAGAACCACTCGTCCCTCGATACACTGCGTTTTCTTTCAGAGCTACAGAAGCAGCAACAGCAAAAAAACAATGTATCCAACAAAAGCTTGAAGTTTCCTAAATCATTTACTTACATCTACTTGTTTATGCTTAAACATGTAAGTTCAACTAAATTTTTGGGGCCCTGCCAAAATCTCCCAATTGATGCAATAAAGTTCTGCTACTTTGGATCTGCAATTTTGACTTTTTGGCCAAATTTTTTGGAAAATCTTTAAGACAAGAGACCCCAACCAGATACTGCATCTTGTAATGGCTTTAAAAAAAAAAGGCTGGGTACAGTAGGGTACAGATTGTAGGTGTTCAATGACACCTTTCAGACCGAAATATAGAAAAACGTTTTAGTTGCCAGTTTAGTTACATTTGGATTAAGATTTCCAATTAAAAAAATCTATCTTTTGTAAAAGTAACACATTTTAAATGATTAAAACAGTGGTTACCAACTATTTTTACTTGTGACCCCTTACTTAAATATTGATATTCAGATTCCACCTCACGTTTCAGATCAGTATCATTAAAAAAGCTAGATTAGAAATAAAAATTAGTCCAAAAAAAACATGTACACATTTTTATAGCTAGTTATTACTCATGTTGTAGGGACCTAGTATATCTGCAGGCACATTATGGGGATGTGCTTTCCATACATGAACAAAAATTCCCACTCATCAACTTTGAAGGCAAATTTTCAGTCCCATCATCTCAGAGTCAGCTTGTTAAGCCTAGATTGGGAACTATTGCTGTAAAATACAATTTAAACGTTCATATATTTATTAAAAAGGTCTTCTATAGAACAAATGCCATATTGCTGATAATACTGTTACTTTTTCTAAGAAAGCTGCTGATTGAAAGAGGTTTATTGGTAATGGGGCGGTTTCATATTGTTTCCTATTAGTAAGGTAGGATGCATTTTAATGTCAAAACTTTCAGAAAAATGTAGCGATAGATTCAATAACCTGTCTTCACCATTTTCTTCAAGCTCGATATAGTTTACTTTAAAACATTCTCCCATGACTTGATGCAGTAATAAGCATAGTATTAATATTATTCCTTTCTTTTTAACCCCAAACCAAATATTCTTCCTGAACTGATGGACATGTTAAGTTTCAATTCAAGTGAGCAGACAGCTGTGAAATATTGCAGGAAAAAATTACCGAGCACCTACAAAACAAACACTAACAGTGGAAAAGAGACATTATTTTTCTTGTAGGCGTGTTCTCATCCCTGCCAACAATTTTCCTCTGTATCACTGTAGTTGTTCTCGGTGTCAGCTAAGTTTCCACAGTGTTGCGGCTGTGCGAGGAGCCCTGCATGCCGAGGCCTGTTTCTTAAGCCTGCATTTCTGACACACACAAAGGTGCTGCACATCCCAGCTTTGTGTCAAGGATTAGGAGAGCAGATACGCTGCAGCCACAGAGAGACATGCTGAAATTGCTGCTTCCGTTTTCTCACATACCCTCACAGTTAAAGCCACTGGTAAATTCCTGAGGATATGACACAGGGTTGTCCCACATGCAGTGAAAGTATCAGCAGGACCCAGTGGTGTCAGAGTTTTAAAGAGTAAAATCTATTCAAAGAGCACGGCATTAAAAAAATGCAAAAACGGCTGAACAGATAATCCAGAGAGTTGGGAAATAATTTAACTAGCCTGACAACTTAAGAGTTTTATCACTGTGCTCACACCACAGCATAAAAGGCGTCCAGTTGTTTCTAACTGGTTTCTGACCAAAGAACAGCGCGAGCCATCAAGTCCAATTAGCGTTGCACACTTATGTCACAACCCAGAGGTTCAGAGCGCTGGACTAAAAGCAGCAGGGAAGGATTAATGGCCTCTGAAGCAAGGTGGTTAGAAACATACTGTAGGGAATGGGTTAAATCGTTAGAGTAAGCCGCCTTCATCCACAATCCAGTCATCTTTTGGAAGTGAATGGCGTTTTAGTCAGACTCTTTGTTTTCTCAGAGCTTTTATTTGTTCACCAAATAAACTGTCCCCAATTGTTCTCACAGTTTTATGGAAGATGCCTTATTCTCCGCTTGATCGTATATCAACCTCTGATGTGTGTTTGCAAAGGAAGATTAAGAAAAAAAAGAAGTTAAAAAAAAAAGACTTATAGCTTGGCACGAAAGTACTAATTAATCAAGAATAAAGACCGATGCTGTCGCTGCATGCATAGCTGTGTATATAATGGACGATTTTTTTATGTGTACACCAAATAAACTTGATGCATTTGCTTTGCTTTCGCTTGTGTTCATAAAAGCAGGAATCCAGCTGTGTGGATGTCAGCAGTGTTGTAGATCGCTAGGCAGCCTGGATATGCTCAGCTCCAGATACTCCTGCTCCCTTTTCATACACCTCCCTGTATCTTCGTCTTCCCTGCCTGGTTTTATTTGAGCTGTTTTCCTGTGCCGTTCCAATCGGATGGCTTAGAAGACTTTTTTTCCCCTACCTTCCATTGTGTAAAAACCATACTGGCTGACAGTTGCCTGTATGAAACTGGGCTTTCAGAGCTTTGTCAGGCTGCTGCATTGTGACAGAAGAGTCTCAGGTGCAAAAACTAGGCGTTGGTAAATGAATGGAAAAAAATTCACAGTGCACATGCAAAAGAAGGACAGATTCCAAAGAGACAGGTGCAAGACAAAGAAAAGTTTGGGGGGCAGGGGGGTGGGGGGGTGTTTATAATGCAAGTATGCCCTTGGGTATAATGTGTTTAGGTCAAAGGTGAAAATTTTTAGAAACGCACAAAAGGAAAAAAGGTGGTGCTCTTATTCCTCACTCTCACTATGGCTGTTTTAAAGCGACTTGGGAAACAGTCAATAATGTCAATCAATACTGCTGAACTGCATTGGAAAACAAGTATGGGCAGTAGTGTATCTCCAGATTTTGCAGAGTAGAATTCTTGGCTGTGGGATCTGACAGAAATTGAGTTTCTTATCTAAAATGGCAGAGTGAGCTAAAGTTTTTTTCCCCCTCCCTAGGCTGTAGGAACCGCCTGACAAAGAGTTCTCAATTTATTTCCAGTTTTACAAACACGCCTAAAAGTGCGCTACGTTCACATGCATTCGCATCTTTCTGCACCACACTCTGTTGTATTTCCTCCTGTGGTGTGTTTTAGCGTTTCAGACGAGAGCTGTGTTTGACTGCTGATACTGTGGAATTTGCAGCAAAGATACAGCTGGGCTCATAAGCACAGATCACCTTACTGCAAAAAAAAAAACAAGAAGAGAGTGATAGCAGCTGGAAAGCAAATGCACATATGTCAGCCATCTGGAAAAGTTACCCAAAACACTATGCGTCCTCTGTAGTGAGACAAAGGGGTCATTTTACTTCAGGAAAAACATTGTTTCCCTGTATTTTTCAGTGCAAATGAAGCAGCAAACTGTACTAGCTTTTTAGTCTATTGTAGCAGTTTTAGCACTTCCCAAGGAGTCTTAGAAATTACTTGTTACATTCAACAGGCTTATAGCCACCCCATGCACCACATTCAATGTACCTGAGGTTAAACTGTTTGACCCTTACACCCTTCACCCCTCTAAACCAGCTCCAATTGCTGCTGTTCAGAAGGTCATGGGACATAAGATCTAACAGATGGGTTCAAAATCAGATCAACTGAGAGACATGGGAGACAGAAATTAACTTATAAATGAAAGAGTGAGTCTCTCCACAAAAGCATGCTTGGCATTGCACTTATGTTAAGCTGCTTTCACAGATGCACCACAGCTCTGGATTTTTCTGTAACAGAGATAGATGTGAGAACACTAATGTCTCACACACTTAGATCAGACACAAGCAAGTCTTTAACCTCTGCACAAATACAGTGTATGTTTGCTTCTGCTGATATGAAAGTAGCACAGCAAATTATCTAATGTATAAGTGAGTGACTGACATGCTGTCCTGTAGACAGTATAAAAGAAGTGGATTCCACATTTTGAAGCTTCAGTTTCAGGATTTTGTATATCCCCATAAAGTTACCATATTTGAATGAAAGAGTCAACAAACTCGTTCAAAGTAACAGTAACTATTTAGAAACTTTAGAATTTCACTCACCATAAGTGAGTATTATATATTATTCATCAAGTATTTCCATTAAAATGCCCAAGAAGGCACCAACAGTTGCCAGATGTCAGTGTTAGGACAGTAGCACCCTTTACTCAAGCATTCAAATGACTATGAACAGAGCAGTATCAATAGAGGCCAAAACGGGTTTTGTAGCAGGCTGTAAATGTGGTTTTTAATGCCCTAAAAACATTTTAACATAGAAGTCTGTGGGGGTTCAACTGCTTTTGAAGACAGTCTTACTAAGTGGCCACTTGAGGAACTGCAGTTTCTCCTTGGCTTCATTTACTAGCCCTGGAGGCTGTCGCTTGGGCCTGCCTCCTCAATGCTCTATGCTCAGAAAGCTCCCACACCCAGATGTGCTCATCTGATTGAATGCGAATCAGTACAAGTGTGAAAACTGCTTTGCATTGCCACTTGCACTTTGCATGAGTCAGTTTCTGAAGTTTGTTTGAGAACATTAAGATGGTGCACTGACCACATCTTCTTGCTCATATATCAAGAATCCACAAAGCCTTAACACTTGGGTTGTTATAAGCGAGATAATTGCCCAAGAACAGAGGGCGTTGCTTACTGTACAAATTTAAGAACCAGTCTGTGAAATTGTTCAACATATATAAAATTTATTTTCACTGCTCAAGGGACCATAGATTGAATATTTGTTTTGTGATCTGTGAATACTTGGTATTTTATCAGTGTCCATGTGTAGCTTTCCTAAAATTAATGGGGGTTCAAATTTCTCAGTAAATGATGTCAGCATGTAGACACCAAATGAGGTACTGTGGTGTCTGATATATTGTCTGATATTATGAGAATGAGTTGTTTAAAGCTTTTGGTACCTATTAAATAAAAGAAGATGGAACATAACATTAACATAACATTTTCATGTTCAAAACCGTAATAATTAAAACAAATGGCTGGTTTAAAAACTCTGCACACCTGAGTGAATGACAGGTGAGCACGAGGGGGAAAAAAATTAAATTATAACCTCCACACACGTAAGCATCCAGCACCCATTCACCAGAGAGAATTTAATCATCCAATTAGGGAATACTAACTGTTAAAGTTGAGTGATTGAATTCTGCCTGGTGTATGGGTGTGAACATATATAACTGTGTGTTGAAGGTTAGGTGGACCAAAAACATTGTGATTTAATAGGCGAAACAGTGCACGAATTGATCTTTTTAAAATAATAAAAAATAAAAAAGTCTGACTCCAGCTATTCAGACTTGGATGCTATACCAAGTCTGAGTAGTTGTGTTAATGCAATGTTAAGATTCAGTCCTCAGATGAACTGAGTGGGCTGCAGACGACATGTGTGGCAAACGTTTCTCTCAGTCGGGTGACAGATGAGGTTGAATGCTCGCTTTCTCTGTAACGATTGGCAACACAACTCAGGGTGCTGAAATGGTGTTAGAGCGCTGCTGCGGGCTACAAGCAGACTCTGAAATCTAAATTAATAAACCGGGATTAAAGGTTTATGAAATGCCAAGACATTGCACACCAGCAATTGTTTAACCTCAACCGAAATGCTACACTGAGCACACTTCATGCCATTTAGCGTCACAGTTTGGCTTCCAGACATCGTGCGATGATGCTGCATTTCTCCACAAACAAGGCTGAGTCAGAACAATCTTTTTTAGCTGTGCAGCCGTGTGCTTTTGTTGCCCCGGGGCTTCTTCGTCATGAACCCCCATCGTGCCAATGCAGTGGTCTCATTAAAATATATGAGGAAACTGGTGTTTTTCGCCCCAGTGTTGTCAGTGTGAAAGGAGCCCCGAGGCTGTGGAAACCAGTAATGCTTGGACTGGCCTCATCCAGGTGTGGTTTGATATTCAGAGGAAACTGCAAGACCCTGTATCTTCCTACCTTGCAGGAATGTTATCTAATCTGACACTTACTCAGGAACACAGATCTCCTCACCTAGCTCAGACAGTTTGCTGGCAGTAGTTCAGTTGGGTTTTTTTAGATATTTTTAATGCAGTATTTTTCCAGTCTTCTTAGTGACTGATTAGGGCTAAGATATTTCATCACAGCTTTTTTTTTTTTTTTTTTAGCTAAAATAGCTTTCTCGCCTTTGAATGTGCAGCCCACATGTACAAAGAGTATTTTTTAGACTCTATCTGGCTCCTCACACCTTTAGCAAAGTGGCAGCTTCAGCTTCTTTCAAGGTGCTGGACATAAAAGCCATGTGCTAAGTGGATGTCTGGGTGCTTGCAGCTAACTAACAAGAGGCAGCAGCAACCAGCAGCCTTGGGCTCTCCCACTGACTGCAGTCTCAGGGATATTTTATTTACTTGGTCACTTTGAAATGTGCACACTCGATCCTTTAAAGCCTATATATGGCTACACTTTTTGTACTTGCTATTTTAGAGCATCTCACTTTGTTAGATTGTTGTACATATTCATACATCACATACAGTATAGCAGTCTACTGAACAATTGATTTAAAGTGAAGTAGTTTTAATGGAAATTCTTGCATGTTCTTAGATTGCAGCCAAAAGTGTAGGTGATTTACGTGCCCTGACAGTTACTGTACGTGTCTGTTGGGTCACATGATAGCTGCACATAAAAGGTAACCTATTTTTCCTAATATCATTTGTCTTGTGATTGAAATATCAACAGCCCAAGGTAGGATTCTTCCCTGGGTTTTGCTTTGATTGGCACAAATGAGAGGAAATGTAGACAATACGGGGGCAAGTGGAGGCATATGGACTGAAACAGACTCAGAGATTAGTCATGAGAACTTACCATTCACTTTCGCTCCGCTCCCCACACAAAACTCAAACATGCTGTAAGTGCAACGTGAAATGGAGAGGATGTAAATCATATACAAATAATTTCTGTTGTTTTACAGACAGGAAGAATTACATCAATATCGACTCTGTCACAGAGAAATCTTGGCTTTCTTTTTTTTTTTTCCACAGTTTAAGTAAACTGGCACAAAGGGAGGTGTGTGACAGTGTTATTGTCTCTTTTTAAATCAAAGAGATATATTAGGATGAGGTTAAATATGTGGTGACTCCTACCTGAGCTTTAATTAAAGTTACTGGTAAGAGGACCAGTCTGCATGTTGAGGCATAGAAGATAAACGTCAACGTGGCCTGAGGGAACTATGACTCACGGATGTTCTTTTGGCACTGGTTTTAGGATCTTCTTTCTTTCTTTCTTTTCTAAGGAGGGGGTCTGAGTCTCCTCTTGTTTCGCAGCTTTTCGGTAGAACTACGGTGTGTAAGGTGCTTCCACGAGGAGCTGTCAGTAAAACATCAAGAGCACATCATCATTCTAAGCACCTGACCCAGCACCAGATATATTTCTTCCTCTTCATCTCAGGACTCGGAGGGGGTCCGCTCTTTCTCTCTGCACCCGCTTAAATTTACTCTTAATTAACCTCATTGCACCACGATCCTCAAGTGCAGGTATCTACATAACAAATCAAACTTTTATAGCTTGCTCAGCACCACCTCTTTTTCCCCCCTTCCTTTTTAAGGTCTAATCCAATTAACCTGTTTCAACTGCAGCAGCCAAGATAGATAATTAGGGTATCATTTTACATATATGCAATCAATAACAGCATCATTTAGCTCCAGGCTGAGGGAGGCAGGGGGGGGGCAACATCTAAGAAGCCTGATATTTATCTCTTAGTCCCTTTTTTCCCCTGTAATTAGATGTCCATGGGCTCTTCAATTAACATAAACCCAAAGCGCTGACTTTTCGACATCTCATTAATGAACCACAGCCCTTTACACTTCACTTTACAAAGATAGAGTGGACAAGGCTGCACGGGGCCATGAACTTGGGTGCTAAGTGAAGAAGAGGCTTTTTAAAATGTTTTAGAGTATCTAACGGGGATTAGCGCCCGCTGAGGAGATAGCATACATCTTAATGAGGTTCAAATTAATTTGTTCTTTCAGAATTCCTCTCTTCAACAATTTTAAAGAGACTATAAATATTTCAGCGTTGTAATGTTCTTTTTTCTGGGCATAGAATTGCTAATTTTTACACTGGTTCAGGATAAAATGATGCACTAGGAATGACTAAACCAAAGGTTTATGGAAAATCTGACCCGCCGTAATGGTTTGAAATGCAGACAGGAGTGCCAGTTTATGCAGAAAAGTCAAATTTACTTTACATCTCAGAAAAATTTCTACATATAATGTTGGCGGTATTTGATTGAAATAGTAAAAAAAAAGAAAAGAGAGAAGTGGAGTATTGAAATGTTGTGCACATGGTGGGATTTGTAGGTGCAGCTATCTTGGCTGGAGGAACTTTAAAGTCAACGTGTGTGGTCAGAGTAATGAAGTCAGAGAGTGCTAAGAAGCAGCTGGGGCTGGAGGTGATCTAGAAAAACCTTCAAGCCAACTGTGCAAAAATGCTGAAAATTTACAGCTTGACTGGTTAGATATATATTTTACCAACTTACTGGAGGTTCAGTTTTGATTGACTCTAAGGTGCGTGCTTGTGGCAGCAATGAAAAGCTGTCAAAACACAAAACAATTCCCCATGCAAGTCTCATTATCATCAAAATATGAAGGCTGCTAAGTAATTTGAGGCTGACATTTATTTACTTCTGCATGCATCGGTTTTTTTGCTGCAGTTATTGTGACAAGATGGGACAAAAGCGAGAGCGGCATGAAACCCCCGCAGCTGTGCATACATGACAACGCCGCAGGACATGTAGCAAAGTTCAACAACCAGGCAGAAGAAGCCAAGACATAAAAGAGCAGCGAGGAACTGCTTGTTTTCTAAAAACCGAATCCCCAGACAGTGTTTGCAGCTTTTACTTAGGATTAACGGTGTGGGTCAGGTTGTTATGATAAAGTCTGCATTCCCTCTCAGTCTTATCGTCATTCAGCATTTACGCAGGTCAAGGATGAACAACTGGAGTTTATGGGAGAAAAATATCAAGTGTGTAAACCAGGAATGTCAAACATAAGCCCCGGGGACCAGAACCTGCCCAGCAAAGACTCCAATCCGGCCCACTGGATGACTTCAGTGTCGCTGGTCGGGGCCACATAAGATTAAAGTGGGCTATATGTGGCCCATGATGTAAAATGACTTGTGAATTACAGCTGTGACAGCAATTTATCATTTTTATTCCGAGGGTAAAAACTTTGCACCGCCGGTCTGTGTAAAATACCAAAAACAAACAGAAAAATGCATCAGTTTTTCTAAGGGCTGTGGAGACAAATATAAGAATAATACACACATTTTCATCATTTCCACAGAGCGCCGTTGAGCCCTATCTAATTTTATATTCATAAACTGAATATATAGCTTGTCGTTCATTTTTTTGTGCAGAATTTTTAAAGCAGGAAATTAAAAAGGCAGCTGTTTTATTGAGATAAGCTTTTCTTGCATACATTTATGGCATCGTGCATGCAAATGGAGTCATAGCTGCTCACCAGTGTGTATGTATAAGTGGTTTTTTTTTTTAATTGTTTGTTTGTTTGTTTTTTAAACCCTGTCAGGTGCTGAACAGTGATTCATCATCCACAGTCAAAAACAGTTATCCATTCACAAATGTTTCTCCCTGAAATTTGGCCTGATCGGCTCTGTTGAGCAGCAGAGCTAATTATTTGTCTAGCGGCCTGTACACACTCTGTCTAGTTCGGTCCATGTCTGGAATTAAACAGTGTGCATAATTCTTGTTGGATTGCAGTCCATCTCTGCTCAGTACAAGAGAGAGAATCTGCAATGAGGGTTTGCACATTCAAGTCCCTCCGTCTGTGTGAATGAACAGGCCAATTTGCAAGCCTCCTGCATCCGCATTGTTTCAGACTGTGGCAGTAATTCCACAAATTATCTGAGCCTCCCATATCAGCCCTTAATAGAGTTTTCTGAATTCATGCCCACACCTTATTACCAAAGACAGTCCTGCTGTGCGCGCCACCCCCTCTTTTTAAATGCCAATCGTGCACATGAAACATAGATCTTAGCCAGTTTGTATTATCAATGAATGCTAAAGGGACTTTCACAGGTTAACACCCTTCTGCTGTAATTGCGTATGAAACCTCTGGCTGCATTACAAGTTGAATTTAAACACTAAAAATACTCCACGTTCACATGAGGTCAGCCCATAGTGGCATATTCAATTTACTATAGCTTCCTTATATAGATATTATACCTACAACTCAGTCTGTGGAATAAAGGTGTCTCTAATATATTGTACAGACAATAATATCCATTAGAAATGTTGTTTCAGGTAAACAAAGCAGAAATATTTCCCTGATCAGTCCAGCACAAAAATTGCACAAATATATACAGAGACGCTTCATCAAGGTCAGAAATGTATTTTTAATGTTTTTCAGGTTTCGTTGCTCTTTTTTAATACTCAGCTGCTGCTACTATTATTATTATTGCAGAGTAGTCTAGCAAAGCCCAAAGAATAGATTAACTATTTGAATTAATATTGTCAGCAAATGGCAAAAATGCAGAGCACAAAGTTTGTTGTGATGTCATTAGAATCCATTAGAATCAAAGCTATTCAGTTTAGACTCACAAGACAAAGAATAGCACCAAGCTAATTCTTTGCGTTTGTGGATAAGAAATTACTTTCTCGTGTCGATTTGTTGATTAAATCAACACGAGAAAGTGATGCCCAGTCTTGATTCTAAGTCTGACACCTCTGAAAAGAAAAGCCCAGCAACGCTATGATGGCCTAATTGTTATGCTGCAGGAGTGCAGAAGGCGTCCGGAAGGTCACTTCGAGCATATGATGTTTACTAATCCCTGTCTGACTCAGAAATACTGCAATAGATGGGGTTTCTTACACAGTTCATCCACGCCCAACGCGCAACCAGCCGGGTGTGGATGAATGTGGTTTGTGTTGAAAGACTGAAACATCACCTAAAGATGTACAGAAACCATTTTTTCTCTGAGGAATTTATGACCCAAAATCACAGACCGTGCAACTGTTCTGTCCCAAGAATCTCACAGTTGAACTTTTGATCCGGCGATGAGGAAGTCTAGCATGTGATGATCTGAGGAAATCACCTGATAGTGAAGCAAGAATTACTCATCTGCATTTGTCCACATCGTCTGTGTGGTTTATGATTAATCGTGCTGCAGAAACCTTTTTCTTAAAACTGCGGTCTCCGGGAAAGATTGAGCAAAAATGAATCAGTCAGTCTTCTTCTAGTATACAAGTATGTAATCTCTTCATTACAAAGTGTGAAGAATAAATGTTTCTGCCAAGACCAAGGAGCTTGTAATCTTTTTTTTTTTTTACATTAGTCTCACGGGCATCTTCGTCTCTCTTACTTACTCCTTGGTTTCTACCATATAGTTTCTGCTTAACACATTTTATAACAGACTAAATCACAGACTATTAAAGGAAATCACACAGCGCCCCGAGCATATAGGCGTCACCCAATGCTTATTTTGTTCCTATAATAGTAACGTAGCTGATTGTCACACACATGCACACAGAGGTACGCGCGCGCACACACACACACACACACACACAAAATTGAAGCATTATAATAATCCAGTGACATGTAAAGCAGGTCCGTTGTGTTAACTGGCCGTAATACCTCAGCAAGGCAGCGTGTACACCAGCTGCGTTTAAGATGAGGCAGGCATCCGGCACCTCTAAAGCCATTCTTTTCACACCGGGGTGTCACTCTTTCATGTTCTTCTGCTACATCAATGTAAAATGTGCTGCCTCTCAGTGGCCATCTGGAGTGGGCAGGTCTGGGCTGTGATAGTAAAATGAGAGGATTTACAGGGGTCAGTTTCTTGCTGGATGCACCGAGGGATGATGTAATGTGACAGTTCTGGCCAGCGGCTCAGTGCAAGCAGCATCAGTGTCAATAGAAGGTGCAATCAGAAGCTCATTAGGAAAGGCTTGTGTCAGCTCTGCATTTCTGCTGGCTTTCTCCCGGCCACTCTGCTGCTTCGCTCAGACGATGCTAGTCCGAGGGAAACTGGAGCAGAGAGAAACAGTTATGCTGGAGGTTTGGAACGCTTGAGGAGAGAGGAGCGGGTGGGGGGTTGTGGTGGTATTTTCCTGCATGCAGCCTGATCCTAAAACACAGGTGCAGGTTCCTTGCAGCCCTTTGAGCATACCCCACCCCAACCCCTCCTTCCAGCTGCAAAGTGTTTGTCCACTTGATCCTCCATTAAATCCTGATTATTATGGATTTGTCTTTTTCAAATTGGTGATTTGCAAAGATAAGGGACTGATAAAGGTTATCTGGCGAGGGCTGTTTGCTGCCAATCAATGAGACTAATTAAACTTGATCCAAATACTGCAGAAATAAGAGTATGTAAAAACAGAGGTGAAAGCAATGCAGATATCCTCACTGCCTGTTTTTTTGTTTGTTTTTTTAAAGCCATTTGGTTTAAGTGAAAGCAGAGTTGTCACTACGCAAGGGTTCGGTTCGGTTTTTTTATAAGATAAAAAGTGCTCAAAAGTGCGTTTCTGCCTGGTTTTCAGTGCAGACCTCTTTTCGCTGCAAAGCATCAGAAATGAAGACTAGTTTAAAAAGAGAGAGAGAGAGGGGAGGGGGTGGCTGGGAGGGGGGTCTGATATTTGGGGCTCCCATGCGGCGTCATGCAGAGCCGATCATTGTCTCTCTCACACTTTCTAACTAGCCATTTCACAACATCCACACAGCGGATCGAGCCGTACGCAGCAGCAGTTTTACCTTCAGGGCTTTTTTTCTTTCTTTCGTTTTTTCTCCTACACGACGTCGACCCATAACTAACAATTTGAATTCGGCACGCGGATGAGGCCAATTACCGGACTTAATCTATCATTACGTCCCCGTTCCGATCGGCTGATAGTCAAATGAGTTAAGCGATGGCTGAAGAGATCCGAGTCCGCCACCGGGTGCCAGAAGTGGTTGTTTAAATTTAAAGAAAACAACTAAAAGAGAGAAGAGAGAGGGGGAAACACTTTGATTTGCTTGCAGCGCGGACTTGGAGAAGCTGTTCGGCGGACATGATGTGCAGAGTGGCGGATTTTACGCGCAGAAAGCCGCTGGGTGCGTTTGATTTCGGATTACTGTGACACACTGACTGTGTAGTTTTCAGGGGGAGGTTTTTTTTTAAGGAGTCTGCTTCCCTCTCGCTCCTGTTCGCTGCTGTCCTCCAGGACTCCAGAGTCGCGGAGATCCCATGCAGTCGCCAAGGTTGGTTCGAGACTAAATTTTACTCCTTATTTCTCATATTAGGCAGGAATGTGATCAGTTTTGTGCTGCTCAGCTCTGTAATGTGTCTTGTCTTCCTATCATCCTGCCCGGAGTGTTTGGATTTCTGCAGATTTAATAACCTGACCCTTTTTCCAGTGTCACACAAGAAAAAAACTAGGAGAAAACTGAATTTTGAAATGCACCAGACCCCCCACCAAAAACAAAAAAATGCATTTACACGCCTCATTACTTCTAAATTATTGGACAACTGGGAGTAAAACTATTAATCACAATTTTATATGTTATTTTGTCTGGATTTAAAGCAGTTACTCCCAACTAAAAATACCCTTGAGGCCACTTTAATCCAACATGCAGTAAATGATGATCTTAGCGGTGCTACAGGACAAACGCGCCTGTCGGATGCAGATTTTTCACCTTTTAAATCCCAACTGCGTGACAGCTACCTGTAATTAGACCAATAACCGAGCTGTCCACAAAGCTCAAATTTAATGACAGGTTTGGTTGTCCTCGTAATGCCATGTGCGTTTGTGTCATGATTTGAGGTTTCATATCAGAGCTCATAACAAGCGCCATCTGTTGGAAAAGAGGATCAGTCCCTGTGGCTGTGGAGATAAAGATAAATGGACAGAGATATGTTGGCCTGTGCAACCAGTTTAACGCTGCACACAAAAGAGATGGAGCAGCTTGTTATTTAGATTACACAGGGAGGATTTAAAAAACTGTCTGCTGTAATTCCCCCAGCAACCTGGTTTGACAGGTGATATCAGAGATTTAAGCAGCACATCATAAAGCCATTATGCTGGATTTATGGAGATGTTTTATTGTTATATTGTGTCACCGCTACCTGTTACAGCATGTGGACGACAGGGTCTCCCGGATAAATATGTCCTCATTTATATGACGGAACATGATGGTGGTTAAAAAGCAAAAAAAAAAAAAAAAAGAGCTGTAGATAAAAACATAACTAAGCTAAGCAATTCAGTGATCAGTGTGTTGACTCGGAGAGGTGGTGATTAGAAAAGACATGTCCTAACCTCATTTTGATTGATTATTTTATTAGTGATTTATCGATTAATCAATAAAATGTCAGAAGTTTCTTCCTATTTCCCCACCCAGGAAATACACCAGACCCCAAAGAGGTTCAATTTCAGTGAGAGATTTGAGAGCGTCTTTGATAAATAATTTAACTAATCAAACTGGAAGCAATCAAATTAGCTGATACTAATACTGTAATTTATTAATCTGGTATTCTAGCTGAAACAATTAGTGATTCAGAATAAGGAATACATGGGGTCGTTTTGGACAAAGAAATAGATCTGTGACTTTTTATTGATATTTACGAACCCTCTGTGACATAACTGGTTTCTCCTTCACTTTTAATAGTAATAACTGAATGCTTTAATGAAGCTGGATAACTACAGATAACTATCATTCATGCTTGTTCTCCATAAACGGATCATAAAAATGACTAGCTGGCTAAAGCACTGACAACAACAATAATTTTTCCTCTATTTGTTTTGAGTATGGGCAAATAGTGCAAAAACATCTTCACATAATGAGAGTAGATGTTTGATATGGATGTTGTATGTTAGTCTGCAACAGGTGATGTATGTGCAGCATCTGTTTTTCAGATCTGGTGCATTTTGCAGATTGATCACTGGGCTTCTTCTGCCCAGCAGCTGACCGACATCTGATTAAGACAAGCTGCATCAAACCCTTCAGAGTGCTGGTGAACAGCTTCATTCCTCTGCTGCAGCCACGCTACAATCCAAAAATATTCCACAATTCATCAAAACATTTCACCGAGCAGCTTATACCTTTCAGCTGCGCTCATTCCTTCCTTTCAGATGTGAATGCTCGGTATATTAGGTTTGGAAGTAAGTCTGCACGGGGGCCACCCTTGTTGAAAACATGTGTAGGCTCGGACCTCTTTGTACATGAACATATCCATCACCCGCGAGAGGGACAGCAACCACAAAGACAATCAGCGCTCTGTGGAAAAATACTGTACAGCCAGCCACAACCTGAGCAAGGCGGTACATATTTTGGTTTAAATGAAATGCTCCACTAATGTGTCATCAGCACAATTCAAAGCTAATCAAAAAGAGGAGCGGATCAACACCTGCACTTCTTGTCATTTGGAGAAATGCTTTTAAATCCGTCGAACCAACATGGAAGAAATGCTCACTGCAATGAGGGGCTGCTTATTCTCATTTCAGTGAAGCAATTAAGTAGTAAAATGCCATCAAAATTCTTACGATCAGATGGGGCTCACTGTAAGTTTGAGTACCTCATGTCCGGGTGCTTTAAACGACTTGTGCTGGGTAAACTATGGCTGCTGTGATATCAAAGAACTGCAGTGTTTCCACACTGTTTCGCTCTCTCGTTTTTTAAAGTCATTTAACAACCTGAGGATGAGTTTACATCATATAATTACAGGCACATTACACATAGCGGATAGTTAAATGCTTATTTTGAAGTTAATGCCTTGAAACATGGTTATAAGAAGATAACATTTGCAATAACAAATACTGTGCAATTTGTTTTTCACCCTCCTAGTAATTGTTTTTAAAATTATGACTTATGGCTGAATTGTATGGCTGAATACATGGAGTTAGGTAACATTTTAGTAAACTACGCTATTAAATGATTATACTTTTTGTCAGTATACAGATATTGATCCTCAAGCTAAAAATAATCTCCAAACATTCACTCGTTCCAGTATGTTAAACATGATCAGTTTAATGGTTTTCCTTGTTATGTGTACCAGGAACCCAATTATCTTTGGATCAGCTCAGGGTTTGGGAATATGTGATGGGGATTTTTCCCTAGATAAAAACCACAATGGAGAAATTAGGAAGCAAATCAGTGAGATGAACCCACAATTACATGTATGCTTTATCATTTTGACCCAAATTTTCACTCAATCCTGGCTATTTGTGGTAATGAGACTATCTTGTTCAATAATACCTTTGCACATTGCCCACAGTGGGCTGTGTTGGGTGGAAGGGTTAACATGGCTTGTAGCAACCATTTTAAGGTGATGCAGATGATGTATAGTTTTTCGAGAAGTGATATGAAGAAAAAAACTGATGATTGTTCGTATTGTTGGTGGTTTTCCTCTTGTTAATCTGCCCACACACGCTCTGTGGAGGCATGACACTGTTTTCATTTCAAGCCTTTAAACGGTGCGGTTGTTGTTGTGATCTTATAACAAATCAGATCTTTCTTTTATATGGCGGTGTGGACTACCACTTTGTGGGTCATGAAAAGTCGGTCGTCGTCTAACAAGTCTGCACGCTGAGGTGTAATTTGAGTCTCGCAGAAAGGTGGGGGTTTAAGGGCGAAACGGGCAGCCGTGATTGGTTCAGCTTGTCCGATGACCCGCAGAGGCTTCGCCTCCTCGGCACTCCCTAAAAGGAAGGATAGCTCGGCTGCCTGCCTGCCTGCTTGGAGCTGTTTGAGCTAGCTGCCTAACTTTTACCGACGGGAGGAACAAAACAGCCTCTTACCAGGCGGTGATGAGAAGACGGGACCCCCAGCTTCAGACCGTTTTCATGGACTTTCTAGTGTTTTCTTAGCGAAGGCTTGGCGAGTTGAGCTAACTGTCCTCCACTGTTTTTTGTCCTTAATGCGACCAGGGAGAGGAGTACAGTGCGAGCCCGAGCTGGATGGATGGTTATGGGGGAAAGAGGGAGACCCTCGGCGCTTGAAGTGTGCAGAGTCCTCGCCGTGCTTTTCTCACTCTTCCCCTCTGGTAAGAAAAAAAATCTTTTTTGTCTTTTTTCTTTTTCTTCCTTTTTCCTTTTAGACACAGCAGGCGCGTTTTACGCCAACACACACGGTTTACATGACTTCACGTAACTTTGTTAATCACAGTGCTAGCAAACTCCAGAAGTTATTAGCATTGATTTTACCCCTTGGCGTCCAAAGTTGCCTGATTTATTTACTTTTTATTTGCCGAAATACTGTATTTTGTATCATTGTTATTATTGAACCACTGGTTTTTATTTTTCAAAAAAATGTGACGTTTTAGCGGGAATCCGAAAACTAGTACGAAAGCTTATAATAGTCCTTATCGTTTAGTTAAAAATCCACCAAACTCTATACAAAAAGTGACTAAAATCTAGAGAATTGCAGCGAAGCGTTTACCTTGTACGTTTATAATTGTTTTTTAATTTGAAAATATTATTTTTTCACATTTCTTTAATGTTAGAAATCTTGACATTTAAAAAGAAAATTTTGCCAGGTATTAGTTTTGAGACATAAACCACTGAAAGGTCTTCTCGGAGCTGCATGCGGCTCTCCAAAAGTGTTTTGTTGGGGGATGGGACGTGTCTCAGGGTTTTGGCTCCTTCAAAGTGTTTTTTCAAACCGAGAACTGCACCGTAGAAGCACAATAATGTATCTTAAGTAACTATATATTTGTGTGACTGCAATCAGTCACTTTTTCAGCTCACTTAGCGCAAAGCCTTATCGGTTTTCTTCTTTGATCACATGCCGTTACACAACAAAGTGATAATACGCTGATAGCTGAGATCAAGATTAGTTTATTGCCATCTTGATAAGTGGATGGGTGGTGTGGACGCTTTGAGTTGTTTAAAGTTTGACTTCAAAGTGCTGGTAGTCCACCCCCCGGAAACCTCTCACAGCCAGTTCAAATAAATAAATGCTTTATTAATCGAAGGTGATACTATTCAAACATGGTGTTGCAATGATTCATCCTGGGAAATGTTAAACTACCATTGGTGCAAAAGTATTGCAACAAAGCTGGAGACCACAGACGAGTAGTGTTATTAATCGGTTATGGTGTAGATTAGTATCCCTAATCGAGTTTTTACCTGTGCATATAAAGAGAGAGAAATGGAAACCACTGGGATGTGAAAGGGAAGTGAAGCGAAGCTACCTTCTTTCCAGGCTTAGCTTTTTTTTGTGGCTACATCATATAAAATGTATATGTTACATGAAAATTACATCTAATGTTATTGTAATTGTTATTAACTCTATAGATGATTGTTTTTATAATTTACAGTATAGTATGTACAAAGAAAATGGTTAACTTAAGGAGGAACAACAGTAGCCTTTTGGACAGAGAGTGTGCTTTAAAGTATCATGTTTCTAGATGACTTTATTACTTTTGCTCCAACTGGATGTTGTTCCTCCCTGACAGTGAGCCTGCAGTGCAAGATCCTCAAGTGCAACTCTGAATTTTGGGCCTCCACCTCAAACTCTGGACCGGAGGAGGAGTTTTGCACGGCTCTGCGGGCGTACAACAGCTGTGTACGTCGGACCGCACGTACCTGCAGGGGTGACTTGACATATCACTCTGCACAGCATGGCATAGAGGACCTAATGAGCCAGCACAACTGCTCCAAGGAAGGACCGACTTCCCATCCACGTACCCGGACCCCGCTTCCTCCAGCACCCCCGCCGGTTATGACTGATAGCCAAGAACGCTCCGATGGCCCGGAAGTGTGCCACTATGAGCGCAGTCTACCACGCAACACGGCGCCACCTAACTATACCCACTGTGGCTTTTTTGGAGACCCACACCTCCGAACTTTTGGCGACGACTTCCAGACATGTAAGGTGGAAGGAGCCTGGCCGCTCATCCATAACAAATACTTGTCCGTCCAGGTGACCAACACTCCTGTAGTACCGGGCTCTTTCGCCACCGCCACAAGCAAGGTGAGACCCTCTATTGTTTCTGTGTATGACTGCAGCACTAGCTGATTGGCTAAGGCTTTGAATATATGTCTTGATGGATGCTCATCCAGGTAAGAAAATCTCCAAAAGTTGAATTTGTTCTGGACGTAGCGTTTTCAGTGGCAGAAACATTTCGTCACTCATCCAAGTGACTTCTTCAGTCTCAGCTGACTGCAGGTTTCCCCAACCTTATAAACAGTACATTTGCATAATGACTGAAACTAGCACCACTGACAAACAATGATTGCATTATTCATCAGTGGCGCTAGTTTTTTTTTTTTTTTTTTCTGAATCCAGTCAGTCTGCTTGCATCTGAGTGATGTAAATTCCATTATCTAAGACGGTCCATGTGCCAGTTTTTTGTGACAGTGCAGAGTACCCCACAAAGACTCTGCACTGGATGCACTACAGCTAACTGCAGCGGATTGTTTTTGAGGCTTAATGCCCAAACTGATCATCCTTAATCAAGCTAATGTTTATTATTCCACAAAATGTGCTGTACTAAGTATTCTAGAAGGGATTCTGTTCTCTGTGTTACTAAAAATACACTACAAGCTACACAGAGCAGAAAAGGAGGGCAAGATGTCTGACACAGGAATGGTATACAATCATCCAGTCACTTTTCAAAATAAAAGACCCTGTGCAGACTAAATGCTGTGCTGCTGAAAGTGTTTTGAAGAAGTTCAAAGGATGCTATGTGTGTTGCATCGCTGGGATGAGCCAACAGTCAGTCAGCTAGGGCCGCTGTTAACAATTAAAGGACCATTTACACATTCCTAAGCAGTTGTTCAAAATTTGGTGAACAATTTTTGGTTGATGCACAGTTAAGAAAAGGACTCTTGTCTTTGTTGTGTTAGCTCTGTAATTGGGCGGGGGGGGGGGAGGAAATCAACAATTTTTATTATCATTGACTCAATTTAAGTAGCAAAAATATGCTGGGTACAGCTTTTAAAATGGGAAGCATTGCCTGGTTCTGTATAAATATATGGTATGTAAGGATTTGGACTGTCACTCAAGCAAAACTGGGTTTTGTAGCATTCTGTGTAGGTGACTTGAAAAGGTGTTTTAAGATAATAATTTGTTGATCCTTGCAATGATGCAGGTAGGGTTTTATAAATGTTAGTACAGATTAACCAGCTGCACATATATCTGTCTGTGTGAAGAGCTGGGATGATTTCCTTTTGTTGACATATACATGGGCAGCTGCAGAGACCGCAGGTGTGTAGATGTTCTTACTACCCTGCTATCTTATCTGCTGGGGGAACGTGTTACATACACCTGCATTAGATCAGCATTACAGGAAGACCCCCCCCCCCCACACACACACACACACACACATTATTGCACATAAGATTGCCATATTATTTTTCAGGTGTAATAGCAAATTCTATGTGGTCTGAAAGGTGCTGTCGGCCTGTGTTCCTGTCACACTGTGGATCCTGCTTATTTGGATGAGTTCTAAATTAGGATATGAGGAAGCTCGATCCAGCAAATCTCAAAGGGCTCCATGAGCTTTATCAAAATCTTTTGATACTTAAAATCAAGATCTTTGATAAAGCTTATCAAGATCTTTGAGATTTGTTGGGCTGGACTTCTTCATCTCATAGATCTTGATAAGCTTTATGAATCATATGTTAGTATTAAAACAGCAGTGCTTTGTCGCATGTGAAGCTTCATTCTCTGTTGAGCTCAGTCTGATGTTTGGGCTTCTTATTGTAGCACACAGTGAGCACAGAACTGCAGATTATTTTGTCCACATTATGAGATTTTCTTTCAGATTTATCAGCAGTGCACAAGTCATTATTGATGTTTTGTTGAATAGTGAATTGGTTAGTTTGGATGGCAGCCCCTAAAATGGTCAAACTGGAGGCCATAACATAGGAGTTGGCCTAGACTTGGCAATGCTCCAGCACCATTTGGTTGAGAACCCGAGTCGTTTGCTGAGGATCATAGCTGAAGTACTCAGACTGAGGTATAACAGGACTTTGTCCCTAATCACATTTGTAGAAGCTATAATTTTCTGTAATCAAGGTTTCTAATGATACTCTATTAAGCATTTGTGGGGGGGGTTTAGCTTTTAAAGTAATTGCATTTTTGTACTGCTATTCTTGGAAGCAAATGAGACGGCTTTTTAAAGATCATGATTCTGGACAAAGGGAAAACAAAGCAGCAGCCAATGCCACCTGTGCAAACAAGGCCCTTCTGGTAAAAGATCTGCATTAGCAGAGCTCCGTGTTGGTACATAGCTCTCGCTACAGCAAATAAAACTGTCTGGTTATTTCCATCTTCATACCAGTAGATAAGGCAGGCCTTTTTCTTTTGTTTGCTTTTATTAAACATTTAAGAAGGAAACTGGGGAAAAAGCAGAAGTTATTGTGGCTTGGATAAAGGAAATTGAAAGAGGGAGAGGGAGAGAGCTGGTGCAGCAGATGAATTGTCAAGCTTAAAGAGTATACTGTGGACCCCCACCCTGTGTCCCCTGTCTCAAATGAGCAGACATCCCAGTTCCTAGGCCGTCCATGTTCACACAAAGGCTCATTGGTGTCCTGATGAAACCAAGCTTACAGAGTCCTGGCCAGTCTCACTTAATTAGCTGCAGAGTATATCGCTGTGTCCTGGCCCGACGCCACTCCCTGGAGCATAGTTCTGGGGGTTCACAGGCAGGTTTTTCAGTACTATGAATGGATCGTCTTTGTGTCTGCAAACTGAGGCCTGATTTTTACATGGCCGAGACTTGTGTTTTTTTGAAGGCGTTTGCCTTGGCCTCCCTCATGTTGAGCCAGCCTTGAAATGTGACACTTAAGTGGGCCGTTGTGGTAGATGGCACATATTGCACAAACTTGTTCTTAATGCAAAAGTATAAGCACTTCCCGTTTTCATTCCGATGTTTACATTTACTGCAGTTTACTAGGATTTGGTACGTGAGTAGGTAGGGAAATGGTCACTGATAACTTCCTGAGAATCATAAAAGTTGACCGTAAAATTAATGTTGAATATTGATGCGATTTCTTTCTCCATTCTGCAGCTGACAATCATCTTTAAGAACTTCCAGGAATGTGTGGACCAGAAGATGTACCACGCGGAGACAGACGAGCTGCCGGCTGCATTTGCAGACGGCTCGAAAAACGGAGGCGACCGCTACGGAGCGAACACCCTGCGTGTGGTGGAGAAGGTTCCCGGGCAGCATGTGGAGATTCAGGCGAGATACATCGGAACAACCATCGTAGTCCGGCAGGTAGGCCGCTACCTAACCTTTGCCGTGCGGATGCCGGAAGAAGTTGTGAACTCTGTGGAGGAAGGTGACAACCAGGACTTGTACCTGTGTCTTCACGGTTGTCCTGCCAACCAGCGCATCGACTTTAGGAACTTCAGAGCTCGAGCGGCGGAGGCCCAAAGCGTCAGCAGGACCAGGAGCAGCACCGGTGCCAACGGCTTTACCTACCAGTCTGCAAAGACCAAGTGCAAAGAGCGGCTTCCAGTGGAGGATCTCTATTTCCATTCTTGCGTGTTCGACCTCCTCTCGTCTGGAGACATAAACTTCACCATGGCAGCCTACTACGCTTTTGAGGATGTTAAAATGCTCCATTCAAATAGCAAAAGATACCACATCTTTGAAAAGGATGCCGAAATGAATAGTGCAGAACAGAAGGGCAGAAATGTACTTTCAGTCTTCCTCGTCAACCTCCTCGCTGTGTTATTGTGGACAGTCTGTCTATAGTCTCTTTACAACAGTGTCCTCATGGTGTGTCTGTCAAGGAGTATTAGAGTACCATCGCTGCATCCTACACCGGCTCCTCTCTGCTCTGGTTCTGTGACTTGACAGGTAGCTTGCAAGTAGGTCATCCCCGACCCAAGTCTCATTTTAGTGCTATTGTCGTGTCTTGACGTCAGCTTAATGACAGGACGAGCTCAGCGTTCTCCCGCCTATCATCACACGTATTTAGCTGCTTCATTGGATTGGTCTTTGAAGAGGGCAGCGGTGAGAGAGCCCAGCTACTGCGGAGCTCAGGATATCCACCTGGGATTAAATCCCACATTCTCAATGGGGCCTGCATACCTATGGGAAGCTGGACAAGATGATCTTTTGCAGAAAGAGGAGTTTGCTGTTCCTCCCTCCTCTGACCCCCCCTCCCTCTCCCTCTCCCTTCATTGGTGCCAAGCCTCTATGGCTCATGTGGCAAAACGAGAGGACCTGACAGGGGCTTTTGTTAACCTTAGGCCAGAAGCAGCTCTATGTTTGATTAGTTTCCAGCTTTGGAAAAGCCGGAGCCTTTTGGAAGAAACACTCAGCCAAAAGGATGTCAGAGCAGCGTCTCCAGTTGTCTGCTGTGGAGATTAATGGGTCATATTGTTAGGTTGTGTGTGTGTGTGCGTTAGTACAATATGTGTGCCGAATTCAGCATCTGTGGTTAATTTTGTGTTTGTGCGTGCAGCAGTTTCCAGACAACAAACCTCCAGCGGGAGAACTCCATTCCCATGTCTTTGTGTTGCACCTAAAATTTCAGAAATAGAAAAAGATGAAGCACTCGAGTTCATCTAGTGGACTCTTTATCAGCCAAGTAGCAAATTCCAAAAAGGGAACTCAAAAATAGTCATCTGCACGTCATTTTTCACTGTCATGCAACCTTTTCCCCTCCTTTTGAGCCGTCGCACGACACGCTGACGTGTGGATCAGAAAGCGTTTGTACTTTTAGGTCGGTTATGTGAATGTAGCGAAGAAGAAGGTTTAGAAGTGCAAACTTGTTTAATGGCACTTAAAGCGTTTACAGAAGGTCGAGCAGCCAATCAAAGTCCGACACCTCCTCGAGAGCATTTTGTGAATTTAAATCTCTGTTTCAAGCATCAGTGGTGTAGATGCCGTTAGTACTCGCTGTAAAGACATCACCTCTAGTCAGTTGAGCATTTTTATAGACTACCAGCGTGCTGAGCTGACTGTGGCTTAGTGAGTAAACGATAAGCATATGTCTGTAGACGTGATTTCATGGCTTAAGTCATTGCCAAAGAACAAGCCCTTGTGCCAACATTTTTCCAAACAGCTGAATTTTCATCTTTCAGTCCTTTAAAAACAGTTTGCGACTCCTAACTGTGTATATAACTCGTGTTTGTGGGTGAATTACAGTAACGCGTACTGTAAAGGCAGCATTGATTTCTGTTACTGCAGTCTCACTTTTTGCTTTTTCTTGTTTCACAATAAAGCTTCGAGGTTTCCAGCTGAACTTTGGCTCTCAGCTGCAGTATCTGTTAGTGTGCAAGTCCTCCCCCGTAGGTCCCGTTACCGCTGGGGCAGTTTAATGGTCATTTATCCTTTTTTACACTGAAGTATTTGGCAGGCCTTACTACTGCTATTTGGAATATGTATCAGTGCAGTTTGACGGCAACAAAAAGGGAAAAAGGAAAAAAAAAACACATACAACAAACTGATGATTGTAATGTTGAATCTTGTGTTGATAGATGTAATTTGTGTTTGTGTGTTTCACAGTAAATGGTTCTACATGTGTAATGTGAGACTGTACATGGTTTTTGTGTATTGTTGAGTTTAAATTTGTATATTACCTGTTGTGTTTTGAATTTATCACTCCAGTTTTTGTACACAAGATGTTTCAGTGAATGTGAACTTTTGTTTTTCTTTAATTTGAAAAGGGATTTTTCTTTTGTCTTTTTGCAAAAACATGAACGCCACAGAACAGATTAGTCTTTACTAAGTACAGTGTACACATTGGTCTGTGTAGCAGTGATAAACGTTAGTTGTTTAGTATCAAACAAGACTGCCCACCTTACCCACAGAAGAGATTGTTGCAAAGTGTTTTTTTGGGGCGTTCATGTTTTTGAGTTTAAAGCACTTTATGTTTTCTTTGACATTTAGCTCTTTTGTTTGACTTGTAAGGGTTTAAAAAAAATACAAAAAAATAGCTGAATGGGGGGAAATGCCAGAAAGATCAAACTGTGTTGTAAATGTGATCCCACATGCCAGCTGTTTGTAATGTAAATTATTTATTAAATAAAAGGAAGATGTCTCGTTTATCAGCTCTCCTTTTGTCCTGTGTGGTGTGAGTTTGAAAGCATTTTTTGAAAACCACCCGGTGTGGGTTTTCTGCCTACACTTTGCAGTGCTTGACTGCCCCCTGCTGTAGATATGTGAACAAATGTTAAAACTTAAAAAAAACATTCCAAGTTTTGACTTTGGAGTTAAAAATTTATATTAAAAATGGGATTTCTGAGCTTTATATAGTTAAAATGTAAACAAAGTTAAATGTAAAAGTGCGGTTTCAGGTGTATCCTCAATTTATAGAGAAAAGCATAATAAATAATCTAGAATTGACAATTTACTGAACATCCTATGCAGACAGAGTAGGAGGAGCACACAAACTTCATACAGAAGTCTCAAGGCCAGAATCAGTCTGCTGCAAATTAAATAAAATGTGAGGTCAAAATGTCCATAAAACATGTCTTTCTGACCCTTGTGGTGGTCACCAGAAAGCCCCAGGCAGAATTTGAGTAGGTATGTACATCAAAGTCTAATGCTGAAATTTTATTAAGATAAGATAACCTTTATTAGTCCCACACGTGGGAAATTTGTTTTGTCACAGCAGGAAGTGGACAGTGCAAAAGTTATGAAGCAAAAATTAGAATAAAATAAAATAAGAATAAATACAGTACACAACTGTACAGAATAGAATAAAATAGAATACTATATACACTAGAATAAAATAGAATAAAATATACAATAAGATAAAAATAGAATACAAATGCTATATACAACTGAGTAAAAAATACAACGATGCCAGAAAAGATTATTGCACATTTGTGTTATTGCACATTTGTGGATGTGTGTGTTTGATCAGTTAAAGTCTTTGTTGTGGAGTCTGACAGCAGTGGGGAGGAAAGACCTGCGAAATCTCTCCGTCCCACACCGTGGGTGCCGCAGTCTCCCACTGAAGGAGCTGCTCAGTGCTGTCACAGTCTCATGCATGGGGTGGGAGATGTTGTCCAACAGTGATGACAGCTTAGCCACCATTCTCCTGTCACTCACCACCTCCACTGGGTCCAGAGGGCATCCTAGAACAGAGCTGGCCCTTCGGATAAGCCTGTTCAGTCTCTTCCTGTCCCCAGCAGAGATGCTGCCACCCCAGCAGACCACACCATAAAAGATGGCTGAGGCCACCACAGAGTCATAGAAGGTCTTCAGGAGTGGGCCCTCCACTCCAAACGACCTGAGTCTCCGCAGCAGGTACAGTCTGCTCTGCCCTTTCCTGTAGAGGGCGTCTGAGTTATGAGTCCAGTCCAGTTTGCTGTTCAGATGAACACCAAGGTACCTGTAGCTGTCCACAGCCTCGATGTCCATACCTTGGATGTTCAGTGGTTGCAGTGGAGGATGCTTGTGCCTGCGGAAGTCTACAACCAGCTCCTTGGTTTTACTGGCATTGATCTGGAGGTAGTTCAGCTGGCACCAGTCCACAAAGTCCTGAGTCAGTCCTCTGTACTCCTTGTCGTCCCCATCAGTGATGAGGCCGACTATAGCAGAGTCATCAGAGAACTTCTGCAGGAAGCACTGGGTGGAGTTGTGGGAGAAGTCTGCAGTGTAGATGGTGAAGAGGAACGGAGCCAGAACCGTTCCCTGTGGGGCCCCCGTACTGCAGACGACCCTGTCCGACACACAGCCCTGAGTCCTCACATACTGTGGTCGGTCGGTGAGGTAGTCCAAAATCCAGGTAGTGAGGTGATGGTCCACTCCAGAGTTCTCCAGCTTGTCCTTCAGAACCGAGGGAAGAATAGTGTTGAAGGCACTGGAGAAATCAAAGAATATGATTCTTACAGTGCTTCCAGCGGTCTCCAGGTGAGCGAGGGAGCGATGTAGTAGGTGAATGACGGCATCATCCGCTCCAATGCCAGGCTGGTAGGCAAACTGAAGTGGGTCCAGTGATGAGCTCACAAGGCGCCGAAGCTGAGCCAGGACCAACCGCTCCAGGGTCTTCATCAGGTGGGATGTCAGAGCCACCGGCCTGTAGCTGTTGAGGTCCTTGGGGCGTGAAGTCTTTGGCACTGGTACAACACAGGAGGTTTTCCAGAGCTGTGGGACTCTTCCCAGCCTCAGGCTCAGGTTGAAGAGGTGCTCCATCACACCACACAGTTGGTCCGCGCAGGACCTGACGACCCTCGAGCTGATGCCATCTGGACCCGCTGCCTTCTTGCCATTAATCCTCCTCAGTTCCCTCCTAACCTGGGTGGTTGAGAGAGACAGTCTGGAGCCTTGTGTTGATTGTGTATTGGATGCTGTTGTTGGGGGTGTGAAGTGTCTGAGGTGTCAGAGGTGGAACAGCAGCAGTGGGGGTGGTTGAGTCTGCAGCCGATGTTGGAGACTGCCTCATGGCTGAATCAAATCTGTTGAAGAAATGATTCAGTTCATTTGCCCACCTCACATCCCTCCCAGGCAGAGAGTTCTGATGTTTGTGGCCTGAGATGGTTCTGAGGCCTCTCCAGACTTCACCAACGTTGTTTTGCTGAAGCTGGTTCTCCATCTTCTGCCTGTAGCTGTCCTTCCCATTCCTTATCAGTCCCCTCAACTCTCTCTGCACCCTTTTCAACTCCTCTTTGTCTTTGGATTTGAAGGCCCTCCTCTTCTGCTTGAGGACGGCTTTAATTTCTGGGGTAATCCAAGGTTTGTTGTTGGAGAAACACCGTACAGTCCTGGTAGGTACGGTGTTATCCACACAGAAATTAATATAGTCAGTAATGCATGTAGTAAGGCTGTCGATGTCCTCTCCGTGGTCGTCACAGATCACCTCCCACACAGTCGACTCAAAACAATCCTTAAGAGCCTCCTCGCTCTCCTCCGACCATCTCTGCACTGTGCGGGTGGCTGGTGGCTCCCTGCGCAGTAAGGGCTCATACACAGGGACAAGGTGCACCAGGTTGTGATCAGATCTGCCCAGGGGAGGGAGAGGTGATGAACTGTATGCCTCTTCAGCATTGGCATACAGTAAGTCCAGTGTTTTATTGTCTCTGGTTGGGCAGGTCACATACTGGGTGAAGGTGGGCAGTGTGGAGTCCAGTGAGGCATGATTGAAGTCCCCTGATATTATGAGGAGGGCTCTCGGAGATTGTGTTTGCAGTCTGCTGACCACTGAGTGGAGAGTGTCACAGGCTGCATCCGCGTTGGCCGAGGGGGGGGGACATACGCTGTTATCGCGATAACATGCGAGAATTCCCGGGGCAGGTAGTACGGCTAACAGCTCAATGTCTCTGCTGCAGAGTTGTTCTTTCACAGTGATGTGCCCAGGGTTACACCATCTGTCATTCACAAACACTGCCAGTCCCCCTCCTTTCCTCTTACCGCTCTCTCTCGTCCTGTCCGCTCGCAGCAGCTGGAATCCCGGTAGTGTCACGCTCGTGTCCGGAGTTAGCGGTGTTAGCCACGACTCCGTTAGCATCATGATGCTACATTGCCGTACTCCCTCTATGACCAGGTTAGCGACGTGAGCTCATCCATTTTATTGGGCAAAGACCGTACATTTCCAATAATTACAGAAGGAAGAGATGGTCGATAACGTCTCCTTCTCGGCCGACGGCGCTCCTTCCCAGCACGACACCCCCGTCTTTTCCTCCTCAGCTCGCTGGGAATGTCAGGTCTGTCCGCCGGCAGTACCGCTGCGGGACGCAGCGCTAACAGCTGATCCTTACTGTAAACAAAGGATCCCTGCTCTGGGTCCCCAGACACGGGTGAAAAAAGTAGAGAAAAATTAAGAAAAACGACCAGAACTAGCACAAAACGGTAGAACATGGTTGCAGAGTCTAATTACTAATACGTTAGTTATAAAAAATTACGAGAAGAAAAGATAAGAAAGAAATAAACTCAGAATGAGCAGAGCTGCTGTAACAGGCTGCCGCACACGGGGGGCGCCGGGTGCGGCAATTATCCTGTTTGGAAGAGCCAAATGAAGCTAAAATAACACTCAGGTTTACTGTTTGCTGTTGCACTGAAGAACCCTGATCCAGCCTTCCTGTCGTATTAGTCCATTCACATTTATCTGCAGGAAACGAAACGCAGAGCATGAAACTGCTTCACCTCACTGGAAGGATAACCGCAATCAGTTGTACCCGTGATGTCCTCATTTAAACATCGAATAATTCTATCATGTGCAGGAGAAGGGTTTCCATGTTAGAATATTATGTGGAGTGGTGTCTTTGAAGGCCACGCAGGAAGAAATATACAGGGTGGGCCATTTATATGGATACACCGTAATAAAATGGGAATGGTTGGTGATATTAAAGTCCTGTTTGTGGCACATTAGTATATGTGAGGGGGCAAACTCCTCAAGATGGGTGGTGACCATGGTGGCCATTTAGAAGTCGGCCATCTTGGATACAACTTTTGTTTTTTCAATAGGAAGAGGGCCATGTGACACATCAAACTTATTGGTAATGTCACAAGAAAAACAATGGTGTGCTTGGTTTCAACATAACTTTATTCTTTCATGAGTTATTTACAAGTTTCTGACCACTTATAAAATGTGTTCAGTGTGCTGCCCATTGTGGTGGATTGTCAATACAACCCTCTTCTCCCACTCTTCACACACTGATAGCAACACCGCAGGAGAAATGCCAGCACAGGTATCCAGTATCCGTAGTTTCAGGTGCTGCACATCTCGAATCTTCACACCATAGACAACCGCCTTCAGATGACCCCAAAGATAAAAGTCTAAGGGGGTCAGATCGGGATACCTTGGGGGCCATTCAACTGGCCCACGACGACCAATCCACTTTCCAGGAAACTGTTCATCTAGGAATGCTCGGACCTGGCACCCATAATGTGGTGGTGCACCATCTTGCTGGAAAAACTCAGGGAACGTGTCAGCTTCAGTGCATAAAGAGGGAAACACATCATCATGTAGCAATTTCAAATATCCAGTGGCCTTGAGGTTTCCATTGATGAAGAATGGACCCACTATCGTTGTACCCCATATACCACACCAAACCATCACTTTTGTTGTTCCAACAGTCTTGGAGGGATCCATCCAATGTGGGTTAGTGTCAGACCAATAGCGGTGGTTTTGTTTGTTAACTTCACCATTCACATAAAAGTTTGCCTCATCACTGAACAAAATCTTCTGCGTGAGCTGAGGGTCCTGTTCCAATTTTTGTTTTGTCCATTCTACAAATTCTGTGCGCCGATCTGGGTCATCCTCGTTGAGATGCTGCAGTAGCTGGAGTTTTGTAAGGGTGCCATTTGTGAGTAGCTAATAATAATTTTAAAAAGTTTAAATTTGTTCAGTATTGAACGGCAGAAATTAGGTTTTCTTTTCAGAAGTATGTAAACGAAAAAAAAACAGCGGCCAACAGCGCTGTAAACAACGGTAGACTTGTTCGTAACAAGCAAGCGAATAATGCAGAAAACAGTACAGACAGAAAGAGAGAGAGAGAGCTGTGCATGATGTGTGATTTTATCGAGGTGGAAGCAAAACAGTAAAAGTCAGAGGAAATTCATGACGATGTTTATGTGAAGCGTAGTTTGGATCTTCTTTTGCTGCTGGTTCAGTCAGTTTTATTTTTATTGTTTGGAGAGAGATCAAACTAACAGCTTTAGAATCAGCGCAAAAAGGGCGTGAACACAAAGCGCGGACCCGCCGACAGATCAGAATGAACCAGCTGTCGGCTTTCAGCCCCGACCGTGTCCGTGCCGTCAGGTGAGAAAGGCGACATCTCACTGATTCTGATCCGCGGGTCCGCGCTTTGTGTTTACGTCTTTGTGCAGAATCCGTGTACCTGCTCTCATTTACTGTCTTAGCTGTTTGGTGGTTGTTGAAATTTTGTGAGATTTCACCAGAGATACTGGCATTTCGGGCAAAATACATTTATATTAAAAATCGATTCAGGATTTTAATGAATCAATTTCACGTTATCCAAGCCAGAATCGATTTTAATCGATAAATCGATTATAAAAACCCACCCCTATTTATTAGTGTGTGTGTGTGTAATGTGAGAATGGTGGTTTATTTATGTTGAAGTTTATTCTCCTTTAATGACTTCAACAGAAAACATGAAACTGAGGAGAAACTCTGTTAGTCCGTGCTGCGTGGCATGCAAGTGGCACATTTTCCTACTACAGGTCATCATTGCCGTATTAATTTAGGGGTTGGCCATGAATGCAGACATGTTTGTTATTAATAAAGAAGAAGAACGTACTACAAGAAAGTACTACAGATGCAGTACACATGGGCACTATGGGATCTGGGGTCTGGAGCAGCTGTGCAGGCTCCATGAGACTGTCCAAGTCTTTACTGCTCTTTAAGTTGGTGCACAACTCTTACATGTGCAAACGAACTTGCTTTGTGGTGAACTACAACACCTGACCGCTAAAGCAGAACTTGTGTTTGCCAGATTCATGGCGTTTACCATAGTTCACTACTGTGTTTGTTGCTTTTCAATGTTGCTGCTCAATATTTGGCCCCTCTCTCTTACTTTGAACATATTTTTTCTCCACTGTTTGAAATTGAGATAAAAACAGTATAGGTTAATGATTTATGAAGTATACTTTTATTTCAAACTTGATTTTAAAACCACAAATATGTCCTGGGTCAATCAGACCTGAGGGATACCAGAGGGTCCCAAAAGTGAAGACAATTCAATGGTTAAAGTTTCTCCTAGACCTGCTCTATAAAATGCTCTTGAAATGCAGGCAGTTTGTTTTTATCATGTTTTTCATCATACAGAGACTACAGAGCCTTACACAGTGCTTCTCAAAGGTTTGATGACTGTGTGCTATTATGAGCACCCAGCATGTGATTGAGGACCACACATGACAAATACACAGACCCAGCATTTGTTGTGTTTGTTATATGTGCGATCAGAAGATGATGGTTTGTATTGGTAATGCGCCTTTTTGCTTTTATGAAGCAAGGTTAATGGATGTAGCTGCTTGTTATGAGCAGCCTGTTGCAAAAACATTATTTATTCCCATTTCTTTAGCTGAATCTATGACAAATGTCAACAATAACACAGTTTGGCAGGCATAAAAAAGCATTATTGCACCAACAAGTGATTCTGAAAGAGCTATTACCCATAAATTTGGCACATCTTGGCATGGTGTGCAGTGTGTCCTTAAAAGTTTGAGGAAACTGGATGAATGGAGGTCGAAAGAAGAAGTGGCAGGCCTAAAAACTATCTGCTGGAAAAGGGTGAGGTATGCCTAATTACATGGTTTGGTAGTGACCAGATGCAGTGACTGCTCCTCAGTAAAACGCACATGAGGGCCCGCCTGGAGTTTGCTGAAAGGCACCTGAAGGACTCTGAGACCACAAGAAACAAAATGCAAAAGGAGTGGTGAAACAAAGATTGAACTCTTTGGCCTGAATGCCAAACATTTCATGCAGGAAACCAGGCACCAATAATCACATGGCCAAAATCATTCCTACAGTGAAGCATGGTGGTGGCAGCATCATGCTGCGGGGATGTTTTTCAGCAGCAGGAAAGATGAATGCTGCAATGTACTTAAAGTTAACCTGCCCCAGAGCGCTCTCGATCCTTAGACTGGGGCAAAGGTTCATCTTCCAACAGGATGACAACCATAATCACACAGCCAAGAATACAAAGGACTTCAGGACCACTTTGAATGTTCTTGAGCGGTCCAGCCAGAGCCCAGATCTCAGGTTATCTGAAAATGGCTGTACATCGACGCTCCCCATCCAACCTGATGGAGCTCGATAGGTTCTGCAAATAAAAATGGGAGAAACTGCTCAAAACTACTCGTCATGCCAAACTTATAGCATCATACTCAGAAAGACTTGAGGCTGTAATTGCTGTCAAAAGTACAAAGTATTGAGCAAAGGCTGTGAATACTTATACACATCTATTTTGAATTAAGGAAGTAACATGGCAAAATGTGGAACAAGCGTCCAGCTGCACTGTAGATGTGGTTCCTGTGAACATTTAGTTGAACTGATGCTGAAGCCACCGTGTCATGTTGGAGACGAGGTCAGGTATTAGGACAAACTTTGTATTCCTCTCACACCTCTGAAAGCATGATTAGCATTTTAGCTCCTGCCTCTCCTGCAGTGCTTTTACACTTTAGAAACTCAACACCTTCATATACACGAGCAGAGAAACTTCAGAGCATTTTGAGCACTTCTCATGTTTGTAGAGCAAAAGATGAAGCAGTTCTAATAGATCAGTTTCATCAGGCATAGTTTTATGAAGACAGCAGAGATGAAAGTCATTGTGTAACAAAGTTTATTACATATGTCCAAACATATGTACAACACATTTCTCACTAAGAGTGGTTTTTTTTGTCACAAATATAAATTATTTAGACTTTCTTAAAGAACATATGATACAGGAACTATAGCTTGCTTGATGTGGAAGAAAACATGGGCTGGCTGCTCACTGTAACAAATCGGTTAAGTACCCCTGGACAGAAGACGCTTGATTTTCCTTTATATACTTGTTTAAATATTTCTCAAATCATTAACTCTTTTGGAAAAAGCACACAAATTACCAGAGTGGGTCCCTTCACCAGTTTGCAAAGAATTACAATTTTGTACTTAAAAATGTGCCTGCGTGAGACCTCCGTATTGTTCATGAGCTGATATACAGTTTGATAATACAGACATAAATAAGGCACAAACGGAGAAGCAAAGAAAAAGGGGAAAAAAAACAAAAAAGAAAAATGGGGGTGGAGCAGGGTCAGATTTGGCACAGGAAAAGTGACTAAAGACAATAAACAGAAGGAAATTTCAACAGCAACTTCCTGATTATAATTCAAGAACAAAAATATTGCCAAACGATTAAGTACAGAGAGGAGAAAAAAAAGAAGAAGAAGCTTATGTCGCTTAAATCCCCCCCCAAGAAATAACTGAGTATTTAACCATCGTAATACTGATAATCAGGGATCGATTGAAGTTGTAGTGTTATAAACTTTCGTACAAGTTGTTGCAATAAATACTGCTTCCAAAGCTTTCAATTCATCGGGCTTACTAACAGTAAAGTGGTTAAAGTCAACAGAGCAGGAGGATTTCAATGATTTATACTACTACACAATGATTTTTTTCCTTTTTAAACACGTGAGAAGTGTGACTTTGTTAAAAACCATTGCTGCGCTTGTAGAAGAAACAACTTGGCTTGTTTCGTCGTTTAAGTGTCAACAGATCTCATTTTAACCCGCATGGTGAAACTCCCATGGTTCGGTTCGGCTACATGTTCGACACAAAACATTTTGAAGGTGCAGGTGAGAACACGGTACACATTCTATCGTACGGAAACCTTCTTATGACATCATTTGCACTTAAAGCTAAACGCAAAAATAAAAGTTCATGTCATGGTTCCTTTGGGAATTATCCCATACATTTACCATTCAAAAAGGCCAAAACACCTTCAGGCACTTTTAGGATGGAGATCAGGCTTTAGTTCTTGTATCCTAAATTTTCTTTATATAATAATAGTCCATGGGACTAAGCATCCATGAGCGCGCCACTCAGTCTTACCGTGATTAACTGATGAGTTCGTTTAAATAAAGTTGCATGTTTTAGGTTCTTTGTTTTTCCATCTTTACGACAGAAAACAAAGTTCTTCCTTCACGGCACAAATTCAGAGCCACAGTCACTGTCGGGGGCGGGGAAGAGCAAAAAATAGTTTGGTTTTGCTGGTAACGAGGGTACGTGTTGATTCCCTTTTCAACTGTGAGCTTATGTTTTGGCCAGTCCAGACTTGTCCATCAGCAGCAGCATGTGGCTTTGACCCTGGACTAAACACTTAAATGAGTTTTTTCAGCCTGTCTGGGCAGACTTAAGTTTTCCTGTTGTTCCAGTTCGGATCTGCCATGGCATTCAGCTCTCCAGGCCTCTCCAGTGGAGAGCGGGAGTCCTGTGGCGACTTCTGAGCCTGCGGGGAACGAGGGTCTAGAAGTGGAGGAGGTTTTTCAGGGTGGAACGGCCTGTTGTAATGATCTGGCCCTGAAGGACCTGCAGGTCTGTGGTCCGGCATCCTCCTGAAATCCTGAAGAGGACCGTCTCTTCCCTGGTGGTAGTTAGAGCGGAAGTCATCAGGACGTCTTCTTTTAGGGTCTGGATGCCTGAAATATAGTTGAAAGTTCGTTAAACTAAAGAAACAATGGTTCTCCTTGCAGTGTAGTATTGTAGGGTCTTTACCTTAAAATATTAAGCACCTTGAGGCAGCTGTGTTGTGATTTAGTATAGTATTAATCAAATTTATTTATCTCTAAAAATAAATTTGTTACGGTAATCATAATGGAGCTAACATCTCTGTAACTTGGGTGAGAAAAGAGCTTATTATGCACAGTGAACACACCTGCATTAAACAGAGAACTCTCTCTAAAATGTTGCCCTATTATCTCCTAATGTGCCTAAATAAGTCCCCTGATACTAGACATCCCTTCACAGATATTGGTGTTACCATCAAGGCTGACGCTTTTTACATTTCCTCCTGTTGTCTGTTAATTATTCTGTTTTTTCCTGAATAGAGGAATTTTTGGTGCCACCTCATTTTTGTATTCAAAATCTGAAGTAGCTACATAGTCTGACTTCTCTCAACAAAGTGAAAACATTTTTACTTGAGTATAGTTTCTGGCTAATCTACTCGCCTCTGAAGGTCACCATATTCACGTAAACTCACCTGTCATAGTAGGGTCGGTGACCCCTGTGGTCCCGGTCGTTGCTGTACTGCTCGTATGGTCTTTTTCGAGGAGAGGAGTTGTTGCGGTAACCGCCCGAGCTGCGATAGGGGTCTCCGTGCGGCCGTCGATCACCGTAGTGGTCCTTATAGCGATGAGGGTCATAGGGATGATGCCGATCTCCCTGCCACGATGAGTTGCTGTTACCTGGGTAGCTGTATTTACGGTCCCTCTGCCAGTCTCCTCGATCTGTAAAAAAAGAAAAAAAAACACAAGCAAGCTGACATTAACTGACCGATGTCTGATTTTTCTCCCTTTGAATAAACATCAAACACACGTACCGTCGTTGCTAAAGTGCCGCTTGTTAGCGTTGTACGGTTCTCTGTGGTGTCCGTGGGGTCCTGGCTGAGTGGAGTGCGATGCAGTTCTGGAGGACGGCTGAGTCCCCGTGGAGTCTCGACTGGAACCAGACGGCTCTGGCCTGAATGACTTTACTCTCCCTGAAACGTCCTCCTTCTTCTTCTGCTCCTTCTGCAAATGTCACAGGACAATTTCAGTGCTGCTTAGCCACAGTATAACGGGTCAGGTTTAATCCCAAACAGTTCCTCACCTCTTCCTCATGCGATCGCTTCTTCTGTGCCATTTTGTAAAGCTTGTGTAGCTTCCTTGCACCAAACTCTGTAAACTTGGACACGAAAATCCAGAGGTTTCTGTCCAACCCCCCCCCCCCAAAAAAAATAACATAAATAAATAAATAAACGATCAGCAGAAGAGACAATCGTCATGTTCAGTTACACACAGAAAATTCCCATTGTAATTTCTCACCTTCGCCATATTTTGACGTGTTCGGGATCGCTGTAAGCTTTAAGGCACTCTGTGATGCGGTCTCCAATCTTCAGTAGGCATGTGCGTGTGTGCTGGAGCTGCTCCTGGTCGCTTAGACCCTCATCTGGTTTGTCCAGTTGCTTCAGGGCCTTTTTCACAGGCCTCATGCGTTCCTTACACTACAAACACACAGACAATGATTAATGCAATGCTTTGTTCTTGGGCATTCAAAAAATAAATGCATAAATGTGATTTGTTCACAAGAGAAACTCACAATACTGAAAGTCTCCTGGTCAAGTTCATCGTCCTCCTTTTCTTCAATGGGAATTGGTTCAGATCCAGCTGTAATATGAACTGGACCTTGAGTCTTCTTCCCTTTGGCTCCTTTAGCCTGAAAGAGCAGACATCAAAACATCCTTCAGCTGCACGTTATAGCACAAATCCTGTCCAATTTAGCCTGTGTAAATGTGAGGAAGGCACTTAAATTCAGGTTATCAGGGTCTCTGAAATACCTTTTCTTTTCTGGGCTTGGCACCCTTCTTTTCTTTGTCCCCATCTTTTTCCTTTTTGGGAGTTCCCTGTTTTTCTTTGTTCTCTTTGTTGTCCTTTTTCTTCTGTCTCTTCTTCACAGTGGACTTTTCTGTTCCATCCTCCTGATTAAAAACATATATAACAGCAGGTCATTAGTCATTATTTATTTACTTTTACTACCATTACATGTACTGCAGGCAGGGCTGCGTCCACACGTAGCCTCTAACATCCATAACAAAGTATAATTCAGTCTGACCGACCTTGACCTCGCCCTCTTCTGACGGGTTGTCTGACAGGCGGGGGGAGGAGATGTCGTTTCCCTGCTCGTCTTTAAGAATCTTGTTTTCCTTCTTCACCCGGGGCTTCCTCTTCTTCACTTTGACCTTGAAGGAAAAGACAACGAGTGAGGCTGAGGTACCGAAAGTCCCTTTGTGTACATGCAAATCCAAGTTAATGAGATACTCAGTGATTAATAGTAGCACACCTCCTCCCCGGTTTTAGCCTGATCTGTGCTGTCTTGTTCCTTTTTAAGCAGCTTGAGAAGATACTCTGCCCTCGCCTGCAGCTGCTTGGCCTGAGGCTTCTTGCTTGGATCATCTGGAAGAATCTGTACAGACAGATTTTATTGTTAGACTCTTTAATTAATCTGTAAATTTTGTATATCCATAAGGAGTGCAGTGAATATGAAGACAGAAATAAAACTGGAAAGAACTTAAAACAGCATTTTCGAAAGCTTTTACAATAGCTCCACGAAGCCATTTTTCTTTAAATGCTTATAATAAAACTATTTTACATCGTGTGCTTGTGTCATTTTTGCTGTCTTCTACACTGAAGCTCTACTTTTCAGCTTAGCAGTAAAAGTAAGCATGTGACGCTTGCCTTATCGGCGAGTTTAAGGTCAGAATCAGTCTTGATCAGATCCCAGTTGCCAAAGCCGTGCTCATAGATGCCGAGCAAGAGCTGAATGTCATCCTGCAGATCCCAGTCTACATCAAAGTGAGCCACTTTCACCCTGCACGTCAGCTTAAACCTGGCAGAAGCAAAGTGTTGGTAGTTTTAATCCACAACAGAACATCAAATCTTCAACATGATACAAGACACTGTGT
This sequence comes from Pelmatolapia mariae, assembly GCF_036321145.2. Lineage (NCBI taxonomy): Eukaryota > Metazoa > Chordata > Actinopteri > Cichliformes > Cichlidae > Pelmatolapia > Pelmatolapia mariae. The sequence goes on along the minus strand of NC_086233.1, from coordinate 53,377,044 downwards.
TCCTTCTTATTTCTACAGTGATATCTTACTTATTTCTCTCAGCCGGGTTGGAGGGCACAACTTTGTGCAGCGGCTCGAACTCTTCCTCGTGCTGGATGATGGACTTTGCATTGACTTGCACTCCTGAGATCTTGATATTAATTCCTCGTCGCTTCCCAGGACCTTTAGCTGGAATAATAATAATAATAATGATGATGCTTCCTCATTTTTGCCACTCAAAAAACTGTATCTTTATTAGCTAAATGACTAAAAGCGACATACCTTCGACTGGGTTCTCTTTAAGGTGCTCCTCGTGCTCCTGCACTGCAGTCACGCAGCTAGAATGAATCAGTTCACCGAGCCTCTTCAGGTCTGCGATGGATTTGTCCACCAGTTCAGAGTCTCGGGCAATGGCTTCCAACCTGGACACACAAAAATAAATAAATAAATAAGTAAGTAAGTAAGTAAGTAAGTAAGTAAGCAGCATTTAAAAATTCATAAATACATTTTAAAAAATCTGCTTACTGCTACCTTAACATCTGTGACAATAGGCTTACCTTTCAAGTGGACATCCAAACTTCTTGTATGCCTTGATGAACCTGATGATGACATTATGAATATGTTTTTATTGTGCTGACGAAAAGATGCTTTCAAAGAAAACCGAATGTCACTTTAAGAACAATAAGAAAAACAACACACGGGAGAAGTTTTACCTGCGAATCTCCGCATCAGTGAAACCCTCCACGTTGTTTTTGCGAGCTCTCGGCCTTCCTCGCTTCTTTGGCTTCTTGTCATCATCGCTGTCATCGGTCTCACTTTCAGAGCCTGATGAACGGTGCTTCAGTTTGGAGCCCACATCACTGTCACTGTCATTGGCCTGAGCCTAAAAGCCAAAACAGCCACATATTGAGCAGCTGCCTTTTTTTCAGTTTTATGTAACTCTTATGTGTAATAGTGACATAATCCATAATATATACTCAGTCACGAGGCTATGGGTTCATACAATTAAGGGTGATGCAGGAAAAATAATGGAAATGGACAAAATAATGCAAAGAAAATGTCGACATAAAGTCAATCACTCATATGAACATTACATCAATTCCAGCTTTTCTTTTCGATCGATGCTACACTGGATCAGCTGGGAGGTACTCAGTAGGAAAAGCACTTTGCAAAGCCTGAACGCTGGGAGCTTAACCTCCACCTCACATCAACACCCAGAAGAGGGGCATCTTGCTTCAATAAACTTCAGCTGAACTTTTAATAAGACCAAACTGATGAGCTTTGTATGTTCACTATTCAGAGGGCCTCATGGAGGCTGGATGAATAATGAGAGGGCTCTTCCATTTGGCCATGCAGTAAGGGAGATTAAATTGTCTTGTGGGAGTTAACAATTGCATAGTCTTGCAAGCTTTCAAGGCTTTAGCTTGTTAGGTAGATGCTGTCATTCATCTCTTTCTTGTATATGTGTGCAATATGAAACAGAGACCAGTGCTGCTTTCACAAATAACCTTTCCTACCCGCTTATTAGAGCTTCTGCTTCGAGGCAGCATGAAGATGTCCTCCATCTCCCGCTGCTTCTCCTCCTCTTCAATTTTGCGACGTTGCTCCTCGGGAATTATGTCATCCCATTCTGGAATGGGCTTCTCCTCGAACTCTGGAGTGCTCTCTTCCATACTGGAGAAATTGGCCACCTGCATTGACACATCGATGAGAGAGAAAGAAAAGAGAGGGGGAGGAAAAAAGAGACAATTTTGATCAGTATTTTATAAAGAATAAATAAATAAATAAATTGGTTTGGTCTTTGAGGATGCTGTAACAGCTTGCAGATACCTTAAACTGCGACAGAAGTTCATCTGTAGCACTTGAGCCTTGATCACTTTCTCTGGTTTCGGCCAACCTCAAAATCTCATCAATGTCCATTTCCTATAGAAACAAAGATAGTCTGTTTTAACTCCCAAATATGTGAAAACAATTTTAAGCACACATAAGCTATTCACCCATTCTGATACCTGTGGTTCAGACTCCTCGCCTTCAGCCTCTTTGAAAAGATCTTCTGCACCAAACTTGAGAATAGCGGTCAGTTCTTCTTTATTGAATGGGTTTGAACTGTTAAAACAAATTAAAAGTGTTAATCACACAAAGAACGTCCACATCCGCTAAAACCCTCACTACTAAATTCTCAAAGTCTTACTTTGTGTTTCCTGAGTTGCTGTCCAGAACAGTTCGACCAGTCGTGTCCATTCTCTGAATGACAAGATGGTCCAAAACCATCTTCTTCTTCGCCCTCTCGATGATGTCCTCCTCCACTGTTCCCTTCGTGACAAGTCTGTATATATTCACCTACGAGGGAAGAGCGCAGATACATTTTTATACAACAATCTCACTAGTTACAAAGCACACCTATGATTACAGACGTGAACCTGAGCGTTAAGATTACCTGTTTCTTTTGACCAATCCTGTGAGCCCTCGCCTGCGCCTGCAGGTCGTTCTGAGGGTTCCAGTCAGAGTCAAAGATGACGACGGTGTCTGCCGAGGCCAAGTTAATACCTAAACCTCCAGCTCTGGTGGATAAAAGGAAGCAGAAGTCCTACAAAACAAAGAAAAACAACAGAAACAATTATGTGAGCAACTGGAAACTAACTAATGGCGCTAATTATGCCTCACTGCATAATTTATAAACTATATCCTTCACCAAATTTGCCATATTCTGTGTATGCAATAAAGAGCAGCCCAGGAAACGTGAGGACATGCAGGAAATGGTCCAGCTGGCCAGGGTGCACTTGAGGACTCTGCTATTAAGGGCTTTAGAGCCCACGTGCCTTATGCCCCAAACATTTGGTCATCGAACAGCAATTGAGCCAATAATAAAGAAATTGCTGTAAGTGTATTCTACGTTGTTAAAATATTAGAATAAAAACTGAAACTCTTTTATTTACATACCTCTGAGCCTTCTGCGTTAAAGTGGTCAAGTGCTTGCTTTCGGATTTCTCCCTTTATGGAGCCGTCCAGCCGCTGAAGAGGAGACAAGCAAAGAGAGATTTACCCTTTGAAGATTTTCCCGCTAACCTCCGCATTACTCGTCCTTACATGCCACGCATTGCACTGACTCTATATGTTTAGACTGATCACAACAGCCTAAGACTAAGACCGTAAGCAAAAACAACCCGAGTCGAGTGACTTGCAGGAGTCCGTCTGGTCTTCAGTAGAAAATAACTTGTTGATATAAATAAACACATGAACTCTAAGGCCGGGAGAAGTATGCGTGCAACAACACTGACATCTGATGCCGAGTCTAATCTGCCCAGTGCAGCCATCCCCAAAGGCGCTTTCGCTGTAAACACCAATAAAAGCAACAGTCAAAGCCTGAGGCCTGCCTCTATTCACTGATGTTCCCACTGATGGTGGCGTAGTTATCATGAACCGGAGGCAAGGCGACAGCACCAAATGTATGGTAAAGGTTATGACCAACAATTCTTCAGAAAAAGCTAAATTCATTTCACTGTTTTTATATTCCATCAGGTCTTCCTGATCTCTAACAACTTATCAAGCAAGAAATTGCATCTCACAGGAGGTGCATCACTGCCTTCCTAACTGTGGAGAAATCACAAAAATGAACACCACAGCCTGAATAACCACACCAATCAATCCTTAGTGAAATCTAACATTAGCCTCCTATTTTTTTCTAATCTTACCTGAAACGGATATCGTTTCTTAGACAGGTATTCAGCCAGAATGTCCAACATCCTGACCATCTGGGAGAAGATTAGGACCCTGTTGCCTCTTTCTCTGAGCCTGGTCAGCAGCTTGTCCAACAGTACCAGCTTCCCACTGCCCCTCACCAGAGCCTAGAAGGCACAAAAGTCGACGCAAAATATCAGTGAGCAGGAAGAGCCGTGTTTTCTTTCTGTGTTAAGCTGCAGCTAGTCTCTTTTGCAGAGCAGAGCTATCCTGGGGTGACGCTCGGAGCTAAATCGGGTTCACACTGAGACATTACCTGCAGGTGTTCCTGTTGCGTTTCAGCGTCTCCATCCTCGGGCTGTTTAATGAGGAAACTATGGTTGCAGCACTTTTTAAGCTCCATTACGATGTTCAGGAAGCCGCTGGAGCTGCCTCTGGTGCCTTTGGCAAGAGCTTTGTAATTCCTTGTTAAAATCCACCTGGAAATATTCAGGAACAAATCAAGTTAATGGAGAAGAGAAATGCAGCCGCTACAAATGGCATTTATAAGAAAGACAGAAGCAATAAATGTTACAGAAGGAAGAAATAGAATCATACTTGTAAAATTGTTTCTGCTGTGCGGACATTTCTACACGGAGGATTTGCTCCACCTTGGCTGGGAGAGATTTTTCCACATCTTTTTTGACACGCCGGAGCAGGAAAGGCTCAAGGACTTTGTGAAGACTCTGATAGCCGTTTTCCCTTCCCTTCCCATGCTCATCCTCAAAATCCTCCCAGGAGTCAAACCTACGATGCACAGCAGATACAGGAAATGCCACTCGTGTCACACAGGATGCCATTTACCCCACTTTTGTTCAGTAGAATGCTAAAAGTGTGAATCGGGACGTACTTGTCAGGCATGAGGAAGTGTAAGAGTGACCAGAGCTCTTTGAGCGAGTTCTGTAGCGGCGTGCCGGTAATGAGGAGCCTGTGATTAGACCTGAACTCCATTAATGTTTTGTAGAGCAGGGAGTCATCATTCTTCAGCCTGTGAGCTTCATCAACGCCCAGGAACGCCCAGTTGATGTTTCCGAGCACCCCCTAGAGTCAAATTTTAAGATGCCGTCAGTGACCGACTCTCAAAGTATAAACATTCATTAAAAAAAAGAAAAAAAGAAGAAGCCTACCTTGTCTTTAAGTAGAATCTCATAAGTGGTTAATAGTGCATTGAAACGGATTCTTTTGGTTTGATGGTTCACCCACTCATAATCACGGATCTGCACAACACAGAAGCACCAGTTCAAAGTATGCAACTATATGTAGAGCCAGCAGGAGGACAGAAGTATTTGAATTCGGCCTACTATTTTCCTGCTCATGACGTCGCCAAGGTAGACCACCACATTCATGTCAGGGGCCCAGGTGTCGAACTCCCGCTGCCAGGAAGTGAGCGTGGAGAGAGGCACCACCAGTAAAAAGGGCCCGTAGAGCTGATGCTGGTGAAACAGGTAAGACAGGAAGGAGATTGTCTGGATGGTTTTTCCCAGCCCCATCTCATCAGCGAGGATAACGCTATTGCACCTACGGAGGGAGACAAAAAGATAGTTATGCAGGCTTTGTAAAATCATATTTGGAGGGGAAGGGGGCGCCCTTTGTTATATTTTTTTACCTGCACCAGGAGTGAGCGAGCCAGTTTAACCCATCCAGCTGATAATCTCTCAGTTCAAGGTTGGAGTCCCCAATATATGACGGCTGCTTCTTCAGAGCAACAAATCTTGGTCTTTGCTTTAATACCTGAAATGATAGAAACACATTCCTTCACTTATGAGGAGCAAAACATGCTCACGTAAAACTAAAAAAAGACAAAACAAACAAAGAGACAGACCTGTAATTACTGGGCTTTTACAAACAATTACTCATAGCACTCAGTAGGATCCACATTCTACTGTGCATACTTGGTATGCAGCTATTGATTATTTTGGTAATCGAGTAATCTATTGATTATTCCATTGATTAATTGGATGGGAAATACTTTTCTCATTGCAATTTCTGAAATGGAAACCAATGTTTTAATGCAAACATCTGTCAAAAAAATAAATAAATAAAACAACTTAACCCTTTTTCAATTGTATTGAGATGCAATATTAAATAGGGCTGTGCGATATGACCAAAATCTCGTATCCCGATATTAAGACATCTATCGTCCGATAATGATATAAATCACAAAAATGCAACATTTTCTGTAAATTCTGTGAATCTCGGGCAGCTCGACTTGCGTGAAGTGTTTCCAGCTGGGCGTCATGGACCTAGAGTCGAGTGTTTTAACTGATGCATGAAACTATACATTTTTAGACAGAAGTTGTAACCGCCGCCGTTTCCTTTGTGAGTATTTATTACACAGCGTGCTGCGGGGAAAAGCCTGTTCTAACGTTTGAGTCTAAGGTTTATTTTTTAGCACCTGACGGCTCTTTTTTGCTTCTCATCCCTAAACACTCTGCATCTTTCACGTGATTCAGTTTATTTTGAAAAGTCTCAACAGGATCTTGAGCTTTATTGTGAAAGGTTTATGTGGAAAATAAACAAGCAGACACGCCGTGGTTTTACCTTCGTTGTTGCTAACGACAACGCATAAAAACAAGTGCTTGTCAGTCTGTAGTGTGGTTATATTAAATATAAGAGAAAGAGAGAACTTTAAGAAATTAATATAGCCACTACAGTGACCATCAAAATGATGAAAAAATATTGCCGTAAACAGTTTATTTTGCGACACCACGAAACAAACAATAGCGTAAAATGAAACGATAGACGTTTTTATATCGTCATCCGATATATATCGTTATATCGAACAGCCCTAATATTAAATTTCATTTTTTAAAGAAAACATTCATTTTTTCTACATTTTTTATGCAAAAATATATAAATAATCTAAAGTACAATCAAAAGGTCAAAGTCAATAAAATCACATGTCTATAAAAAAGTAGCCCAAGTATATTTCTATTGGCTTACAAAAAAAGCTTTTATTTTTATATTTTCAAATATTAACGCAGTTTAATTAATACAATATCTTATATTATTTAACTTTCAGTCTGAAAAAATGTTATGAAAGCCTTATAATTAATCAGATGTAGTACACCCCATGCCCCCCTTTAGACTCACCCCTGTTTGCTGCAGGTATCGACTCCATGTAAAATAGGACGGCTGCCGTTAGCTTACAGTTAACTCATACAGCTTGCTGTATAAGTTAAACGTGTATCAGACTATGTTGACAGATAATCTGCATGTTTTAATAAAACTTCTAGAGGCCTAGTGCAGACTTTTGTTGTGTAAAACAAACAGCAGCGGATTAAACAACAACAAGGTTCGCTTTCCTTCACATCAGAATTTGTTGATCAGGTGCTTGAGGAAGGATTCCTGCTAGCTGCTTCCCAAAAGGTTTTAATTGTGGTTACAGGAACAGCTGTTTTGGAATCACAAATGTGGCTTGAAAATCCATTGGTCGCTTGTCACATGGGTGTGAGTATCCTACACTGTGCTTTGGATTAAACTGTGCTTTGATAGGACTCCTTGCAGTCTTACCTTGCAGTCTTTAGAGGGAACTGTTTTGCTGGAGTTTCGGTTCATGAAGCTGTCTATGCAGTGCTGAAACTTCTTTCTAACCAAAGCTCCATCTTCCCAGCTGCACTCAGAATAGGGCAGACCCATCCACTTGCACAGGAACTCTGGTTCATTGGAGGACGGAGTCTTATGACTATGAGCTGTTCATTGAACGGGAAAAATGTTAGAAAGATGATTGCAACAAGAATGGTTTTAACAGAGATGGTGGGGAAAAAGTTTAGCAACTTACAGGGGAAGTCAGAGGATCCTGGTGTTTTTCCTGTTTTTGTTGCTGTTAATAACAAAAATAATTTTAATGGTAAATGAATTGGTTCTTATTCTTATATTCATACATCCACCCATGCACAAACACTTTCATACAAGCACCATCTATCTAACAGTCGCACACCAAGACTGGAGCAGCCAGGGATTAAACCCCTAACTACCTCCTGAGCCACAGTCGCCCCAAAAATATAGTTTGCCCACAACTTACATCGAAACTGTATTTTCTGCAAAAGGGAGAACATAATGATTTCTTACCGATGATACGCTCCACAAACTGAAACTGCTTGTTCAAGTCAGAGGTGAGCTCTTGTTGGCAGTTATGAAATTCAATGTCCTCAGGGGACGCCTTCCTCAACCTACAAACACGGACAAAATTGATGGTGAATTTCAGGGGTGGTGCACACTTGAAAAGAAATTCTGTGTAAATGCGAGGGCCGGGATTTTCACCATGAGTTCAGTTCATCATTTTTCTTCTTAAAGTTCTCCAGTTTCTTCATCCCCTTGACTTTCTGCTGTGTCAGAGAGTCCATGCTCTCCCACGTGTTGTGGATGTAGGACCAGCCCTTCCACTTAATCAGGTAATGAGTCTCCCCTTCATCCTTCTCGGGGTCAAAGCCTTCGCACGGGTCCCCATTTTCCTCTACGGCATACACAGTAGTGCAAGCCCCAGTGGCTACAAGAGACAACACTGACCTTTAGACTCCACAGAAAGCATTTGAGTGAATATAGGTTTAAAAATAATGAGACGAGTGAAAAAGTATCACCTCCTTTTTTGCCAGTCCTGGCGTCCATAACTTTCTCGATGGTTTCGCTGTCGTCGTCCTGCTGCTCCTCACACGCGTCACCTGTCATTTCGATCAGGTCATCAGAGTCCGTTTCAAAGTCATGTTGGTCCTCTTTATAACTAGAGCACAACAGAAAGATGTGATGAAGATTAGGTGGTGCATGCGAGGTAAAAATGTTCCTGGACCCGTTTTAACACCAGCACTTATCTTTACATTTTTGCACGCTGTAGTGCCATTTTTGGAGCATTTAAACTTGCTATACATCAATAAAAATAAAATGCACATATAGCTGTGATAGGACTTACAGGAAAGAGGGAAAAAATCCCAGGAAAATAATATCACTTCCTTCATAGCTCATACAGCAAGACTGACGACACATATTCCATTCTTGGAAGTGCTATGAAGAGCTGATAAAGCACCTGCGTCTGGATTATAATTTTATTTTGTTGTGTGCACTTTTTGTTGATTTCTACAAACCCATTAATGAAAGGCAAAGGCACTCTGGGATATGTTGAATTCCTGATATGTAAGTGTAACTGATCTGGCTTTATATGCAAAATAAAAATACATTTCTCAATCTCATTTGGCTAAAATTTTACTGCCATTGAAATGAGTGCGGACACTCATAAAGGGTTAATAACACTGGTCATAGTGAAAACTCTAAATTACTTTTAAGAAAATATCCTTAACTTTAGGTTCAGCAATTCACCTTTTGACTTTTGTGGCACCCCTTCGTCGCGTCTGCCTCTTTGGAGTGTCTTCCTCATCCTCATCGTCGTCGTCGTCATCATCGTCGTCCTCTTCTGCCGACGACTCCTGTTTCCGGGACTTCCTCGTCTTCTGAGAGAGCTGCTTTTTGGCTGTTGACGATTTGCCCTGAGGCCTGTAAAACAGAGTTAAACACAAAAACAAAAGAAAGAAAGACAAAAGCCACTTAGACACGCTAAACCAAAATTCCTGGCTCATTTGTTTCACACTTTTTTTTGGTTTCTGATTGTTTCATAGGTGATTCTAAAAGCCTGAAGCAGCCAATAGCATTTCACACAGAGCACAGCTGTAGCCAATTTGAGCAAAAACAAATGAGATGTTCGGACATGTCACAGTTTTATCAGGCTGGAGTGTTAAAATATTTTTACTCAAACCAAAGAAAAGTCAAACCAATCAGCTCGCTCACACAATATGAAATGATTTAGAGATGCCCAGTGGGTAGCTGTCTGATGGCCAGGCTTCACTTCACTCTTACCTTCTAGCAGGAAGTCGTCTGGATCTAACTTTTTTCTCTTCCTGCTCACTGTCTGTACTGTCGGAAGCCTCCTCCTCCTCCTCCTCTTCATCATTTGAGTCATCATCTTTCCAGATATTTCTTACAACAAAGAAATGCCACAAGTTCACCCTCAAGGCCCATGACTTTGCCATTTTACCGATTTTAATTGAAAAAATAATGGCCGTAGGGTGTTCATCACAGCCCAATTTTTTAAAACCAGGGTTAAGCCACTAATTGGATTTTAATGTCGAACAGTACCTGGCTGGCTAAAACTAACTGAGCCCATTCTGAGACAAACAGATACCCATTTTAAAATATGCTTTAAATGATAAGGTTCACAATATGAACACAGGCTGGCAGCAGAATGACACAAACTGACATGAACTCTAAAAACATGGGTTGAGTTCAGTGCAAGTGTCATGAAAATTCAAAAATATTGAAAACAATATTGTGCTGTACTGACAAATTATAAATAAATGAAATAATGGTGAGATTATAGTCCTCAATAAGGTATTGACAGTCTCTATACTTACTCCTTTTTCTTAGCCCGGGAGGTTTTCCTTTTGGGGCTTTCGCTCTCAGACTCACTGCTGCCCTGCAAGAACAGCCAGCAGAAAAACACTTCAATAACAAGAAGCACTCCGACAGCGCAAACCCTCCACCAAGGCAGCTTATTCTCTCCCTCTTTTAACAATACTTTCTTTAAAGAAATAAAGCATTCTGTGGTCAACTTGAAAGAAAAGCAGATGTGAAATGTGAAAGTGAAAACCACAGGTCAAATGTTACATGATATTTGGATGAAAATTTGAAATGTGATATTTAGAATCCTCATTTACCAGAATCGCTTCATAAATGTTGCCAATACAAACAAAGGCAGCAGAATTTTAAGCATAGTTTTAAAGATAAGGCATTTTATGCAAGTTTCACCTTATTTGACCTTGAAGAAGAGGTCAAAGGTCCACAGCAACATGACATTTACAATCCCCATAAAACATCCTATATGCCTATATGACATAATCAATCATTTTGATTGGAACGAGAGAAAATTGGGAACGGACGGTTTCAGAAAGACGAGTTTTACAGGGATATTCGATGTGTCACGCTAACACAAGGCATTCACAAACTGCTGTGCTAGTGCTACCCATCAGCCTACTAGCTGATAGGTGTGTGGTATGAATTTTTCTTCGTTCTTGAGTTATGAAATTCACAAGATTTTCAGAAATCTTTATTTCTGTCCTCAAGTTCAAGGTCACTAAAATTCAAACTCGTCCAAGATTTCTAGCAGATCGACCTGTTGTATTTTGAATTTTAAAATCCAACATCGTCTTGTTCTCGAGTTGTCGCATTCACAAACTTGGGTGTCCGCCTGCCCAGCTGGGCAACAACAATACCCACAAAAAACCCCGATCAACCATGGATTTTATCAAGCATTCTTCAGATTACCATAAGTTTTCAATCATTCTGGGCTAGAAAGGTAATTCAAATGCTGCCTGAAAGATGAGCCAAAATGACAATATAAGTTCATTAGGCCTGCATGCAACTTGGGTGATAAAGGGTTAAGTTGACCTTAAAGATCTTGGCGGCTGTAAGGCAAATCTGTATGTATCGCTAACATGACGCCATTTTTACACCTCTATAAAATTTTATCAGAATTCACTGCAATCTTTAAAGCTACAGGCAAACACGCACGCAAATGCTACCCAAAATAACCACCTTGGCGGAGAGAATAAATATCAAACAGACCAACACTACAAAACATCCACTAGATGGCGTGCATGGCTTGTTTATAGCAGCTGATGTCAATGCAGATAACTGCAAACCAGTACTGCTCATTCACATCTGCTTACCCCAGCTCCAATGTTTAATCGAGCTGGCTCCTGCCTGCTCCGATTGGACCGCCGGACACCGTACACATCTGGATGTTCTTCCCACATCTTTGAAAGAAAACAATCAGATGCTATAAAAGAAGCCACGGGTTTTCTGTATTTCTTTTTGTAAATGTAACATGTCGTCTTTTCTACTCTGCTGTTGTAAGCTTGCACTACAGGGCTGAAAGTAACGATGAGTGTGTCGATTTTTGCCTCAGCTCATTTCGTCATTACTGCAAACCATCCACAAGCCACTGTGACACGTCAAAATGCATAGCTCTGTCAGACGAACGACGACTGTATATATATATTCAGTTTACGATTAGCTGAGAAAAGAAAAGCAGCAAATCTTCACTCACGAGTTAAACATTAACTGGGATTATTCAGAACATCAATTGTTCTGTTGACTCTTAATTGTTACTGTAACCTTTTATGGCCTTTATCAAGGATTTATATCATTAAAGAATAGCCTTTATCCAGCTCCACCTAAAATTCAAATAATCTTTGCGGCTGAGTGTCTGTATCACGTCTGTGGGAGAGTAATGTGAGCACATTGCATAATCACGATGACCTAGGACACAGCAAGAGCCTGACACAGATAGAAGGACAGTCTGGATAAAGAAAAGCTTTTACTGCAGAGAGCTAAAGTCCAAGTTTCCTGCATGTCACACCTTCATGATCAGATTACCACGCTCATGAATTAAGTCATTTCCATCACCACTGTGAGAGGGCAGGAAGTACAATCTGGTTGAACACAGAAAGTCTCCGATGACCTTTACCTTCTTCACATCAGCCAGGCGCTCCTTCTTTCTAACTGGCTTGTCTTTGACCTCTGCTGCGGTTTGCTGTGACTTGGACTCTGCAGATTCGCTCTCTGATTCTGAGTGACTCTCTGACTCTGAGGAGCTGTTTGACTCGGAGTTGTGCGATCTCCTCCTTTCACTGCCATGTTCGCTCTCTGACTGACTTCCCGACTCCGACGCAGAGCGGTTGGATTCCTCTGAAGCCGAAATGCTACAGGAAAAAGAATATGTTCATTTGACTTTGTAGTCAATGATGGGCTATTGCTCAAAGAGCTATGTGCAGCATCATGGCAGTAACAGGAGTTGTCGGTGGCAGCAATAAAAAGAATAAATATATATATATATATAAATAAAAAAGAAAGTCTTAAATTTCAGAGCACACCCCCACATGAAGGGCACAGCGAAACTGCAAAAGCTGGATGGCATCAGTAATTCGTGACTTGGCCGAGAGGAAGCAGAAGCCTCATTACATCATGCTCCATGTTCCTTACTCAGCTAACTATCTTATAATAACCTCTTTCTCTCCAAGGCTCACAAATCCTCTTACAGGCATTTTAAACAGGCCTGCAGTATACAGACCTGGTTTCACAACTGAAATACATTAAAACTGGGTCAAACACATTTAGCAGCATCAGTCTTTTCCACTCTGCCATCCTCTAAATGCTTGTGGCATAATGCAAAGCTATGAATTACCACAAGAAATATATGATTAGAAAATGCAATAAATAGGTGAATTTCATCCGTAGAAAAGATTAAAAACAGCCAAAGAATTTAGAGAAGCACCGCACCCATCTGCAAGATTGGTCACTGTTCAGTGTTTATTGATCACTCACTCCTAATCTTTTAACTCAATCCCTTAAAACCACATGAATGGTCACAAGGAAGGTCATTATAGTTGGGAAACTAACAAAAATACTACTACTACTACTACTACTACTACTACTACTACTACTACTACTAGTTAATCTGGTAAGAATATGTTATCATGATATTGCTGATGAGGCTTTGATACTTTGGAAGTCTACAAGACTTGAAGTCAACTGATTCTAGAAAGTTGTCAGTTTTTATTGTAATGCGCTTACTCGTTTTTTTTTTCTGGCATGGGTCCTTCATACAATAAAAGAGAGAAACTAACACTGAAACAAATCAAAACGAAACAAGCAAAATTACACTGGAAAGTAATTTAAATCATTTACAAAAAATCCTAAACTATAACTATAAGCTCTGGCCACAAGTACACATTTCTTCAGTTTAAAAAGTTTTAAGGGCAGCTTGGGCTGTGAGCAGTTTAATAAAGCTAAGTTATTCTGTGCTGTACTTCATGTGAAAGTTTTATAGAGGCCTGAAGAAGTATAAGGATTCAATGAAATACAAAAAAAAAGACATTTCATAAGCCAAAAGGAGATAAAACTATAATGCATAAAGCAATAAGAATTTTAACTATCTCATCAGATTAATATTTTTTCTGACGCTTTCAACTTTGATTCAAATGAACTGGCCTTATGCGTAAACATATAGGTTTTGGCTGGAAGTTTCAGTAAACAGGGGTTATCAGTTGATAAATTTCTGTGTTCAGTTATCTTTTTGGACACAAGGTGTCACCAGAGCCCAGCATGGCTGGGCATAAATCTCAAGCAATCACTGCCTTTTACAACGGATCACATTTTAAACCATGAAAAAGGCATCGTGTCCCATAAATGTTTTCATTAAAAAAATTTGGTGTCACTTCATCTAATGAGCATCATTACTTTTATTTTGAAAATGGAGAAAGTGCTTATAATAACCATCTTGTGCCCTTTTTTAGACGATGGGAATTATGCTAAAGGCAAAAATAAATTAACATGGTTGAAAGTACGCTATTACAGCATAAACATAAAATAAGCTGTTTCTATTTTGCACAACCTCTATGTTGCGCTCCTTCAAAGACCAAACTCGGAAGTAGATGGCTTCTTCCGCTTTAAGTGAGGTCAGGAGTGGGCGGGTCATAGAGACATTCTCGAATTATTATTGGCTGGCGTGTTGCTAGGTGGCCACCTAGCCTATCACAGCCCTCCATGCAGTCTTCCTAGCATCTGAGGTCTTCCTGTTCCTGTAGTTCTGAGCTGAGTTTTAATACTGGTAAGTGAGCAAGCTGGGTACACAAAGCAAGGGCCATTTTGTGACTCAGGAGAGTATGTAAATGCTACTTTCATGTCATTTAATTACACAAACCAGATAGATTTTGATCATGTTATTTTGGTTGCTCTGAATGCTCATAGTGCTCACCTCTCAGTCAGGCTGTCAACACTGCAGAGGACACGTTTCAGTCACACTAGAGGAAAATACTAAAATGGCTGCCACAGGATCACACACATAGAGACTACAAGTGTGATGTAACCTAACTGCAGTGTACAGCCAGTGTAATGCTGTGAGGGTGCTTGCAAACTGCTGTGTGTCTTTTTCTAAAAACAGTCTATTGAGGTCAGGTCGCAGTATTTGCTCTGGCAGTTATTCTAATACTGTTAGAAAACAGCATTTATGCACTGAGAACAAACAGATCCTCCTCTTTTCGAGAAAGAAAAAGAGTTAGTCACCCCAGCATTGTCCTCAAACCATGCAAGATTATTTGATGACATCTTTATTGATCAACAGATGTTTCCACTGATTTTGATATAAAGATTTGGTGTACCTGAGGACCACAGGGCCTTGCAGACATCAACAAAACACAATAATAAAAGTGGACAATAGGGCAAGAAAATGCCACTGTGTTAAAGTATTCAGACTCCAGGCCAGAGGCCTTTACAATCAACCCAGCAGGAAATACAAATAAAGCTAGATTTAAGTAAAAATTACCACTGTTTAGCTTCAAACATTCAAAATATACATGTTCAAAAAATACATTTACATCCATATACCCAAAATAAAATGAGCACCATAATCATTTAAATGTAGTGGACATGAGGATAAGAGAAAAAAGGTTCCAATTGAAAATGCTTATACAGGAAAGTAAAAATAACACCTTACAAACATGTTAAAATTCTGTTACATAATGTAAGGATGTGAACACTGACATAACCTCTTTTTTACTTTCAGCAGCTGTAAACAAAACAAAACAAAAAACAACACAAAAATTGTTTACAACCACTGAGCTTTAATGGCTTTTTAATAAACAGAAATAATCCAGTATTAAAAGGTAGATGTGCTAAAACTTTAAAATATTTGGCCAAAAATTTAAATACAGAATAAAATAAAAAATAAAAATAAGTAGAGACTGACATAAAGGGAGAACTGTGGGCACTTGTAAGGTCCAGAAACTATCTGGTAAAGTATGTTACATATAAAACAGTTGTAACACTGTATATATTAGTGTCCAATGACAAATCAGTGCACTGTTTCAGAAATAAATCAAACCCCAAAATCAACAACGTTAGTTAAAAAAAAAAAAAATGGTGCAATGCAGTACTAACTCCAAAGACAAGGTCATATAACATTATAGCGAACGGACATTAAGACATCTGTGACAAGTTTTTTGCAGAATATACAGGAGGAAAGGCTTTCCCAGTGGTCTAACACATGCATCTTGTGGGCAAAGATCCATAACACAGGCCTGAAACCTCAGTATTGAGTGTAAGAAATGGTAAGGGGGGAAAAAAAATCAGGGTGTGGCTATTAAACAATAGCAAGGTCATTCAAGACACTAGTGCACGTCTTCAAAACCACGTCGCATATCTAACACAGGTGATCAACCATGCTTGACAACGTAAACAATCAAAGCAGAAACGAAAAAAAAGGTAAAAAAGTATAAGGCTCATACCTTGATGCATTGCTTTGAGTCGATCCTTCATCCTCTTGTTTTTTACTTTTACTCTTCATCATTGTTGTATCCTGAAAATCTGAATGGATGTTGCTTTTGTCCTGGTATTTACTGCCAAAAAGTTAAGAGGAAGCATGAACTATCATACAAGTCCCACAAGATTGCTTTTGCTCAGGTGGCAGCTAAAGCCTCGGCGGTGCGACACGAGCAGGGAAAAAAGCAACAAATCGAAGAAATTAAGGACCATTATTTACATCGCTGGGTCAAATAGACCTCACAAAAACGACAGGTGCTCTCACAATAAGTTAAATGCCTTTGAATGTCTTTCAATATAGTTCACAGATCGAGCCGCATGCCGTTAATTCTAACTGCGTCATCAGACGAAGCAGTAGAAAAATAATATTTAAACATGAAGAAAAACAGTAAATTAAGCTTGACACAGTGTAAACATGTCAATTCAACGTGGAGAAAGGTGCTAGTCCATAAATGAACTATTAGAATCTCGTTCGCCCTATAACACTTTAAATATGCCTCCGACGCGAATAAAAATAAAGATGTAAAGATAATTACTTAATAAATTACAAAAACAGCCTTGTTTCTATAAAGCTCGTAGGCCCCTTGCATTCTTCATCTACGGAGAGAGCGACAGAGGAGAGGCAGCAGCACACTAAAAATGGAGGCGCGCCATGGCTGCCAGAGACCAGTATGGAAAACAACGACGAGCGCTTCGCCGGAGCAGACGGCTCCTACGGCTCGAAAAAACAGCACTAAAACGGAACAAATCGCGTAGATTTTCGTTAAAAACACGAGCGCACGATGGTAGCCCTCAAAATTTCATCAAAAATCGAGCAGTCTCGGTCGAAAAACAGGCAAAAGAAACGGTCTAACGAAAGCCCATGGCACCCTTCCCAAGGCTCAGCCGCCATCTAGAGCTCCTTCCCTGCTCTGAAAGCTTTGCCTTTGATTGACGTTATTTCCATTTACCCCACACTCAGGTGATGTTTAAGTCCCTCCCCTTTTATTATGTTTTTAAAATTCGTTCATATGAACTTACATACATTTTCTGCCCCAGGACACAAGCCTCAAAGTGAAACCTTTCTTGCCCTTTGATAAAAGGTAAGAATACTGAGAGGCTGTAAAAGTATATATTTTGCACCAATTACATCACTTCCTGCGCAGACAGGAAGAAGGACGACCAGTAGCCATTTTAGAGAGCCTTTGGAAACCATTTGGGCTCTGACCAGAAAGCTTTCAAGTGAAGTGTATTTTCAGGTGTTTTAGGGTTAGTTAAGCTTCATCAGTGGGGCTAATTAAATGGAAAAAGGGGAATTTTAATCACTCCTTTCTCTTTTATCTTATAAATCAACTTGATAAATTCCAACACGAGTCTGAAGCTCAATTTCTATGGCCATACCTTGATAATTATTGACACAAAGCCAATGAAAAGTAATGTGATATTTTGTATGTATTAACAAATACAAAAAAGAACTTCCGACTTTAGGTACTTCAACGTTGTCAAATTTTTTCGGCAAATGTGCCCTTGATATTTCTCTGCTAATGAAACAAAGCCAGGAAAAAATATACGAGGTCACATACTTTATTTAAAACAACATTTGAATATCAAATGTACAAAAGGCTGACTTTCCAAAATCAAATGTTAACTTTTCAACGAGTCCACTACATAGCCAGCAAAGGTGTTCCAGAGTCCATGTTGTAGGTAAAAAAAAAAAAAATAATAAAAATCCAAATGTCAAAGTCCAGTCAGAAAAAGTTTTCATCTTGTCAAAATTTGGCTAACCGCCAAATAACTTGCCATCTTCACGTTAAACAACGTAGTCTCCACTTCAGCAATATCCAGTTGAATGGGGTCTTGATAGGATAAAAAAAGAAGGAAGAATTGTAAGCCCACAGTGCAATGTCCAGCAGTTAAAACCAGGTATCCTAAACTAGATTACAATTATGCCAGTCAAGCAACATACGTAGCTAGCTTTCAGCTGCGCTAGCAATCACTGTGCAGGTGTATTTTGTTTTTTGAGAGTTAAGTGTTCCTATGAACGCGGAATTGATTAAAAAGGATACAAATAGTAAGTGAACTGTAATAAAATGGCATAGCGATGTACTGAATGCGAATTTAAATTCGATAGGGTTCGCAACTCAACTTTGTAACTCTTGATACGTTTACAATGAAACCCAAGACAATGTTGTGTTGGTCCCAAGCTTTAATGGCTGTGGTACTTTTTTGTAGTGCTTTAAAAAAAATTGTGTGGGTTTTAAAGTAATTAGCACAATGAAATATGGGCTGAATAGGTCTTCCAGCAATTTGCGAAAAGCATTTCCTCAACTGACCACCAGGAGTAAAATGAGTCTAGAGTTGCACCTAAAGTCACATCAATCAGTTACGTATGCAATCTATTCACGCAACAGCTTTGATGTTCACACAAATTAGGAGTAAAACAGCACAACACAGGTCTGTAAGCAAATATTACTATATGAAAAATATGATCCACTTCATCAATTACCAGACTAACCAATTACATGAGCAACAGATGAACAACACATTAGCATCCAATAACTGTTAAAGCAACAGTTCAAACTATGGTCATTTTCAGTTGTCCACTATTCAGCAACAAGTAACTGTGGTTTGGTATTGGTCTTGTTTTATCAGGTTTTCAGCACAATGAAAATCTATAAGATTTGGCAAAATTAAGTATATAGGTAAATATGGATTTTTATTAAATGCCTATAGGAGGCAATACAGGCAACATCCCCAAAAATTGCTTGTAGCCACATGAAACTGTTGTGTGTATCCTACAATGAAATTTATCGTCCCAAACTTCCCCTTTGTTAATTCATTTTCACAGCTGTTTTTTGCTAGCCTCTTAGAACTAAAAGTGAATGTCAGTCATAAAACATTGACAAACTCTACCTAAAGAACACCTAGTTGAACTGGATCTAAATGTAAATATTCTGTTGAAACTTAAATTTGCCAATCAAAAAGCACATGACAAACGCAATCAGGTAAAAAAAAAAAAAGGAAAAAAAAAAAAAAAAAGGAACTTACAGAGCTGTCTTCTTTTTCTTCACAAACTGAAATCTTCTCCACAGTGTCTTCTGTCTCCACTATAGAAAAGATGAGGAACAATGAATGACACCCATTTAAAATATTCACACAGAAAGATTTCCAGCTTCACAGGTTTTAATGAGCTTTAAGTGCCTGGACCTTTTAATTCTATAAATGCTAATTCTAACTGTCAAAGATGGCTACCAAACACTCCTTTTCCTTGTTTCCAGTTGAGTATGATTTGAATGTGAGGAATGCATTTCTGTGAAAACAAAACCAACCTTTACAGCAATAATGACTTGAAAGATGATGTTATTTAACATAAACGTTAAGGAGAAATGGTCATATTTAAACTCATACTGACTTCAACCTTTGTTGTTAATGTAAAATCAGTATTTTGTGCTTTAAAAGATCTTATTATATATACACAAGTACATATTATATGGTAGATGTACTGGACTGAATGACAATTAGAGCTGGCAGGATCTTCTTAATCGTTTTGCAGACTTGTCTAATGCAGATAAAAAATACTTGGCAATTTATAAGTCACTGTCGAGACACTCAGGTTTTGGTGTATGATACATTTATGTGCTGTGTAACTCAAGTAGCTTCGCAAGTTAAAACTATTGCAATTCTTTCTTTTCAAATTTATTCTATCAAATGAAACACTTTGTATTGCTCACTGGAGAGTGTTTCCTTTATGTTCTGTGTGTGGGGATATCTAACCTGTGGATTTATTTTAGGATTTTTACAGTTACTTCTTACGATTAGAAGACAAGATTAATAAATGAATACTTTTTTTTTTTTTTTTTTTTTTTAAATCACACCTGAAAAGGACACCGAAAGACTTGAATTTCTGTGCGGAGAGCAAATTGTGGTTGCCACTTTATTTGGTTTGGCAACATTTATGGGAAATAATCTGTTTTTTCCATTTTGAGAAAATTCTTAGTTACTTATACTTGTTACCCATCTGTGCAAGAAATTTTCCAAAATGGTCACATTCTTGGCTCCAAGTACTTCTACAAGACCCACAAGAAGCATGTAGGTTACATTTGACTTTTAAAAGAAAACCTATATTCGTTCATTCCCACAATCCAGGGACTATAACCATTTTTATGTTATAGTTAGTGACTTTCGAGTTGAATTTTGCTTCCCAATTTATCAAACATTTTAAAATGTAAAATGTAATTGAATGTGGAGCATTTGCAAAATTTGTCAACTGCTTCCAGACACAAAAGTTCAGAGGAAAAAAAAGGTTCAGTGACACTTTAGGTATAAATGATTAACAATTCTGCCCCAGAGGAGTTGAATTGCGGTTTTTAACACTTTAAGTTTTAGTACACCTGCAAATGAGATGCAACAAAAGTTCTTAAGTGGTAAAACATTAAAAGCAGAAACGTTAATGATGATGTGCTAAAGTTTCCAAAGCCTGTCGTTTACACATCGGTTACAAAAACATTGTCCCAAGTATAATTTACGATCACACACGAAACGCATTTCTTGCCCATGTACTACAATTAGTGTCATCGTTTAAAATCTGACACAAGAGTTATGAAAAGAACAATTCTTAAGATTATTCACAGGTTAGCTAGTCAATTGTAAAATTATCATCAACGTGTTACAAATAGAGATGTTCTCTTAAAACCATACAATAGCAGTTCAATATTAAGCAATTTAAATATTAATGTGCTGTAAGCTATAAAAATGTGCGAAGTGATCTTACGTGTCTGCAGTACACTTTATTCTAAGTCGAGGGAAAATTATTTCAACCTAACCGCGCAACGTTGCCATCCATAGTAAGTGAGCTCACTAATATACATTTGGAATTTATGTGTTACATCATACACTAGGGGGCAGAACTGTGTTTGTTCAGATGCGTGGACGTAGCGGTACTTCCTAATAATGACTCTGATGTACAAGCAAAAAACATAAATGTGGACTTTACAGCGTTGCTTTTTTTTAAAATCAAATTAGTAAGTTTTTTTTTTTAAATTGTTATTGTGATTTTTTTTTTAATAATTCAGCACATTTTTTTAAGAGTTCAAAGCTCAAACTGCTTATAAGAATTCTTCTAAAGACACTCAATCTGCCTTAAAATGATACTTACAGTGTCCACTTGCAGCACGGATCACTCAAATTCTTCAATTCACGTTGGCTAAATGTCAACCCTTTGAAATAACAAAAAACAAAAAAAAAACTTTTTTCAGAAAGGAACTGTGACAACAGCACGCCCTACTGGCTGCAGGTATGCAACAGTAAAGACTAACGAATGGTAAGACTACGCAAAATACCCTGGTTGGTACAAATATAAAACATACCATTTAGATAAGGCAAAGCAATCTCCGCTCTTCTTTGACGTCATTTGGGAAACATCATACCGAATCCCTGCAAAAAACAAAACATTATTTTGATTATTCTAGTAGTTGCAATTAAGAAAATCAGAACTTACATAGGCATACAAGCCAGTCATAAGCAAGCCATCTGTTTTAATACCTTTTTAAAGCAATATTTTAGGATTATCCAAGACCTCATTAACATATTACCATATTACAAAAACCCTAAATAAGTATTTACATATTTAGTTGTTACTTAGTAAAAATGTTTTATCTTTGCGTGCTTTGTTGACTCAAAACACGACTAAATTTGTCTTAAACAGTAACATCCATTAGAGAATACCTTAAAGAGGACATTTTGTTATGTGTAGGGTGGTACTAATCCGTTGGATTTAACGATATAGTCAAAGTTAGATGTATTATGCCATAAAAGACTAAATATCATCTGCTTTTATTATGTGTTGCATTTCCCTTTATATGTTTAAAAATCAACAACCTCATCCATGAGACTGAGATATTAACATGATTTTATGTCTTTATTTAATTTTATTACAGAATTTAGAATTTCCTTAAATTCACATACTTTTGGTGAAGCTTTCAAGCATAACTTTTTCTTTACATGATTTACAGATGTAAAGTGACTTGAAGAAGAAAATTTATGTGAATATTTAAATGACTTCTCCCTTCAGTACCTCAAAGGGTTAAAAGCCAACACCCTATTTTGTATTTCTAAGTATATCTTGGCTTTTATAAGGTACAGAACCTACATTTTCACAATCAAGTTATGTACTGTTTATGTATGGTGTCTAAAATAAAAGGATTTTAGTTAATAGTCATATTTTGGACATTTTAGCAACTTATCACAATTTATGTAAAGTATTTTTAATTAATAAGCAATGAGTATATAATACTTTATTACATCTGGCTAGAAACTATATCTGAGCGGTCTGTGTTAATAAAATGTAAGAAATCATCTATTTTTAAATATTTTTTTCATCTAAAACTCGATGAAAAACCTCAAAAACCGAATACTGTGAAAATAAGCAAAAATGTACTTAAGGTTGTTGCGTTAATATCAATCAGCTCCCGATACAACATTTTTAAAACGAAACTTTTGCTTATTTTTGCTGGTTTTGTCGAACAAATTCAGACAAGGGCATTTGCCCTTTCAAGGACAAAGCAAATTTTAAATGCGTAGGTTGAAATAACTCCAAACAGGTCGCGAACAAATACACTTTCAAAAATCTAAACTAAGCTAACTCAAAACTGCCCTTACAAACATACAAAATCCACAAACTAAAAAACAAATACATGCAATTTAAACTCTGCAGACCGTTTTCTTTTTTCTTCGCTAACAGCACACCATAGCCATTTTTACCAACACTGCGCCTATCTGTCGTTCTTTCCACCATATTGCTTTACACGCCTGGCTCGTATTTTTCAGCTATTAATGTATGATTACTCTTAAGTTCTTACCAATTTCCCGGGCCGTGTCTATCCCCCGTCATCTGCCTCGGTCAGTGCCGCATTTTTGCGCGATTTTCGCCGTTTTGGTGGGTCTTTGAACCGCATCGCTGAGCCCTTCCTCCACTCCGTCGTCGACGCCTTGCTCCTCTGCTGCGTGTGTCCTCCTCTCTGCCTCTGCCTGAGCTGATATCCTTCAGCGGCTCTGCCCACTTTTGCTCTCAACGTAAGCCAAGCTCCACTTCCTCTACAGCCCCATCTAGCTAGCGCTAGCATCATACTGAACATAAAAGAAACGTCCTCCTTTTTTTTCTTTCTTCGGCTGAGCTCATGCCACGTTAAAAACAGCATATTTAAAACATTTTCGTCAGTGAAAGAAGTTAACAAAACATTATGTTGGCCAAGTGTAGCTGTATATTTGTCAGATAGAGCTACATTAGGACGCTAGCTAGAAGTCCAAGTGAACTGCTGGTATATGAGAAAATTTTGTACGAATATTGTTATTAACATTGGCCACGAAGCTACAGTTAGCTTATTGAGGGTATACCAACATTTGAATCTAGTGTGTGCTTTCAGGCTACCCTCTTTTCTTTTCTCACAAATTAAATGTGAAATAGTGTGTTGTTGTTGGGGTTGTTTTTTGGTTGTTTTTTTTTTTTTTTACCATAATGCTGGCCTTCTTTGACCCCCTTCCTTTTTATGGCCTTAAAGGCTTGCCGGGGACCTTAATAACACTTTATTAAGTTATAATACATTTTTTTTGCTACCATGTGAACTCAGCTTCATTGAGGCCTTCAAACAGTCTTTCTTAGCCTAAGATGATGCCATGCTAGATGTGCTATGAAATGAACTTTTTATTTGTTAGTTTTGAACAGAAAATTCTAATATTTAACTGCATAATTTCAAAAAAAAAAAAAAAGATGAATTGAATGGACTGGAAAGATCAAATCTACTTCAGGGTTAAGACATACATGAGGATGTAGCTGGATATAAGCACAGATGTGAAATAGATAACAGAGGTCCACACTGCTTGTGACAACCTGGCAAAAATCAACTGATTTCAGCCCATCATTAACCTTAACTGCAAACAAACAAAAAGAAATAGAAAGGAACACTCAAACTCAAAGAATAATGTAATGGATGCATTGAGAAATCTAATGAGAACAGCCAAACATGGCAAGCTTGGCTTGTTCAGTGAATGCAGCCTTTGTTGGACACTATTTGTTGAAGACTCTGGTATGCATGCACTCCACCCCCATCGTGGGCCAATGAGATGCTCCACACAGCAGCGCATGCTCTTTCCAGTGGAAAATTTCTATAAAAAGATCATCAGCCTAGCAACAGGAGTGCCCCGCTGAGGTATTACAAATTCAGACGCCTCAAGTGAAGTGATCATGGCCTTATTTTAAATGACTGGTTGGATGGATGGTCCTTCCTGAATGCTGAAATCTAAATATTGTGCTCTGAGAGACTGACAGGGGGAAGCTGTGCCCCAATTGTACAAGTGCCACTCCTATTTGGTTCTTAAATGTGTTTATTATAATGTTGCTTTTTGTAATGTATTTAATGTGGTGTAGTTACGGTCATGTAAGGACTTAGGAGCTAAGATTTTATATTTATTTATATAGTCCAGCTTTAATGAAATTAATAAATGCATTTTGGTAAGAAAATAGCGTGTAGAAGTGGTTTTTAAAACCTCTACACACAAATTCACAAGAGATTTGTGTCTCCTCCTGGGGCCATACTGAGGCTCTTTCACTTACTGGGCAAATGTATGAACAACTCTAAACTATAGAGCCAGTAAACAAGTGGAAAACTCACTCCCCTTAATTTAAATATGGAAAAGTATGATACATGTAGTACATTTTATTGACAAAATGACCCGTAAAACAAAGATAATGGTGGATGTATTTGTGTGTAGTTTGGTAGGAAAATGGTAGGAAATTAAAAATTAATCACTAGAATCGCATTTCTATGGAAAATAGTGTGATTAGAATACTTTAAACACATGTGTTAGCACATGAAGGACTACCACTTATATATGTGAGTAAATGTATGGATAAATGATATATATAGTGTCCAACCTACCTTTTTTATACTGTTATTTGTGGTGTTTTTTTTTATGTGTATGACTTTCAACTTCTTTTCTTGATCCTTTCTTAACAATTCTTTAAAAAATTGTAGTTTTGGAGAAACTACACTTATAATGGTAGCTTTAGAGATGAAAAAAGTAAAGTGTAAAGTGTTAACATTTATCTTAAAACACATTTTTTCAGAATTGAAACCTGTAAATGCAGCACTGTTGTAGAAAGGTGTGGATGTTGTCGGTTCTAGCAACGACTGACCCAACAATGGTGTGTATTTACACAGAGGCTGCTATCTATAGTGCAAATACGCTTTAAGTTGACATAAGAACAGGTTCTTATGTTTGATCTTTCACTTCGAAAGATGTGAATACACACAAAATGTGACAGTCAAACAAGGAAATTAATGCTTAAACCATCTTTGAAGGTAAAGAGAAATAAGATTCAAAATAAACACCGTGGATTATAATGGGCATATTTCATAGCACAGGTAATATAGATCCCATAGAGTATAGATGTGTTTCAATCTAGTTTAAGGAAATGCATGACATGATCGCCTCAGTCATAACCTGAGCTGTTTTTCTGTGCAAAGTTCAAGCCCTGTTCTCAGGATGTCACAATATCCTTGTCAGCTAAAAATTTGCATCCTCCCTTTTGAAACAAACTCTTGCCCCACATGGGGAAAACCACAATAAGCAAATACATCTGAGCAAAAATGATTTTACATAATATACATCCAGCCTTTGGACAGTTTATAATGGTTGTTTTGTGTGTCTGTCTGGTATTTGTGCTTCACTTAAACTCCTCTGACATTATTGTAATTTGCGTACAAATCCGTGTTAGATCTTACATCATAAAATACCTCTTCAAATATGAAAAAAGAGTCAACCACTAAATGGATTGTTTGCTTAAAAATGCCTCTGATTCTCGAGGTTTTCGCTAAACAGTGTATGCTGCATGTTGAAACCTCATCTGAGGAGAAAAATGCTTGCTCGATTATTATTTGGTGCTGCCATCTGGTGGACCTTGTTCAGATTAAAGTGTTCTAGTAAGGGAAATGTAGAAAAATACAGAAATAATTAAACACACCACACACACACACACTCTCTCTCTCTCTCTCTCTCTCTCTCACACACACACACACACACACACACACACACACACACACACACACACACACACACACACACACACACACACACACAATCAGACTAGCTTTTGTCTTTGTTTTCATACACAGGGAGTCCCCACAGGTTTGTCTGTGGTCTGATGTCTACATCTACTGTAGTTTTAAGTTCCTCCCTCTACTCTCAGTTACAGGCAACCCTTGTAAAAATATCTTGTAAATATTGCTTCTTCGTTTTTTTGTTTTTCTTACAATAATTCTGATTAAAGACGTAATTTTTTTAATCATTATTTGCATCTATTTTAAGACAGACCCAAAGACACTGATTTAGTTTTTTAATCCTTACTGATGTGGTTGTCAGTGGTTATCACTGACCCACTGACTTCTACGTATTTTCTGGTCAAGATTCCCAGGAATTTGCGGTCGTGACCCCGGTGTCTGCTGCCCTTGTAAAATTGTAAAATTGCGTATGCTACGGCCCACCGTTAGAAGGGAAAGGGCTGCCTTCAATACAGTCGGAAATTTGGGAACTACCAATCGACCTTTAGATGTGCTTGAAGACGTCAGGATACTCTTCAACCTATGAACCGTGTCAGATAAAGTAATGATAAAGTAAAATTGTCCAGGACTTTATGTTGACTACATACCCGCAGACAAGTTGAGATTGCATTTATTCTTAGATTAATTTTTATACTACTTACATAATGTTGAATTTTGATTACAGCTATCAGGACAATTTCACTGTGAAGAAATTATGGTATATGTTTTTGCTTAAACTTGGACATAAATGTTTAACCCACCGTATTTAACTGTTTGTGTGCAGGTGGTCTGGTAACAATGAAAACCACATTTCATGGAGCCATAAACGTGTACACATGAACAGAAATTCATATGTTGTTCTAAAATCACATATAAATAAATGAAAACACTGTAAAATACCAAGAAAAGTAGCTTTGGACTGGACAGAATAAACTGTTTTTTAATTTCCTTCAATGGCTCTTTAAAGGCTGATGACTAAAAATGACCATTTTCTAAAAATTAAATACATTTAAAAGCTGTTATCTATTAACACTGAAACCATATTAGTACCCAGTATCTTGAACTGTGAAGTAGATGGGCCACAGCAACATAAAACCACACCAGGCGTTGTTTCTGTCAGCTAAGGAAAGTCTCATCCAGACATCCACACACTTCTAATAACTTACTCAAAATATGAGCCCTGTTGAAAGGAAATACATGAAATTGGACCTGCACATTTCTGTGATATGTCTCTTGCATTTTATGAGCTTCAGCATTTCTACAGGATTATACGCTTGTCTTTGAAAGCAGCATATTTATGGCTATATTGCTCATATAAAACTTTTATTTATTTATTTTTTATTAAGGTAAGCTACTAACAGGTCAAACTAAAGTTGCCAGCATAATTTTCCCCCAATCCCACGAAGTTGTTGAAATTACACGATTAGCTTGAACGCAGCACAAGCCCACATAATGCTCTTCTTCAGCACCGGGAACAGCGGGTCAGCCTGCAGAGCTCTTCCGGAGGCGGATAATCCCTATCTCTGCGCGAAGTCCTCGTACAGTCAGGAAGGGATCGCTGTAGCTCCCCTCGAGAGGAACACGTTTTGGGATCAAATGCAAGTTACGACGGGGGAAGCGCAGCTTTGAGGACAGCTTGGACGTGTAGAGAAATGTCTGTGCACCTCTCCCTCTGGCTTTATTGTGTAAACAACCAAATCTGACACCGATAAGCGGATTCTCTATAATGTGACAGCTGCTGTCGCCTCTCATCTATTTCGGGAGAAACTACGGGCAGTATCCCGCTTGCGTTTTTATTATTTCAGGACAATGGTGGCACATAACCTGGCCTTAACCTTTATTGCCGCGGCTCTTTGGGGGGTCAGCGGCGAACTACTGCTCACTCCTTCATCTGCGACGCACTTAAATTCAACATCATCATCATCATCCGTCATCAGTCAAGATTCACTGACTAACAATGCCACGGATGCTGCCGTGGGATCCCGGATTTCATCTCTAATGACGTATCTTCCGACCCTGAAAAACATTGTTATTTTCATCTGCGTGTTAACAGCTGCTCTCATCACGTGCCTGGTCATCAAAGTGGTCAGGTAGGCAGGAAAAAACAAATCAATCATTGCAACGGTTGTGAAACTGTAAGAGTAAAAGTCATGCAGACATTATGAGAGCAGGATCGGCATATCGCCGATTAGTGTTGTTCATACATTTGCGTGTGGTTGTTTTGTCCCCGTGTGATGTGATGGAGAAGGGTCTGGGCCTGCTGATTTTCATCTTACGGGGATTTCTAGGCACTGATAAGTTTAACGTCATACTGCCTTATGTAGTCGTTTTATGTGCCTGTAAGCCTTGAATCTAGTGAAGTAGGCTACATTGTTACTCTGTTTACATTTCTCTGATTGCACAGTTTATTTTCGGGCTCATCCAGGTCAGATCTAATTCTGCTAGTTGCTATTTTCCTTTGCAGTCAGACTGTTGATCATATTTCTAATTAATCAGTGAGTTTTTCTTTAGTCCCTAGCATTTAAGAAGTTGATGTAAATAAAAACAGTGTAAGATTGAATAAACTGGAACTTCTTATTTGGGAGGTTGGCGCTTACTTAAGCAACTGATTATCACCATTTTGAAATAATAGTTGCCCAACTTTTTGGGCCAGTCTGAGCACTTTAACACACTCCATATGGCAGAACTAAAGGAAGATTACAACTTCAGGTTGTAGGCTTTGCGATCCAAAAGGCAAAGTTGTAATTCTCTTGCTCACCTCATGTGTGTCGGTTGTCTTTTCTCGCAGATCTGGCAGAAGAATCAGGAAGACTCGGAAGTATGATATTATCACTACACCTGCAGAGCGTGTCGAGATGGCGCCTCTCAATGAAGAAAACGATGATGAGGATGACTCAACCCTTTTCGATGTCAAATACAGGTTGGTTTGTTTTGTTTTTATTTCTTTTGGATCACTTAAGCAATGACAAGTTCATTATGTTACATTCATCATATTCCAAACAGAACCAGAGGAAAAACCCCTTTCCTTCAATTTCTACTGGTCACATAAGCAAGATAAGAAAGAAAAATGAGAGCCTCATGACACTGAGAACGTTCTACATGTATCAGAGAAGAGAAAATGTAGATGTGGATGAGATGCTGACCATGAGAAGCAAAGTGCCATGAGTACTAAAATGATGGCCTTGAAGACAGATCATAAGTTTCTTTGTACAGGTTTTGCTCTTACACAGCAAACATAAGGTTAATGTAGATTTTAAAACACTGATATGTTTTCCTCAGGCGCCTTAATCTTTACTATTACAGCCATAAAATGCTGAAACCCTGATTTGCTTATGCAAAGCAGATTGCACTTTGGTTTTGACTGTGAAATTTTGCACAACGGCAAATTTACCAGCCGTCCCGGAAATTATTTTTTTTTAAGTACAAAGCTTGATTAAAAACTGTGTGTTTGACCAGCTTTGGTCATCCTAAAGAAACACACTACTTTAAGGAAAGACTACTTTAATTCTAATGCACTGTTGACTTTAGGTCTCACCCTTCCGTGCTTTCCATTGTTCACACAGTCACTTCCTCAAAGGGACGCCTTGTTTAGTTGACATTCCTGACTTCCAAGTCAGACAGGACTCTTGGCAGGCAAACACACTTCCTCCTCACTGTGTGCTCGTTAAGTAACTCTAATTTTCTGCTTTGCAGGTGAATACCGGCGTGGACGTCAGCATGTTTGAGCTGATGACTCCCACTTGGCCCGGGACAAGTACAAGTGATTTCCTGTACTTTTTTTTTTTTTTTTTTTTTTTGGGTGTGTGTATGTGTGTGTGCGCGTTTCCAAGTCTTACCATATCAGCAACTTAATGCTGTCTGTGCATGGCTTGTATCTGTGGTTAAATAGTGTTTTGACATCACTGTTCGCTGCTTTGCTAAAGCTTTTATCACGTGAGCCAAATAATCTCCCAGGTTATTTCTAATGTTAGAGATAAGGAGGCTCCAAAAGTCTTTCAGGAATCCTCGGTCTGGAGTTGAGTCGTTTCCAAATCACTTTATCACTCAGAAGTGATGTTTTCTTTTTTATATATATATATAAAAGATAAAAGATATATATGAGTTTATAATCAGCGAATGTCTGCTTTGAAGCCATGTCTGTAATCCAGGGTTAATCACACTTTAAATAACTAAATAAATACATGGTGGTCACTACAGATCATCGCCTAATGTGTAAAATATTCATTTACCAAGAGTACTTTCTTCAACTGTAAAATTTAATTGATATTTTTTTAACCAAAACCAAATATTACCTATATGTACTAACCACTTTGTTGTGCGTATATACTGTTAAAGGCTTTCCGGTCAGGAATGAGCGTACGATATATATATATATATATATATACATATATATATATATACATATATATATATATATATATATATATATATATATATATATATATATATATATATATATATATATATATATATATATATATATATATATATATATATATATATATATATATATATATATATATAATTTTTTTTTTTTTTTTTTTTTTTTTTTTTACCTTGTGTTCTTTCAGACATTCCTGTTTCGCTGCTATCACAGCTGACGTTGACCTTTAAGGTTATCAGATTTGACTCGAAGCGCAAAGACTGTTTGTGTGATATTTATGGAGTATATACCAGTTTGCTATGAATGTGAATCTGCTGTTATCAAGTGTGCTGAAACATGCTTAATCCTTAAAAAAAGGAACCGCTGAGCAGGATCGGCGCCGCGTGTGGAGACTGCAGTCATGCCGCCACAGTGATTAACATGCGCCCAGTATCTTATTTTCAAGGCCAAGTTAAAGTTTGACTTTTGAGGGTCAAAGTCCAGTTACTCGCTTTAAAAATATCCCCAAATTTGATATTCTTTATACGAGCTAACAAATTAAAGTCCCTCACTGTAATATCCACTAATGGCTAACTGACGTCTTCTCATAAAAGAAATTTTCCTGGGCTATGATTGTATTAAAGGCCACTTTTGACATTTGGGGAAAAGTGATTGTTACTTTTTATAAATACTAAACAACTATATTAAAAACTCATATTAAAAAAATTACGATTATCTATCTAAAGTTTTATTCAAAGTGAATGAAAGGAAAAGCAGAAGAGATCACAAGACTCTCACGTCTCCGTCTGCCCAATAACGATAATTACATTGTTTGAGGAGCGAGGCAGAACAGAAACAGATGAGCTTTTCTGCAGCACACGGTTGCGCGGTTGCCATCTGTGACCTTCTCTTTTAATCCAAACTGTTATCTGATAGTGCACTGTGGCCTGCAGGTGCAGCTGTTTCCAAGTGACCTCCATCCTCGGTTTAATAAGAAAATAAAAAGACTGCCGTGACCAAACTTGCACAATCAATTTATCGTTTTCTTTCTGGGAAAAAGATTTTCTTTCTCTCCCCACGCCTGTCTGAAATAAAGTGTTTGACATTTTGGGTAATACTGGATGTGTTTATTGTCTTGACAGAATCATTCATTGAATCATATGTGAATCAAACTTGTAAACATACTGTATTTTTTTGAAATATGATGTTCTGTAATATTCCTCAAGCTGGCTGCTGTTATTTACTGTTTTCCACTTTTTCTCTTCTGTCCCGTGTCTTTAACTGTTTGTGCAGAAAGCTGCAGATCAATGTGTTTGTGCCTGCTCAGACAAAGATGCCAACCTTTTGCAAAGTTTTTTTTTTTTTTCTTTTTCTTGTCTGGAGTTGTGTGAAATCATGGAAAAACTTCACCGAATCATCTGCTGCAGATGGTCGCTTGTAAAGAGAAATTAAAGCTGTAGCGGTGAAACTAATTTCCATGATTCCGCATTTTACCCAAAAACAAAAAAGAAAAAAAAAATTACAAGTGGAACTGTTTTAAAAGTTTATAGTAAACAAGCCCCTGCTTGGTTTCTGACACAGATGTGCGTGTAGCCCTGTCTGTTTCCTCAGTTTCCATTTATTTGAAAAACCACTGAAATAAACCCGCTTCCTTTGAAGTGTCAAGGAAAAATTTTGTGTATTTTTTTGCCACAGAAAAGTACATTCACGTTGTCATAAATGCACACGTTAAGCATCAGTGAGTCACACTGAGGATCATAAAAACAAACAAAAAGACTGGAATATGCTCAAACTGTATCCATTAACACAAGACAAACATGCAAAAGCGAGTATTAGTTTGCTGTAATTTGCACATTAAACAGATGTTAACAGGGTATGTGGGGGGGGGAGCAAGATAAAAACTGTACAATCTTCAGAGCAGGGAACATGTGTGAGAAAGTTTTTCTCATCTGTGGCAAACTCCACATTCTGGGTTAATTAACTTAATAGCGTTGGTCACAAACCGTTTCTATTTTTGCCAAAGTCAGACAAGCTCACACAAATAAACCTTTCATTGCTTCAGACTGCTGACGTCTCTAGTACAACTTTCATGTCTATTCTTAACTTAATTGGCGGTGTAATAAGGCCGACATGCAAGTCAACAGGCGCATCCTGTCAAAACAACACTTTTTGTGGACAAATCACATGGCTGAGAGCGCATGAGAGGCTATTTGTTTAGCTATGGAGCTCTTGGAATATTTCAAATGCTTCCTTTAATTTTCTATAACAGAGGCATATTGTTACGGAAAAATACCCAGAGCTTTTTGGCCAAAATCTCAACATTGAGATAACTCCAAAAAAAAAAAAAGCCCAAAACAAAACCCCTTTTGATGAGGTGGATCCTCGAAGTACAAAAATATAATTTAATCTTGTGTTAAGATGTTCCAGTTTGAAAAGCCAGTCTACTACTGGCCTTAAAATGTACATAAAAAGGAGTTTGTATCCTGACTGCAGGCCTACGACGAGACGTTTTTTGCATACTCTGTTTTTATTTTAAATTGATAACTAGGTTAAAGAACTCACAGTCAAATAAAACCTTTTATAGTGTCTGGGCATGGGGATGGTCCACTTAGGGACTGGTGGAATTTATTTATTATAGGCACAATACTATGTATCAAACTATTATATTGGTTTAATACTAATTCCAAACATGCTCTACAAGAAAAATGAACACATCACTCTACCTCCATATTTCTTAAAGTGTGACCTGTGAGCCTGTAGCAGCTCTTGGTAACATGTTACGAGGTCTTTCAGGGCAACAAAGAAAGAAATGCACTAGTTTATATTTAACTAATCCACACATCAAACTATCCTTTACACTCACTGGCCACTTCGTTAGGTTACCTTGCTAGTAAGGTGCTGTAGATCTTTTTTGCCCTCAGAGCTG